>NC_091489.1:45295678-45629832 GCF_947461875.1 Haliaeetus albicilla
CATGGCCGTGGCCCTAACCTGCCGTACCGTGACCCTGTGCAGGCGCTGTGGGAAATCATGTCCTACTTACAGTAGCAAGTGCTGCTGTTTGGCAGGGGAGCCCTGCAGTGGGGGCTCCTGTTCTTCCTCCCCTCCCAAAGCTGCTTAGTAGTACAGCTACCTCGTTTTGCAAGCAAAATTCCCAGTCCTTAGTGTTGCGCCGAAAGAGTGGTGTAGTTGATTTAATGTCCAATTCTGGCACCGTTGTCACCTTTAAAAAGCAGTTAGGGGCAAGCTGAGTCTGTTTCATGCAGCTGTGGTTGATGTCAGTACAAGGATCTGCTGTTGGAGGTCTGCTCTTCAGCTGCCCTGTGGTTTACTGCAGAAGACTACGTGTTTCTCTGATGATGCGTAATGTGCTATCCTGCTAGACTACTTAAAGTCATGTTAATATTTGGTTTGAGTTAGACACTTATGTCCTTTCATAGTCTATGAAAAAAATGGTGCTTGTTTGGTTTATATTAGTGTTCAGAGGTGAGATTAAAAGGCTTATTTTGGCTCTAACAAAATGTGCAGGAGATTGCAAAGCCTGGGCCCACGTGGTGATTTCTTCTTGCTGCTTTATTGAGAAAGAGAAACCTGTATTGGTGAACCAGCATGGACTGTGAGAGATGGGGAAACAGAACTGGGACTTAGGGGACCCTGACTGAAATCACACAGTAATTCACTGAGTGTGCTTAGGCAAGTTATTTAATGCCCCATCCCTTTGTTTCTCCTCTGGCTTTTCTGTGCAAACTCTTCAGTTTTGTGAATGTTTTGGCTGGGACTATGGCATTGGATCTGTGCTGGGACTCCTAGACACTATTGCAACTAACTTTCATTGAATGGAAAAAAAAGTGGGTTTATTTGTTTTTCTTTTTAAGCGGTCTTTAATGATAGTAAGAACTCAAGCACTAGTATCTTCTCCTGTTTGGGGTTTTTTTTTCTGATTTACTAACATATTGTTTGATAGTTGTAGCACACCTGAAGTTTTGTAGCTGTTGAACACTCATGTCCATGGAACAGATGCTGGAAGACTGGAGATCTGTTTAAAATAACTTGCAATGAATGTCTAAGAAATCCTGTCCCTGTGACCCCAAAAGACTAGGGTGTAAGCCTTGAGCCACGGTTGCACAGGTAGTGCGCTTTTCAGGAAAATGTTGTATTTAGCAGGTTATGCTAGGTTCCTTCTCTTTAATTTGTGAAGCACTTGATTTATGCCAACAGCAGTTCTTTACGGAATAATGAAAGCAAGTTTGTGAACCAAAAGAGAGGTCAGCCTAACCAGTGAGTTGGCTTTAGGGAGAATGTTGCTTTCCCATACGTGGGATGTTACAAAGGATATAAACAACAGTGTTGTCCTCTCTTGCTCTTTTAGCTGAATTTGTCTGTGGTCTTCCCTGCTGCCCCCCCCCCCCCCCCATCCTTTCAAGCTCTGTTAACAAGCCTGTAATTTCAGGCAGTGAATGAGATGTGTTTTTAAAAAGCTGTGCAAGACCACTTTTCTCTTTAGCTGGAGCAAGGCAGGCAACAGGATAGTGGGTGACAGTGGAGCATCCTCACGCAGTCCTCATCTGGTAACTGTGTGAGGGTCTCCAAGAATCACTTGTGAACTTCAGGTTGTTGAACCTAGCTCTAGTGGTTTAAGCAGTTACCCATTAAATCTGTGATAATTAACATCTAGGGGGGAAAGGAGTGGTAATAATTGTAAACATCCCACCTTTTTTGCTGAATGAAGTCAGTCCAGTATATGTTTAAAAAAAACAGTATTAAGCATTGCATGTGTGTAAAACACTGTTTTTACCTGTAACCAGATAATCAACTACTACGTTTTATGAATATGTACTACAAAAGGCTGTACTTAACAAGTAAAAAACAGGCCTGCTGCAGAAGTTTGAGCATGAAGACAAAAAGCTCATGAAATCCCCATTTTGTTCCAATTACTGAGAAAATGCTTTAAATCTATTTTCCGGTTTGTGTTTAATTTTAGTTACCTGTGGATTTGTGGATGCTCGTAAATGTTACCTTGTGGAGATGGGAGAGACTGGGTCTGTTAGCTTTTTAACTGCTGGTTTTACACCTTGTGTGCTCATTACATTCTTGAAACTTAAGGAGGAAGCAACTTTTTAGCCTAGTGGGGGCAATTTCCAGTTGTCTGTTTAAATCTTTACTATTGTGTTTTCAGGGATGGTGGTTCAGAGGCCGGGTGGCCAGGGGCGTTAAAGTCTTGAAGTGCAAAACATCAGAGGCTGTGCTCTCACAACTCTCTGGGATAAATTACCACTGAACTACTTCCAAGATGCACCTTGCCCCCCCCCCCCCCCCCATTTTTTTCAGGGAAATTTTTGGTACATTTTACAGCTCCTTTTTCTAGCATGTGTTTAACAACTTCTCATATTGCCTTTCCCACCAAACCCATACCCTGCTGCATTAGGTGTTCTGGATGTTGGGCCTGGAAAGCAGGGCAGTAATATCCTTTTCTGTGTGTCCTTTTCCCCTGACCATAGCGCTTTTATGTTTTCTTGCTGTAACGTGCACCCAAGCTTCTTGGATTGTTGTTCTCCATGCAAAACTAATGAAAAATTTGCTAAAAGATTCCCCAAGCTCTTTTGCAATCTTCTTTTATTTTCTTATGATGCTGCTTAGGTTTATTATAGTTTAAAACGTTTAGATTATACCCATAAGGAAAGCAATTAACAAAAATCTGTGCATCGATGGATTGTAATGAGAGAAAATTAGATTTGTCTTTCATCTTCTTTTCTTTCCGTTTGAGAAAAAGAAAAAAAGTGTAATCTCTTCTTCATGTTCAAAACAGCCATTTTATTCTCATTTAACTCTGTTCTGTGTTAAAAAGCTTTAAGTGGTGTTTAAAAAAAAAATCCCAGAAGCTGTTCTTTGAGAAAATAAAGAATGTGTTTTTAAACAGAAAACATTTATGTCCAGCTTTTAACAAAACCAGTGATTTTTCATGAAAAGATTATAATAAAAATGTATACTGTTTTGTTTATGTATTCTTCTATCAATGGTAGCAGGAATTTATCCTTACCTTCGAACATGAGAAGACTCGCTGAAGCTTAGAGCTAGAGTGGCTTTCCTTGGGGGTAGGAGTAGCATTTTTTGCTTTGCAACATGTTTAAAAAACAAACAAAACCCAGTAACAGCAAAATGTTTCTCTGTCAGTGGGATCTTGGTGGTGATCTTTTTCTAGATGTAGAATGAATGTAGTTAGTGAAAGACATCTTGAATGACAGTTTCCATGAATGTTACTTTAAGCCTCACAAACCAGAATATTCATGTGTTTATCATGTGGGAATGTAGGAGAAGTTGCAGATATAGAACTTGGGACTGATCAAATAATCTCCCTGCGGGCAAAGATAAGACACTATCCTTGTGCAATGAGAAGTTTCAGCCTTATTTTGAAAGATCATGCGTATTCTGTTTCTTTCATGTTGTTTGTTTGTTTGTGTCCTTTCTGTTGAGCAGACACCTTCTGCAAAGCGCAGGCTGAAGTGTGGCCTCAGCCCTTCTTTATCTGGCCCTTACTATCATAGCTGGTACCACACCTGATTTATTTGGAGTGTTCCGGCTAGTTATATTTGCAAGTAATTGAGTCCTGCCAGTGCTGGGAGCGGAGCACAGCCTCTTCCAGAAGATTGTGAACACTTTTATCCATACTGTTGTGTTTTCCCCTCACTTTTCTTAGCTGCTTGACTTTTTGCAACTCCAGCCCTTTACGAGGCTATAATGGTGACATCCTAGATATCAGCAGGCTCCCTAGCTGTTCAAGTAATTCTTGAGCTTCTAGCATAGCTCCTTCATTGCTTTCATTTTTTTAGCTGCCAAAAGCCCTATTATCTTTAAGCAGTTGGGAAAAAGCCTTGTATAAGGGTGAGTGCCCAATTTGAGATGACCTGCTTGATGCTGGTTAACCCACGAGCTTTAAATACAGGTTTAATACCAACAATGCTGAAGTGTTTCCTCTCCCAGTCCTCACTCCTCCCCTGCGGTGCAGAACTGTCTGCCTTTTATGTGAGACTTCCAGCTGACTCCTTCCTCCTGTTCCTCCTGCAGCCAGACTTGTTTCTCACACTGTGACAGCACCATGCTTTGTCTGCCCTTCAGCAGTCCCAGTTGATGTAACTGGATCTCTTTCACTTCTTAAGCTTCCAAACTTGCTGCAGAGCAGGGGAGAGACTGTGGCCTGTGTTGTGCCTGGAGAAGGAATGCTTAGCATAGCCATTTTTTAGGACGGGGGGGGGGGGAATCATCTCTATCTGCAGCATAATAATGTGTCCCATGTCTGGATAAATTACGTGACTAAACTTCTCCCCTGTTATGTGAACTGACACATGACATTTGCTGTGTCTTGTTAACACTGGTGGTGGGCAGGTGCAAAAGTGAGTTTGCAGGAGTCTTAGTAGTAAACGCTTACCGGTGGTGGTGGTGGACCGAGTCCCTTGTTGTAAGCAGCAAGCCTGGTGGGAGATGAAGTCCTGTACTTTTTCAAGCATTCTTGGTGATGTTCTGGTATCAGGGAAGAAAGGCTTGTGTTAAGACCACTGGATACTTGCCTTAACTTTGGCTGGATTTTGTTAGCATTTTATTTGTCCATAAAAGATCTTGGCCTAAAATGTTGGTTTAGGGACAGCAGAAGGACGTTGCTAAAAACTAAAACCAAATGGCACTCCTCGACTTTCTCCAACCCCTCTCCATAAGTTTAACAATTGCAAGACTCCCTTGAAAAGAAGACTGAATTTTTTTTTTTCATTGTGTCAGGGTAAAGGAGTTTCTTACACAGAAACACTTGGGAAAGGGGAAACAGGACATTTTATGATAATGAAGGAATGAAAGAATGGGAAAAAGAATATAGATAAGGGGTTGTGGAAGGACTGAAATAACAGCAGGACAGTGAAAGATGTGAGTGGGAAGGTAATAAGGTGGAGAGCAGGAAACATGAAGGATGAGAACTTGAAAAAGAGAATGCAGTTGAGTAAGAACCTAGTAAAGCAAAGCAATGAAAAGAGATGTGAATAGCAGGGTAAAGTGGAAGTTAAGTGAGCTTTGTGGTTTGGCTCATTGGATGTGGCTTAAGACAGACTTTTGACTCTAGTGGAGGAGGAACAATTCTGAAAATGTCCTTTCACAATACGAGAGCAAGGGAGATGTCATGAAGAGTCATTTAAAGATGCCTTCATGCTGCAATAGGGTCCATGCAGAATCCAGCTTCAGTCAGTGAAGCTTCAGGCAGGCTTCACTAAGGTTACCACCTGCGGTGTGGTAGCCTGACTTCATTATCAGTCATTAATCACTAATCTCTAAAGAAGTAGGACACTATGTTTTATGGGTAAATGTGAAGAACCTGGCATGACACTTAATCCAAGCTCTGAGAGGTTACACAGACATCTTTGGTAATTTTTGAGTAATCATTCACCTTCTGTCTTTTCCGGCTCTCTGCTATTCACAATGAGCAATATCCTTTACTAGCGAGGTGCTTGGATGAAGTACTTGAATGCTGAGTGTAGAAAACAAAGGTGTAACTGCCTTCACATGATTAGAAGGAGTAGAACTGAGAGAACCTACAGAATGGGAATACCTAAACCACAGTATTTGCAAACTTTAATGTCTGAACAGGCAAAACTATAGGCCTGTTTCAGAGAGGGTCAGTCAGAACGAAAGGAGAATTATGGCTGTGGTAAGCACAGGCAGTAATAGAGTAGACAAAAATTCTGCTCTCCTTCTCTCCTTGCAACTGTCTTGGGGGATATTTTAATTGAAAGCTTTCATCCAGGAGGGTACTGAGGTGAGATAGAGGCAGAATTATTACCAGAATTACTACAGTGTATTCCTCTGAGTCAAATCATGGTTGGCTAATATAAGAAACAGAGCGGCATATTGCTACCTTTATGCCTGGGGAAAAAAGAAAACTAGAGTCCTTTGTATGATTGTGTATTTAGATACTGGGTGCCTGACAGCTACATGATAGCTGCTTAATGGAATTCCCGCCTCTCCAAGATGGAAAGCTTGCTGGTATGCAAGCATGGAATTAGATCCCTCCTGCTGCAGAGGATGGACTGTATGATCTCATTAGATATCTTTATGCAGCTGTAGGTGAACTGGTCTGATGGCTGGACTACCAACGGTGCTAACAGTTGACATGCATTTTTCAGCTCATACGACACAAAAGAGGATCAACTTGTGTGTGAAGAGTAGCTGGTTGAAAAGGGACTTGAGGAAATGTGGAATGATGCTCAGAAATGAGAGGGATGGGCAGATGGGGGAAGCATTTGAAATTTTTCAACTACTGTGCAATCTTTTGGGGTTATAGGTACATGGATGCTCAAAACACTTCCAGGATGTTCTTTCTGTTCCTTTGTTACTGCTAACCTCTTGCACTGGAGAAAAAGTTGCTCCCTTAGGTGCTCTTTGGGGGCCACGAAGCTGTTATCATTGACAGCTTTGACCTGGTTGCTGTGAAATGTGCCTGTGCCGATTTGCCATTTAATCTGTTCCCCTATTACTCAAACCCTGTGATTGCAGACTTGGCCACCTTCCACCACGGAACGTCTCAAACTGTGGCTCTCCTTCACCGCCTAGGCAATCCATTTGCATCATCAAGCTTTAATGAAAAGACAGTGTTGCACTCTTCCCCATGAGTTTTAAGGGTGGCAGAGTTCTTTACAGTAGTGTCAGGTGCCCAACCACCTTCTCTTTTCACTCAGCCTGCCTCTGTTTCTCTCTGCTGCTGAACCTGCTTCTGTGTTCTCCAAGTCTGGAGAAACCCCAAACCTGTGTGTGGAAATTACTGTGCTTGCTTTCCTCTCTCGTGTCTCTGTTCCCTATCCCTCAGGACTTTTTCTTGTCCTAGTAGTTTATCTTGCATTTTATGTAGGCTCATGAGAAACAGGTTTTGAACTCCTGATCCAAAAATGAAGTGGAAACAAGTCCAAGGCACGAACTACTCCTGAGCAGCTGTGAGGCTGATGATCTATTTCTACATAGCTAACTTCTGAAGATGTAAATATTTAACAAAGCTCGCTGTTACTTTTGTAATGCAGAGCTCTTTTTTCCATGTCCACACATTTGGGGGAAATACATTTCAAGTACATGCTCCCTCCCCTGCCATGTTCCTCATTTGCTAGAGGGCAGGTGCCTGAGGTATTGACAGTGCTGAATACGAGCAGGTGGATTGCCCAGACACACCTTGGACACAGCATTGCAAAGCATCTCTACAAGCATAAACTTGTACTGAGCAGCAGCTTGCTCAGACTGTTTGACGGAGGAAGAAAAGCAGTGTGGGAATACTGAAATTAGTCATCTAGTTTAGCGTCTGCTTCACGAGGCTGTTTCTCTTTACTTTGGAGTAAGGCTTCACTAACAATAAATTGCAGGGAGTACCTATTTCTTCTACTCCTGGCAGGGATACCACCAGTGAAGATTATGGTTCACGACTTAAAAACGCGTGCCACGTGTCCCATGCAGGATTTAGAGTGACGTAGCTGCTCCTTACCTTCCTCTTCATGTGTTGTTTCTAGTCAAGCTGAAGTATAAGCATCCTACTGTAGTTTTACACTTGTACTTTTTGTAGTACAACATTCAGATAAGAAAGGATTTAAAAGTTTTCAGTGTGGGTTCGACGGTGGATGTGTCACTCTTTACTGCATTAGTGCTGTGCAGAAGTGTCATAAAACAGGTCATGCTGTGCAGATGCTGCCGGTCTTTGCACCTGCGTTACGAGTGATGGCTCAACCTGGGCTCAGGTTTGGCGGGGGGGGGGGGGGGGGGTGTCGGGTAGGACACTGTCTGTTCCATGTGCTTGCTTGGCATCTCTAGCACTAGCTGTGGTGACGAGTGTTCCTTTAATAGCCTGTGTTGTGACAAAAATTATATGTGACACCTTTTTAAGAAAGGCTTGATTGGGAGTTGAAGGTGTTCCATGTTATGTAGCCGGTGTGAGAGGAGGTTGTTCTCTATATCTCAGTCACCTTCTTGAAGTCCTGATCTGAGGTATTTGCAGGGCTGGGTTTTTCACTGAGATCCTAAAGTGTTTCTCCTCTTCTCCTTCCCCTGATTCCACATACACGTATACGCTACAGTTTATTTGTAGAGAAATCAGTAATATACCTGCAGTAGATTAGTTGGTCATCAAAAGAACAAGGCCTATACCAAGGAATTCAGCATGGTAATCACTGTCATGGAGATGTAATAATACATAGCCGTATAAATGGCCTTTGAAGATGATCAATTGTGGAGGTGTGCAGTAGTGGCAATAGCCTTGTTTTTTAAGTAGAGCCTTGAGCATAGTTCTTGTACGGGAGAATGTGCAGGAATGCAAACTCCCTTTTGGTCAGGGATTGGAAGGTGTCTGCTGCAGCCTGCTTAGCATTTACGTTGTCTTCATGGGGAAGGCATGGCTTAAACCAGCCCTTCAGAAATTCATTTAACTTTAACCATACAAAAGGAGTGTCTGATGTGGTGAGGAGTTGAAAGGGTTTTACATGTGTTTTGTCAGTCAGAAATTGCAGTCTGGTTTTCTCTTTCTTGTGTTGTGATTCACTGAGTCCTTCCGGTATAAAAAAACCCCACCAACAACATTTTTCGTATAACATGAGATTGAACAGGCTATGAATGAGAAGGCAAATGTCCTGTCATATGCTTCAGTAGAGAGCAGTTTGTGACCTGTGTCATCAATTAGCAATGAAATAGTTCTCATCTTGGGCTAGCAGCAAGATTTTCTCTTAAATATTTTAGTTTCTTGATTCCAGCTGTCCAGTTGGTCTTCATGTTTCCTGAACTTGCTTCAGTGAGTATTGAGCAATGCCTTAGCTAAAATCATGCTTGCAATATATAGTCTGAGAACGGTGTTGCTTCAAGTGGTTTATTCAAAAATATATATATATCAACATTAAAATATTTTCCCATTAAAATAATTTGCTGTTGGAATCAAAAGCATTCCTACATTATCTTGTCGTGTATACATTATTAATTGCAATCCATTTTTAATTGAATGAAAAAGTATCCTAAGAGGAACGGAGGAAGGCTGTCTTGCAGCATCCTCGCTCTTTCTTTGTCTAGATAACCTCAAGCAATTGAAGAGGGTTAAATTTAAAATCCACTTGCTTGCCATTTTATCTTTTTAAATGGAACAGGGTTTAAACTCAGGGAAACTATTGAAGGAGAAGTGAATGTATTGGCGGAGGTGACAAGTGGTATTCAAGTTGGATAATTTTCTTCTTTAAGTGGTTGACAGAAGTTTCTGTTAGGACAGAATTGTCTGAAACAGGAGTTCTTGTTGCAGTTTCCCAAAGTTTATCTAGGTAGTAGAAAGCTAAATCATTATGTAAATCTAATTATCATTCTTGTGAGCTATGTCAGCCTGGAAGTTAGTAAGTTGGTCATGAGTGCAACTGTGTCATGAAGAAGCTTTCCAGATTGGAGATTTTTTCTTAAATTTGATTCTGCACTACCCTCTGTTACCCCAAGGATTAAGAGATAAAATGTTTCCAAGCTCATTGCTAATTTAACAGAAAATTGGAGCTTGCAGTTAGTGATATCATTCTGCTCTGTTCTCTTAATTAAAAAAAAAAAAAAACCACCAACAAAAAAGCCCCAACAATTTGGGTCAAAATTTTAATTTTGTTTTGCTATTATTATGATAATTTAAGCCCTAAATAAAGATAAAGTGTAGCTGACTGGAGACCAGATCTTGTCTGCATTAGAAAAATGATCCATTACTGTCAAAACTTGTCCCAGCAGAACTAATCAAGCTCATGTGCAGTAAAGCTGCGTTAGTTTACATCAAACCATAGCACAGTTTTGAGCCTGGTCTTCTAAGAGATGTCTTAAAGACCTTTTTAAAATGTGGCACATGTGCACAGTAGTGTATCTTAATAACTAGTGAACTCGTGTTAGCTGTGAAACAAAATACTTACTATTGTTTAACTATAGAATCCGGAGCCCTGGTCTTGAAAAAAGCTGTGCTGTACTGAAAAATGTACAAATAAAAAGCAAGAGAGAGTCTCTGGCCTTGGTGAATTTACGGTCAAAGTGCAAGATGACAGGTAGTATCTGAAAGATGGAGGAAGAGTTGGAGATGGTATCTCTTAGCATGGCTGGCAGTGGTAATGTCATAGAAGCATGAAGAAACAACAGCAGAGCATATTCTTCTGCTGTGCCCCCAGCACCTGGATGCCATTGGTAATGGATATGCTAAACTTCTGTGCACTAGTAAATGCATCTTCTCTGTCATACTAATTGGTTCCAGCTAGTTGGCAAGAGTCTGTTTTGGAGCTGTACAGTAAATACATTTGCTTAAATTTTTCACCACAGCTACTTCTGCTCTGCTGTTAAGCACAATAGTAAACCTTAAGCTATAACAGATGCAGTGTGGACAGTATTTGTTGAGTTTTTATGCTTTATCACTTTATAAAATGACAGCTTTGTTTTTGCTTTGTTTGTTACTGTTTTGCAACAGTAACAATCCAATCAGCTTGGATTGAACACTGATCGGTTGGATCAGCTATGGAGCTGGGTTTTAGCTTCACTCTTTTAAGTAGTGGGTTGTCCTCTTTCTGTGGTTACCTGAGGGTGCAGCAAAGTATTTTATTGTAGTACAGCTGGGTGGTGAATTTCCACAGGTTTTCTCACCTTGTGTTCTCATTAATGTCAGTGGTTTGGGGTCCCGGACCAGCGCGGAGCTCTGTTCCTGGCTCCGTTCCCATCACCTTGTGCAAACCCCTTCACTCTTGCGGTGTGCTTCTGTTTTCTCCTGTCGTGAAGTTTGACTCTAGTTGAATTAATTTACCCACTCAAGTCAGAGAGGTCAAAACCGCAAGTTGAGGGATCTAGTCCCTGAGATGAACCCAACCAACGTACTCTGCTCTCTGCCACAGGGAACTGCAGGTGGGGGTGGTCGAGGGGGAAGGAAGAGTGTTGTAATAGTTCCTGAAGCCCAGCAGCTACTGATGCAAAGTCAGAATAGGTTTTTTTTCTAAATAGGCATGTTGTTTCCTATTCAGTTCTTCTATCTTTAGCTTGTCCCATTCCTGCATGTCCGTTTTGGTGAAACAAAGGAAAATTAGCATTGGGAGAAAGGGATTTAGAAACAATCATTAGGCTTTCTAGGCACAGAACGGGTATAACCTGTTTGACTTTGCTCACGCTTTGCCAAGCTTGCATCTTCCCCTTCTCCTGTAAGTGCTGAACTAATGGTTGGCACCACTGACTCCTTATGCGTTAGGTCTAATTAACAAGGTTATTGTCACTCAGTTATACAGCGTTTAGCAAACAACGTTGATCCAACCATTTAAAAAAAAGAACAGAGTTGTACCGACTGTTCTGTATAATTTGGGATTGTGTAGCCTCTTCTGCTGAATTTTAAACAAAAAAAGTGTTTTTATTTCATAAATCTTTTCTCTTTCTAAACTTGGTATCTGACTGAGTCCAAAGAGCACAGAGTCAGTATTTCACACGCCCAAAATCTTCACTTACAGCTGATAACCAAGAACATCTTCAGCAGTCCTGCTGAGTTGGAAGAACTATGTGCAAAAATCAGGTACCTTTAGGTTGGGTGTTGAGTTTCCACGGGCTGCGTCCGGACGGTATCTAATATCGTTGGTTACAAATTACAGCATGCATGTTTGAGCTAGAGCTTCAGCAAACAGTAGCAGTAATAATAATACAAAAAAAACTGGGGCCATTTTACAGAAGTGAGAATAGCTCTGCATTTTTGCGCCAACACGGAAAGATTAAAACGACTTGATCAAGGTCACGCAGCAAGCTAATGGTAAAGCCAGGACTGGAAGCCAGTCATCCATCATCTGAGCTTTCCTCTTTATTTGCTAGACCTCACTGCCTCTTATGGATATCTAATCATCTAGCCCGCTGCAGTGGTGGTCTGATGAAAGACTTCAGTCTTTTGATGGGATTTGAAAGTTGGGTAATAATGCTTACTTCCAATTTACGGTTTAGCGTATAAACCAGAAAACGTAATACCGGTTTTTACACAGCTCCTTTTAAAACTGGCTGCGTAAACACGGAAATGAATAAAGCCTTGCACGTCTCCTCTGGGAAGCCAGTAAATATTACCCTGTTTTCAAGAAGGAGGAGGCCGAACAGCAAATACATTAATGTAATATATCCAAGGTTACGCAGTTGGCAGAACTGGGAATAGAGTCCTGCTTTTATGCCTCTTATTGGTCACTTGCATCGGAGTTGCTGAAGTTTTATTTAGGGGTAAAGACATCCAGAGCAGGTAAGGACCTCCCCGCATGGATCCGAGGGCCAGGGGAGGAGGTGCGCAGGACAAAGAAATTCCTTTTCCTCCCTCCGGCTCGGGAAGGGTTACAGCTGAAATGCCTGTAACAGCCTCAGGAAAACATGAATCAGTGCTAGCGAGGGGAGGCGGAATGGGAGCCCAGAATCGCAAGCTCGTTTTGTGCTTTTCGCTTATAGACACCTTTCCGGGGGGGTTTCAGTCCAGCGTTTTGGGAGGGTCTCGGCAGAGCTGACGTTGAGCCGGGCTGTGCTGGAAAGCAGATCGTGTTCCTGTGCCGTGCCATTAAAGAGGAGGCTGGGCGCGTTGGTGGTGTGGGGTGGGAGGACTGGAGAAGGTGGGGGACACAGACACCCCCCCCCCCCCCCCCCCCAACCTCAGCCCTTTCTCCTCGCCTCCTCCCCCGCTCCCCTCCGCCGGCCTCCAGCCAGCTGCTCCTGCGGAGCCAGCGGGTGAGTGTGCAAGTGTGAGCGTGGGTGAGCGTGCAAGCGCGTGTGTGAGTGTGCAAGCGTGTGCGCGCAACATGGAGGGAGGGACCGGAGCCGCCGCTGCTGCTGCTGCCGCCTTTACCAATATCTATACGGCAGCTTTCACTGCGGGAACGATAGGAACTGGAAGCAATCTTGATGAAGCTGAAAGGTCAGTACTATCAATAAATCACCCGCAGATAAATGCTCCTCGGAGATGCTTTCTTCCCCCCTCCCCACCCCCCCTTAACCCTATTTTCTCAGAAACGGAGTATTCAAATGTTACCGTATCTCCAAGGAATGCAATTGTTTCCCAATTGCAATTGTAGCCAGCGATGTCTAATAAAAATGTAGAGCATGATTTGAGAAGGCAAGCGTGTCATTTTCATATAGCAAATGCAACTTCATTTTAATTTTTAGTGTATTTTTAAGCATATGTATACAGCTGTGTATCTTTTAAGTGGTTGAGTATTTGAATGGAGAAAGGTTAATTACCTTCTTCAATCTGATTACACTATGTAGGTTACACTAGCATATAGAAAGCAGACAAAGTGTAATTTTGCATCCCGTTCTTCATGTGATAGTGCTCCTTGAGGCATTTTCGGGTAAAGTGTGTAGAATGTGGTTATTAGCGTGACTGAAACTTGCATTTTTTTAAAATCAAAAATGTGATATATCCTGTCCGTTGCAGAGTAGAGCACATACTCTGTACTTCGGCTGTGTGAAAACAGCAATAGTCACAAGGGTTCTGTGCTGAGCATTTTTTTTTTTTTTTTTCCCCTTTCTAATGGATAACTAAGTGCTGTTGATATGGTGTGGCTTTAGGAGCAATAGTTCTGGAGGGCCAGGTTATCATGTAGTTAAAATTCTTGTGGAGTGAGACAGTGCTGATTATCTTCATGGCAAATCGTCTCCTTCACCCTAGGCTTGGATTTGTACTGTGGCTGATAGGAAATAAGCCTAGTGCTGTTGCAGTTCAATTGGGATTTTCTACTTCAGGGCTGAGAGTGCATAAATGTTTACTGGTGGAAAAAAAGGAGGGAGTTGGGGAAGCAGTATAATTTAAAACTTGCCGTCTTGGGCATGCTGTTACCACCTACCTGGTTTACAGATCAAGGCTGTTTCTACCAAACTACAAGTTATTTATGAACATAGCTGCCGGAAGCTGGAGACGCGGGTTCTTATTTCACTGTATAATACATTATCAACAAAGTCTTGATAATTTATGCTAACTCCACCCACTTCAGCTCACACTGCCAGAAACCAAAGGAGACTAGCTCCTACCAGCACTGCAAAATTTCTCTGAATTTGTCTGCATTTTCTTTCTTTCTTTCTTGAAGTATTTGTCCTTGGAAAAGCTGCTGCTGAATATCTTCTCATGGATTGTACTACCTAGTGACTTGGGTACTGTGAGAAAGCTAGTTGGGTAATTTTGGTTCCACTTACTTAGAAACAAAACTGTATTTAAAAATCAAACGTGTATAGTGTGCTAATGCTGAAGTCTTTACTCCCCAACTTCCTTTGTGATGGAAAAAGCACAATACGCAATATTTGTCACTCACGTATACAGACACACACATGCCGTAGAGGATTTTGTAAATAGGAACACCATGATTTTTGTTTGGTGTGAATTCCCTTGGGAATGTGTGGAGCTCACTCCGAGTGAAAGCTCTGACATTTGTGAGTAGCTGGCAATGTCAGTGTGTGGAATACCAGGTCTGCGGCTAAAGACAGATGGAGTTTAGCAATGATTTGATACATCCTATGGAGCTTTCTTCCAAATGGATCTAGTATTTCAGGGAAGTCTGCAGATTAAATATGCTTTAGTTCTGGCAGTGACAGTCCCCTTTTTTTCGCTGCTTGTGCAGATAGCCCAGAGCATGACAGAACTTTGTCTTAGCTTATTATAGTTGACCGTCCAAAGGGGAGATGTCTTACTCGTGTTCCCTCAGTGTCCGGCTTTTCAGGGTAGAGATAAGAAATTGTGTTGTTTCTTAGAAGCAAGACTTGCATTTAATAGGATTATAGAAGTATTTTTAACTTCATGCTCTCAGTCCAGTGCTCCTGACTGATACTTGGAGTATGGGGAGTTTTCTGATTATTGATATAAAAGTAAATCTAGACAGAACGAACTGTGCTGTGTGCTGATGCATATTTTCTTCAGGGGGAAAAAAAAAAATCTTTTTCTGAGCGGTACATCTAAAGGTTGCAGAATCCTTGCCCTACCTGTAGCAGTAGCTTTTTGGCTGGAGGGGAAGAGGGACAGAAAACAGCAACTCCCTGAGCGTGTAGAAAGAGCAGACGTTCCAAGGGACAGCCGGATCACAGCACAAACAGCAGAGCGGTGTATGTTACTTCGGATAGATAGCATCTTCTTCGGGGCCAGTCTTCGGTGATTTATGTTATGCATAACCGGTTCTGGGTGACTTGCCGTGCCATGACGTTACCTCTGCCTGAGCTGCCCGGGGACTGCTGAGCTGCCTTTGCTCCTGACCGCCCTGCACCCTCTGCCTCCGCTTACGCAGCTTTCCCATGCTCCAGCGGTGAGGAGGGGGCTCTCTCCAGCCCCCCAGGATGCTTTCCGTGGAAAAAATCCCTGCGTTTTGTTTTACGGAAGGAGGGGGCAATTTCCTCAGAGCATCAGCAAGCACGTCCTTTGCTCCCCCCGGTTGTTTTTGCAACAATCAGCATATCAAATATACTCTGTGACATCTCTTCAGTATTTTTATGGAGAATACTAAAAAAATTGTTTAATCCCTCTTTGCCAAGCTTTTTGGTTTAATCTTTCTTTGCTTGGAACCATGTTTCTTCCCATTGTTTGATACTTTCTGAAAACTTCAGGCCCTGGTATCCGGGATCAGAAAGTAATGTTTCGACATGCTGCTCATGACAGTGGTCATTAAAGGAAGGTAAATCCCCTATCTTTCACCTGTGGTCCTGTGTCACAAAAAGGAATGTTATTCCCAGCTTCCATTCAGTTATCAGCCTGGAGAAAAGGAAAAAACCAAAAAAACCACAGAATAGGTGGTGGAGGGGAGAAGCAAGTTGACTTTGAAATGGTGGATGTGATGGACAGAAGGCAGAAGAACTGGGATGGGGTCTGAGCTTTCCAGTCATGAGGATAAAGACCAAAGCAGGCAGCTGTTTTGACTTAGAACAGGGTAGATTTCAATGTGTATTCATGTAAAAAGAAAAAAAAGGCAGATGTACACCTTTTGTGTATGCATTTGAATGAATGTATATTGGAAATAGTAACAGGAGGCAGTGGCAAGGGCTGAGAACTGGAGTAGGCATCTCAGTTTCATTCAGTTTCTTAGAATGGCAACATACTGTTGTATCTTTACTGTTTGTTGTTCTTGTTTATTGTTGAAGGAGCTTTCTGTGTACTGTTTCTGGAGGAAAAAAAAATGTTTGCAAACATGTTTGAAGTGTATATCCAGAAAACAAATTAAAATATAAACTTCAGCACTTATGTGTGTTTCACGCTCATGCCTGCTGCTTTGTTCTGGCCTAATGGTAGGGACCAGAGTGTGATTTAGAGTGGGGATGATGGCAGGAAACCGGGGAGGAATTTGAACTTGGTACCCTTGCTTTGAAGCAGCACTTATATTGTAGCTTCTCTTACGTCCTGTGTTCATTCCTTCCAAAACTGTGAATGTGACATTTGTTATCCCAGCACCTCTGGAGACACCTCAGAGGTGATGTAATACCTGTTTTTCTGTCAGTTGCCTTTTCTTACGCAATCCCTAATCTAATCTGGTTTTCTTCCTTTGGGTAAAACAGTAAAAAGCGCAATACTTACTAAAAGATCTGTTACAGTTTTCTTTCAAAGCTGATAGCAACCAGCGTCTGGTCCGAGATGCTTTGTGGTGGCACACTCAGTTACAAGAGGTGGTGGTCGTAACTGGCTGCACAACGTTCGGCAGAGCCAAGCGTGACCTCCGCTCAGCTTTCTGCGCCAGGAACAGTGCGTATGTGTTGGATCATCTGTGTTAGCTCATCATTGTGGCTTCCACTTTAATTTATAAAGGGTTGCCCGCCTTGCATTCCCTTGCAGTAAGTCCCATGGCTGAATAAACTTCTGAAGCATCCAGAAGATGACAGTGCATTACTGCTTGTTGGGTTACATA
Source organism: Haliaeetus albicilla (assembly GCF_947461875.1). Taxonomy (NCBI): domain Eukaryota; kingdom Metazoa; phylum Chordata; class Aves; order Accipitriformes; family Accipitridae; genus Haliaeetus; species Haliaeetus albicilla. The sequence goes on from NC_091489.1 coordinate 45,312,565, forward strand.
TTTACAATTACTCTAGGTTCACTTTGAAGCTCCTCGGAGGCCTGAAATCTCTGGTTAATCAAACTTGGGGAAGGACTTTTAACCTGACACTTCTTGTGATGTTAGAGACTAGAAAGCCCTTGTTACGCATGCTAAGAGTTTAACGCAGCTCTTTGTTTTTTAATTCAGACAGTTCAAGCTGGGGGCAATTTTAGCTGGCTGATCACAAGCATCCTATTGCTTGTGCTGAAATAAGGTGATGGCTTTGTTGGATGTTGAGCTGATACACAGGCGGTGGTAATGGTTTGCTTTCTCTTGGCAAATGAATTTAAGGCAGTGCATAGTCCTGATGGGATTTCACCACCCTTAGAGGGGGTGGTTCTGTTGTTATGACTCTCCGCTTGATCTGAGTCTCTGGGTGCAGCTCACTGTTGTAGACCAAATGTGACACACTAATCAACTCCAGCAATGTGTGTTTTCTTCTTTTCATTATGTATTATACAGCAATTTTCCTATTCACAGCGCTATTCAATAGTCAAGGATTTCTCAACATTTTTCCCCCAGGGTTTATAAATTAGTGCTCCAAACCTTGTTCAGGATTGGAATGTAGCAGATGAGATTTCAGCCCTTAAGGAGTGTTTTAACCATGCAAACATGCTTTAATTTCTGGCCACGTTTCTTCATTTGTGTATTTCAGAAGGTTTTGTCCTTTTTAAAAGTGAAATGTAAGAATATAATAGACAAACTTTTTTCTGAAACATAAACGCAAAATTTCCAAGCCTTTTCAATCTGTTCTCTGTACACTTTCTCTTACTGATACTTCAATGGAATAGCTTTACTTACTGTATTAGACAAATGTAATTTGTAAACATACGTTGTATCTCTTTGCAGCTTGTTCAGTGTCACTCTGCTGAATTCTGTTTTAGGAGTGTAAGTGTGCTGGACCAATGCATGTCATGCTTTTTAAAAAATTATTTACATAAAATACCCAACTATCTTAAGTGCATATGCCTATGGTGACCATGTGAAAATCTATTTGTTTTCTAAATAAAGATGTGCTGGGAGGAAAATTTTGAAAACCATATCGATATATATCATGAGATCAAGAGTCAAAAGGTAAATAAAAAGCACTAAACTACTTACTACATTTTTTTTTTGTGGTGTCTGAGCAAATCTCGTCATTCGGAGTGATGGGAAGAAGGGCCATGACACAATGTTTTCATGTTTTCCATTAGTGATACAACATTAAAGCTAGAACTCTGTATGGCATCAAACACACAGCAAGCCCCTTGCTACACTTGAAATAAGAGTGAGTTTTGACCTCAGACATGTGGCCTAACACACTTGTTCATGTGTTTGAAACTTAGACGTTCTTTTTGAAAATAATGCCTGTAAGCCATCCCAGCTCTTGAAGACTATCTTTAACGTGCTTTTGCACAAGCAAAACCCACTTTGAAATCAACTCTTGGTAGTGTTAGTCTAGGGGAACATCCAAAGTGTAGGAGCAGATTTGAAGAATTTTCTGAAGTTAAATTGGTCGCATATGGTACACCAAAGGAAAAGCAGGCTAGATGGAGTACTTTCCTAGCCAGAAACAAGGCACGGGTTGCGAAAAATAAAACAAGAAGAGGAAACTGCAATGATGTCTTAATTTTGCACAGTTTCTTCTGATGCACGGTGTTGACAGCTTCCCTTTAAAAGGGGACTTTCCCAGCTTCTTATACTACCAAGGGAGCTGCTTATGGGCACACATGAAAATACTTAGATTTTCATAGACTGACAATCTCCATTCCCTATTAATGATTGAGGGAAACAAGGCCAATGTAAGATATCAGTTTCAGAAGATGGTTGTTCTGAAATCCGAGTATTTGTGGTTGCAGAGAGCCATTAAATTCATGCCCAGAAGGTTAACCAAAGCTGTGTTGACTTTTTTTGTCTACAAACTAATTTGTTTAATACAGCCACGGTTGCGCATAGCTTTTTGCAGGAGCAATATAATGAGATTAACAAGCCTCTGATCGCTTCCCTGTCTGATACTTAAATCCCCATGGGAAGCTATGAAAGTGTCAGAGCTCTGTTGCTCTTGTATGGGGACCGCGCTGGCAAAGCTGAGAGTTGTTCTTTGTGTAAGATGTTGTAGATTTGGTTGCTGGGATGATGAGTAGCTAAGCTTCAATCTGTAGCCTTGGAGCCAGTGTGATTTTTTTTAAGAAACAGAGAAGAGATGCTGAGGCTGCCAGCCAGGGGGTTCATTATTGGAAAGAGAAGACAACCACGGTCCTCCTTCCCCCTGCGATACTCTGAAGAGGGAAGTAAGTTTCATAGGGAGATAATTATGCTACTGGAAAAAGTGCTGTGACAGCTCACAGCATCACAAGTGGAGTTCTTGTGGGGAAAAAGCCATGTTAGACATAACAGATTTCTTCCCTTTTTCTCCCAGTTAGGTATGGTGTATATGCATAGTGTTGTCCTGAAGCACTTGGTACTCATCTCCTTGCCTTTGCTTTCGTTGCCTGCCTCAGGCTAATAGGCACTAAGTTTGTTGTTTTTAAGTGGCATAGCCCACAGTCTGATTTGGCATACAGATTGACACCTGAATTATTATTTTCCCCTGCTTATAAAAGCATGCATGATTGAATGATTATGAGTGCAAAATTAGAAGCTTTTTCTTAAAAAGAAAACTAAAATGAGGGAGGATAGTTTTATTTAAAAAACCAAGCCCACAACTCGGTCTTAATTTTGAAGCAGCATTGTATTCTGACGCTTTCTTCACCCAGTGCCTTTAGCATTATTGAGATATTAACAGTTGCGATACATATTTTTGTGGCAATCTCCACCAGTCTCCATGTTAGATCTCTCTGTGCACATCCATAGCTTACAGCCCCTTCTGTTTAAGGTACATGCCTGATATTTAATTAGTTTCCCCCAGTTTCCCAGTGGGGCCTCTCCAGTTGGCAAAAATGGCTTCTCTCCAGTTCTTGAGCAGTGGTTAGCTTGGTGGAGATGTTGCTCTTTGGCTTGTGTGTAGGACTGATTACTTGTAGGAATAATACCTCTTTTCTCCACGCGTCAGTGTATGTTAGCAAACATTGGAGACACATGAATCACACAAAAACCTTTTCTCCAGCAAACGCCTCTGGTTTTGAATACATTCTCCCTTTCAAGGGCTTGACCACACATGGAACTTCTCAGGAACAGCTGCTCACAAATAATTCCAGATGCAGACTGACCCTGAATACAATGTTGTATTCTGTATTGGGCCTGTTTATGCTGACCTTTTCCAATCTCTTTTATTGCTTTTTAAGATCAGGACTATCTCTTTGCTCATTTAAAATATAAATTCTAGATACTTTCAAATCTCAAAATTCACACGCAGAAGCTGAAGCTACTTTTACTCGTTGCTCTGTTCTTCTCTCCGTTTGGGGCTGGCAAATTGAAGGCGCTTTGCTGCTATTGTGACTGTCCCTGTAACAAGAACTGTAGGATTTGCAGGGTCGGCAGAGCCATCGGGCACACAAGCAGTGAATACTGGTCTGTGCTTTGCTGCATGTGAACTTCAGGAGAGAACTTTAGCTCCCCGAGAACTAGTTACTCAGTTACACGCACAGGTCAGAAAGGCTAGTATGATGTGGCAAGGCAGCATCTGAACTTCTTGGCGACAAGACTTTGTGGAGATAAAGATTTCTTTCCTTTCAAGGAATATTGAATTCAGCTTCTCGATTATGATTTTCCTTGTTTCTTTTTCTTTTTTGGTGAGGAAATGTCAGAGCAAAGATAATTATAAATCCTCTAAATTATTTTCAGATGCATCAACGTGCAGTCAGTTGAACAATGGAATGTATACTTGACCGCATTTACACAGAAATCAGCCAGGAAAGCCACCAGAAAGAGTAGGGCTGGAATTGCTTGAACCTTCTTGGCTGCTCACTGTGCAAGGAAGAGCGTGTGTAGTTATGCCAGCTGGAATGCAGCTGCTCCTTAAATCTGGCACCTAATGTCGAGTCCTGTCAAAGTACATAATGTTGAAGAATCTTGATCAGTTTGTTTGCAGACAGAGAAGTATCAGTGAAGACTTGACTTGCAAGGGTGAAGTGCTGTTACGTCTCTGTATGCGAGTCTTTCAAACTTGCTACTTTGAAGATGAAATTTGTGTGGGTTCACAAAACCATGATGGGTTAATCTAGGACAAAAAAAAAAAAGAGGGGGGGTATTCATGTAGACGGCTAGTGGTTCCACAGATTATCAGTGGCTCTACTCCCATTCAAGCTTGTGCTCCATCAGCAATCTGCAGCTCTCCAAAATGACTCATACCGTCTGGAGTACAGTCCTTTTAAGAGAATTTGATAGCACTTAGTGATTTTGCTGTGCACTTTTTCTGTGGATTCTGTGGAGAGAAAGGTTTAGTGACATGTGTGATGTTACTGAATGTGTGATGTTACTGAAAAGTGCTATATAAACGCACATTTCAATGTCATTGAGAACAATAGCGTAAGTACATGATGCTAGTTCATGGGGCAGAAAACTCCTAGGCCTTTTCAGTACTTTCAGCTGCTCTGATCAGTAGTGAAGATGTTAAAAATACTTGATATGTTTGGATGCTAACACAATGTAGCTGTGACATTAAATTTTGGAAAACATTACTAAAAGGAAAGAAGTTAAAACTGATTTGGTAAACTGTTTTTCTGGTTTTTGTTTGACTTTTTTCATACCTTGTAAATTACCATGGCAGAAATTAACAACAGAAAATTTCAGTTTATTTTTAGTTCATGTGTTTCCTTTTGTGTTCAGTCCTTGGATGTGGGGGTTACAGTGGGGTTAATGCACTTCTTTTACTGGCAAATAGCACAAGCAGGCATCCATCACAGATAAAATGAGAAGGGGAAAAGCATCTGTAATACCATGAAGTAAATAATTGCATATTTTCTGTTTTTCTTCCTTCCCAACTGCAGATGTGACTCACTTTTTATGAGCAAATGCTGGATTAAAGAATGAGATCAAGGTGGGTGAAAGAGAAGGCCTGTCTTAAAACTGTCATGCAGCTGTGTTAGGAGCATATATCTACCTACCTTTGGGAGATACTAACGTTAGTGAAATCACGTGCATACACAATAGCAGAGTGAAAAAGGTAATATGCACTTGCGTATGTTATACCTTTTCTTTCCTGTTCTCTCTCTCAAGAGAATGGAAAACAAGTTCATTAGTGGAAATAGCAGGGATATCTTTTTTTATGTTGGTTTGTTGCATTGTTTGGTGTCCTAATGCAGTAGACTGACATTTTATAAGTTTGAAATTCGTTTGGTTAGAACATCTCACTGTCGTCACACATGGAGTGTTTCGACTTTTTCTCTGCCTATTGATGTTATGTTTCTTTTGCCTGTGCTTGAGGCTGGCCAGGGCACACGATGATCTCGTATGTGACGTGCTTCCCTTTTATGAGTGAGAGAAGTGAAGAGTAACGTATGGTCCAGTGCTGACTCATAGTCCTGTGCTTGAACAGAGTGCGTATAACACTTAATTTAGAGAGATCGGAACAAAATTACCAGGCCTCCCAAAAGGATTTCTCCATCTTTTTAATTCTAGCCTCTCTTCCATCTTCTTCTGGCCACTCACCTCTTCTATTATATGATAATACCTTATCCTAGTGCCAGCCTGTGCTACTTTATACCGAAGGTGGTGGCTTTTGCCATTCTTTGTTTTCTTGTGGGATTCCCTACCTAAATTAGGTTGCATGTATGCAGTCACTCCAGAGACTGAAAGACTCATTTTAAAGAAATGCCGATCTACTAGAGTGGCTTTTCATCTATACTATGACTGACCCCTCAAGCATTTAAAAAACAGCAGTCAAGTCACTGACAAATCACAAGATTGACTTTAAAAATTATGCCTTTTAAGGTGCGCTTTGATTTTTTTTTTTTTTTTTTTAATTTGCCTTCCAGTTTGAATTTTTAAGTGCAAGATGGGTCATGTTGTTCACCTTTCCTCTGCAAGATGATTTAATAATTATAGTGAAAGCTGAGAATATTTCTTAGCTGTTCGACTCCTTGACTTGAGCTTTGAAAATACAAAATGCTGAGAGATTTGCAGTGAAATGACAAGAAATTCTAACATTGAGTCTTGCACATTGTATTCTGATGTGCCTGTAATTCAAGGTCATGTTCAGTCCCAGTGACATTTATGCAGGTCATGTAAGTCCTAGTAGGTGGTCTGGCAACAAAAATATTTCCTCATTTCTCCTCAGCTCCTTGAAAAACAGCAGGCAAGATATTTTTTCTGCATGCGTGTTTATAAATTTGCACACGCTTTTTGTTACCTCTGAAGGGGGTCTCAAGTACAGCTTCACGTAGAATTGTGTTGTACTGTGGCAACTTCTGCTCTGTGCGGGGCTTTCTAAATATGTGCAGAAGGTAGGCAGCTAACTTCATCTTCCCTTCTCACTGGGTGAAGTTGGAGTTTCGGGTGCTGGAAGAGGCACTCAGGTAGTGCTGTTCGCCTTGTGGAGTAGTCGTTTGTCTCTTACAGGGAAATGAGAGCAACATGTATATATATATTTTAATTATTTTTGTATGTCATGTTGAAGTACTGTGAAATATTGCTTTGACTTTAGAGTATGTAATGCATTTCACGAACTCCACAGAAGCAAGGGAAAGACAAGGTGTTGATCTCACTGGTGCAGCAGACTTTGCAAATGAGATTTCGTATCTGATTACAGCTAACAATATATCGACATAGGATATGGCATTGGTAACAAATACCCATTGAGATGTAAAAATGTTGTTGAACACCAGCTGATGCCCATGCAGGCTTTTTTATTAGTACCTGACCTCTTTTTGAATCAAGATGTGCCTCTGTATAGGGAAAATTTTTGACAATCCCCCATGGCTCATAAAAGAACAGAAGGTAACTTTTTTGGTCTATTCTCTCTTGTGCATACACAAAGTTTTCTTAGTGCCTGCTAAGGAAAAAGTATTACCAGGCAGGCTGGATGCACAGAAATTGAAAGACTCATAGGAAAGAACTTCAGACTGCTACTTACTGGAAAAAAGGACATGTGCAATTATAGATAAAATGTATGCTGTGGGATTGCATGGAATTTTGAGGACAATACATCTCTGGCAACTTACCCTGGTGTTACCTGCTAGAAAAAAACTGGTGGTTGTTTGACTGTTTAGCCTAAAAGAGGCAGCAAACATTTCATGCTCAGGGATGCTATTGTCTGCGCCTGCCCGTCTGAAAACACTGGGACCTGTACGAGACAATAGCATGCAGTAAAACTGCAAAGACAAGCATGCAGGAAAACTGCAGGATGCGTAATGTTCCAGGACACGTTTTTCTAAAATGAGTCCAAAAGTTGAAGAAAACAGACTAGTTACTAAATAATACTGACTCAGAGATGCAATGTAGTCAGGGCTTAATGCACCAGATGTGACTTTCTGGAGAATAGATTTATTTTAGACCCTGTCACGTTAACGACAGGCGAGAGGTTGCAGTCATCCCGTGCTTCTCGCGTGGCTCACTGCACTACGGGGAGGAGAGCGCCAAGGGTAGGAGGGCAAAAAGGTACCGGCAGGCTCACCGCATCGAAAACTCGCGGGTGGTGGGTGAGCGGGACTGCCGTGCACCGCATCGGTGATCAGCGCATCGGCGAGTTAATGTTACCGTCCTTCGCAGAGGGCCGGTGAGCTCTCAGCTGATGTTCCAGTCCCTTTGGCTACCAAGTCATGCGTGGGGAGCTCCAGCCAGAGCGTTGATATTCCTGGCTGTAGAGTGCTCCGAGAACTGCCTTTGTTTGGGGTTTTAAAGGTGTTTTATTGTCACTCATCAGGTTATGGAAATGCTGATCAGTAGGGAGTACAGTCAGGTGTGCAGCACAGGTAGCAAACAAGAAATACTGGTTTCGGAAATAACTTCCATCATCTTCAGTGCTGTTTGAAGAGGGGAAATATTGAAATAGAAACTGTAGGTACTTCATGCTACTTGTTATATGCCCGCTCTTGATAATGACTTTACCCTGGCATGTGTATTTCATAAAAATTGTGATATAACTGTCTTTGGAAAAATATGTATTAGGAATTCAAAGGAAGCCAAAAGCCAATGAGTTTAATACATAGAGCACTGGAATACGTACAGATGTAACCTCTGACTAGGTGAAATATACTTGCGTTTGCTGATTCCATTAATAAGTTATTCATATGCCTACTGATATCGTGCCTTGTCTCTCAAACTTTCTTTCCCAACCCTGGCCCAAACATTCCCCCCTTCCCAGCTGTCCTAAAACACAGAAATCAGAGAAACAGTACCCATTAATGTTTGACATTTTCTGATGCTATGTACAAACAGAACAGGAAGGAAAAAAGTGCATGTTGAGGAATACCTTTTGCCACTATCGTGAGCCTCTGAACTTAAGAAAAATTATAATTTTTACTACCTATGTAGGCATATTGAGTGTGCTAAAAGAAATTAATTGAACCTGACTAGCTCTCTGTGCAATAGTGGGCATGTGACAGCATCCTGGTGGAAAATAAGACATAAATCTGAGAAAGGGCTTGGTTCAACGTTTTCCGTCACCGTTTCTGACTGCATTGCTTTCTGTGTAAACAATTGGTGCTAGCTGTTTACGGCAACTGAAAAAGTGGGAAATGTCGTCATGGTGTGAGCGTGGCCCAGCAGGAAGTTTCACGGGCAAACACATTTTGTGTGATAGGAAATCTTCTTGTGTTCTAACAGTGCATTAGATCTGTTTGCACGTGCCGAGAAAACAAAATGATGTCATTTTTAGAGAACGTATTTACTTACTGCTGCATTTACAATAAAACAAGAGCATCTTCAAAGTTTTAATTATATAATGGGAATACAAGATGATGTCAATCTCCATCCAAGAACAGAAAGGGTTGTCGGTTTTGACTAACTGTGCTCCCTCCCGTCGGTTTTCCAAAATGTAATGGGAGGCATCAGGTCTGGATGGTATTGCCTGTTCATTTACTACATGAAAAATAAAGCATAGCAAACGAGAAGAGGTTACTAATATAGTTTAGAGATCATTTAGATGTTGCTTGAAAGACTTTTATAGTTAACTGTGAGGATCGTAGGAAACTCATAGAAATCAGTGCCAAGAGTTTTCTTGGGAAACATGTTGCTAAGTCTTACATTAAAAGTAAAAATCTTTGGCTAATTACCTGGTTAATTTGATGTATTTCAGAGATAAGAACAGAGCAGCTGATTCTTCTTTTATGTTCTGTTTGAATAGCTATCGCAAATGTTTTTCCAAACTAGGAAAGAATATTTTAAAAAAACCAATTTCCGAATAAAGTTTGCAAAAAGCATTTCAATGACCTCATTTGTCTCTGGGAGGGACAAAGCCTACAGGGGAGGGAAGGGGCTCCGGCCTGGGCTTGTCGCATGGAATAGTGTCTCACTCTCTGAACTGCCCGTGAGCGTCAGGCTGGGGACGAAATCAGAGCGGAGAGGGAGACGCAGATAACCGGTCATAACCCTTTGGGAAGCCACCAGCCTCGTTCTGCGCGAGAGCAGGGAGAGGAGCCTGGCTTGGAAATGAACTTTCTCATGAAACGAGAGAGATTCAGCTCCTGTATCAGACAGAAAGATTTCTAAAGCACAAAAAGCGGCAACAGGAGATCCACGACCACGTCCTGCTTAAAAACGGGGCGCTCAAGCCTAATTCCAGTTTACTTGCGGTTGTGGTCGGGCCGTTCGTGGCCAAAGTTGGCACGCCGATGGGATGCAGAACTGGAGGTCGCTTGGGCGGGGGGGTGAGCAGGGTACTTTGAGAGAAGGAGATAAGGGGCTGCAGCTGGGCTCACGCTGGGCTGCGTTGCAGAGGGAGGGAGGACACGAAGGCTGGGCCACCGGTGGAGTCCGGACCGAGGCACGTCCTCCCCTGCGAGTCACGGCCTGAGAGCTCCCATGCACGGCTTGGCTGATGTAGGGTAATTCCTTATGTTGTATTAAGTAGTTTGGGTTTTTGAAGCCTCACTACCAGCTCTGTAAACAGGCCCTGAAACCGTGCTCCTGAGGGGCCTCAGCTTTTCTGTCAAGCTGGTAGTTTGGTGCTATTTTTTCCTCCACTTTTTTCTATTTCAGACTCTTCATCTTTCCCTCTAGGTGTGTTTTTCCTCTTAGGTAAGGAGATTTTGTAATGGTTACGGTCTCATTTTTGTGGCACGGGGGTTTTCCCTGGCCTGATGACAAGGTGAACTTTCTTTTCTGAGCGTTACGGTAGTGAGGAGGTGATATGAGGAGCAAGGAACGGGTGACTAGCTTTCCGGGACATTTCATTAGCTGTTCGTCTATTCCATAAACCCAATGCTCAACAGGAGTCTCTTGGAAGTGCTGCCTGTCAGGCTGCTCTGTTCCCTGGAAGTTGTATTATATCTTACAATTTTATTCTTCTGTTCGCTACATTCTTACCTTTTTTATTTTTTAACCCATTCTCTCACAACCTTCTCTTTTTGCCGAGTTTTTCATTATGCACTAAAAAAGTTTCCCTTGCCGTTGTCAGTTCTAAAAATCATCATGATTACCGGGGGGGGGAGGGAAGCTTGAAGAGCACTGTTTACTGCCATTTTCCTGGGCACTGAAGTTGATGTGCACTGGTTTCAACAGTATCTCATTTCTTTGGGAAGGCTAATAGCCTGGTCACTTCATTATCCTGCCTTTTTGCACAAGTGCCAACATAATAGAAATGCATTCATTTTCCAGACTACCCTTTGGGTGCTTGAGGCAAATGCTTTCAAAAGCCGATCCACGCTTTCTTTTTTTTCTGTCAGACTGAAAAAGCTATAAATCTGTTAATCACCTGTCCTTTTAGGTTAGCATATTGCATCTGTAACCCTTTTTAATGTCTTAAAAATAATGGGACAGTGTGCTTTCACTGGTAGGTACTTTACCAAATCATTAAGGCTTTATTAGTCTATTTATTTATTTTCCCAAGAGGGCATTTTATTACTGACAGCATGAGTCAGGACAGTTAAAGGTTGCAGTGAAATATTCCAGTTTCTGATGTGATGCAATACAAAGTGGAATGAAATGTTACCTTCATCATACTAAAAAAAAAAACAATTAACGCACTGTATGCTGTGTTACCTGCAAGACAGAAATCTACCAGTTATCTCTTCCCAGTAACTTCTTCCCCCCAGCCTACATCGTTACGTAGGGAGTGCCTGGCAAGGAGAAATGTTGTTCTTCTGTGTTTGTGTGCAAACAGGTTGTTAGCATGGAGTTAAAAAAGTGTTGTCCGTGGTCACGTTTTATGGAGAGAAGGCTATTATGAAGGAAAGAAGGCAGACTCTTGGGTTTCATTCCAGGCTTTGCAGACTCAGCTACTGATGAGTCTTCTGCATTATTTACACCATTTTTTAAGCAAGGGTAGCAAAAATAGCTATTTTACAGGAACATTTTGACTTAATTGTGAAGAGCTCTGTGGCTTAAGTATAAAAATTACTTCAGGGCAAAATTTTATTTTATTCCTGTTGGTCTTTTGAAACAGGATTGAAAGGTGGATTTAGTGGCTGCATGCAATTTTCATCAGGATTGTCCTTGTTTATTAGCTCCCCCTCCCAACCCTGTGAATTGTAAGAATTCTGCCCAAGGCACTGGGGAGTGGTGAATGTTGACACAGGTGTCAGGACGATGGTGCAGATGTTGTGATTCTCCTCACTACGACTTCCTGTTTTTAACTGCAATTTATTCTGACACAACAGTCCAGGGTCCATCTTGATCCCTCATTGCCAGCCATCCAGCTATACAAATACATGGATTTTCATGTGCTAGCCGTAAAGCCCCAGCTTTCCTTGGCTTGCAGGGATTAATTTTCCCACTGGTGGGAATGGACAGTGTCTTGTGTTAGCCATAAAGGTTGGTATGATGGCAAAGGAAAGCATTTAGAAAATCATTCTAAGTACTGTTATCTGTTCAGCTGCCCGAGTCATATTTTCTGGCTTTTTCTCCTCTCCTGTTTGACTTTATAGCTCCCTGCTTTAGCCAACACAGTTATACAGATATATTCTGTTGCATAAAGTATTGGCATCCTCTCATCTTTTATTGCCCTTATGCATAAGCAAAATGGTGGCAGAGATACTGTGTAGAATTTATACTGGTGGAACCACGCCAGGAGTGATTTTAAAGGCAGAGGAGAAGGAAGCGTTAACGCATGGTGTTTTTCAAGTGATTGGGTTTGCGAGTGAAGAATGATGGAAAGGAATTACGGTTACCTGATACTTTTTTTTTTTCCTACCCCAGCCTTGCAAAGCACGTAAGCATCTGCTGAAATTTCACTGAACTTTGCCACGTGGTTCAAGCCAGGCAGCTACCTGAATGCCTTGGTGTTTCTCCTGCAGCTAGGTTCCAAACTGAAGGGACAGTAATGCCTCAGGTAATTTAGGAGGGTAGAGAGCTAAAATGTTCTTGAAAAGCTATTTGCATAAAGGTTTGCAAAGGAGAGAAAGAGTGTGAGAATGTGTTCAAACTGAGCAGTGAAATCTGCACAGCTTGACTTGTCTCATCCATCTGGTTGGACTACGTTATCTATGTTTAACAGATTACATTTAATCTTACCATTTCAAGGAGAGCTGTTGAGCCTCAACAGACATGGGAGAGCCGTCCTGTAAAGTTATGCAAGTAAAATGGGAGCTTAAATTTCATGCTAGTTTCTTAGGAGAACAACAGAGGAGGTGCAGAAATATCATGTCATCTTTCTGCCCTGACCAGGTTCATTGGCTTGATGGGCCAGGAGATGGCTTTGCCGCACTCCTGCTCCTTTCTGATTTTGTGCTGGATTCCCCAGGCTAGTATTTTCTTTCTTCTATGTGCTTATCTGACTTCTGTCCTGGCTTTGGCTCCCTATCATGTTGCTCGCCAAGAAAAGCACATTATCAGCCTACCTGGGCAGAGGTAGTGGTGAAGCAGGGGTTAAAGCGAGCTCAGTTTCCTGCTCCTCTGCTTGCTCAGGTGTGCTGCAAAGGGTAGTAAAGAATGGCTGATTAGGAGAAACAACTTTGTGCGCAGAGCTTATGGGACTAGGCAAGATTCCAGACTGAGAACTCTTCTTGTTTCTTTTTATTTTACTTATTTTTTTTATGGTAGCTGTCATTTCTTGCAGAAAAGATTTTCCTACTTTCCTATCTGCTGCTATATTTTCTCTCTCTCTTTTTTTTTTTTTTTTTTTTTTTCTCCTGCTGAGTCATTGCACAACTCAACAGTCATTTGTGTGGCTCGCTTCCTGGAGTCTTGAATCGGTTTGTCACGTACCTTTCTTCTTTCCTCCTACATTTAATATAACTGCACTCGTTTCAAGCACTTCTGCACAGCGGAACCCCTTTCAGGTGGTCCCATGGTATCTCTCGGTGATCAGGGTGAGTGAAGCATGTACTAATGGCAGAATTCGTCCTGTGCTCAGTAAGCTATTACTCCTGTGATAATGTTCACATTTTAAAATTATTCATTTTCCTTACACAGAGGCAGCTGGCAAATGCAGACGTTTTATCTTGTAACTGAGGGGACAGAAAACCTTATTTGCTTTTGCTTTTTCATACATTCCACTGCTGGCATCTGCTTAGGCAATTAAACACCTTTCATATTTTTCATCCTCTATAATGCATTAGAGGGGTCCTCTTTTTGTTGTTCTTTGAATACCTTTTCAATCTTGATTTGTCTATGAATATGTAGTTCACTTTTTTCCTCTTTCTTTGTCCTCCCTTCCTTCTGCCTTTAAAATTGGGTTGGAGTTTCAGGGACTTTCTTGGCCTGTCTGATGTAAAATTAAAGAGGTTACCTAAAACCACAAAGTTGTGGAGCAGTGCAATTAATATGTTTTGTTTTAAAAGGATGAAAATTCCTGGCTGACGTTTTTTCAATTTTAAAATGTCCTTGTTCCCAGACACAGGTTGTTTCTGTAATGCTTATATTTTTGTTGCTCATAGTTTGCTTTTCAAATTAAAAAAAATAAGCAGAAGCTTGACCTTTTTTTTCCCCAAAGTGTTTGTGTTTCCGATGCTCCCCAACCCCCAGTTAATTAGAACTAACAACTACCAACAAAACTATTCTTTTTCCTGAGCTCTGGCATTCCCAAAGGATCTGGGTGACGTCGCACGATGAAGCATTGCAGCACCCTTACGACCTCAGGTCCTCAGCTCCAGCCTTTGCAAAGCTAAGATGAATGTACAAATTCCCTTCACTTAGTATGAAGAGACACACGTAGACATCAGGATGGGATCTGCAAAAGCCCACATGAGGCTTCAGAGGGCAGGAGGTGGCCAAAGTCAAAAGAAGGTCTCTGAGGAGTGTGTGAAGATGCTTGCTTGCTCATGCCCTCTTTGTGAAACTACCTCCCAATGCAGGTGAACTATAACGATGCTATGGCTGAGCGAGGCGTTTCTACCCCTGGCACGTTCATTAGGCCAACAGGAGTTCTTGTAGCCGTGTGCTTTGCTACCGATCCAGTGGAGAGGTAGTCCTTTTTAAAATTTATTTATTTTTCCTCCAGGGCAGCGTCTGTAGAGATGGGCAAGCACCTCTGCTGGCACAGGGAAGATATGTCATCAGATGTCTGGGGAGAGATGGGGAGCTACCCCTTTTGGAAATAGCAGAGCCCTTGCACGGCATCTTAGCTTGTTACGGAAACTTCATCGCTGGATAAAAGTGCTGTCTTGAAGCTGTGCCGCATAAGCACTTTGACAATACTGATCTCTGCAGCCCAATACTGCTATGTTTAGTGGTCCTAGTAAGTCTTTCTGTACGTAGCTTATTGCTTTCTCTCCCTCTCTCTCCTTTTTTCGAAAGAAGTTCAGAAGGTGATGAGCAAAGGAGAGGAGGAGGTATTGCATAAAAGCTTAGTGGTCAGAGCCATAGATTGGGAAACAGCAGACTTCAGCGCTCTCCTGAGCCTGTGCAACTTTGTTCTCTGAGAGTGCCCTAACTATCTGTTGGTAAGCTGGACTGGGCTCTGGTTCTCTTCTACATCAGGCTGGAAAGTTTTGTGGCAAGGATTGGATGAGAGCAGAGAGTGCGTGATCCTCTAGTTTTGCACAGCAGCGTGTTCTTCTCCCTGACTCTTGATTTTTTTCCTTCAGGCCCTGATAAGGTGTTTGGTATGTACGTGTCTTAGGATAAAAGCTGTGCTACTGTGAATGGTCTTTGTGGTTGCGAACTGTGAAACTGAGGTTATTTCCTACTTTAGGCTCAGTCTTCCTCTGAAATACTGGACAAGTTACTTGAGCTGTCAGTTACTTTGGGTTTTTGGAAAACAGATGGAGGTATTCTCTTTGCTCACCTCTTGCCTGCTTTGATGTAGATAGTCCTTGCCTTGACATTTTATAGTCTCCTGGCATATCCAAGTACAGCATTTAGCATAATTGGGGTCAGTAGGCACTAGACAAGAGTGCTTATTATCAGGAGTCCTTATAATACAGGTTGCACATGGTATGTCAGTATTCTTCTTCTCTGAGTAGCCTTTAGAGTTAATGTTTTTGTTTTATGATGTACCATCTCCCAGTCTCTCCTCAAAAAAGAAAAATAAATCTAAATTAGACTAAAGCCTTGGCTAATCATTCTTTCTCTATTCATCTCCGTGGCAGCAGGAAACCTAGCAGCAGGGCTTCCATTCACAGCAGACATGCGTGCCAGCTCAGATGCTTCTGTACCAAAAATGCATGTGTGGGTGTTGAAGGTAAAAATGATTGGACAGTAGTGGTTGCAGCTGTATCCTTGAGAACTCAAGGCAAGGGAGATCAATGATCTCTTTCCTGTATGTTGGGGTTTTTTTATTACTCACTGAAAAAGGTACTTAACAATTGCAAATTATTCCAGAAGGGCAAAGGAAATGTTTTTTGATCGTTAAAGACTGCATCAACACCGGCTCCGTTTGTAGTGCTGGCATTGGTTCTGCACAAGGTAAGAATGGAAAAGTACTCTGAACTACTGCGAGACATTTTGACCCCTATAGCACCTTTATCTTCTGGTCTGTGTCCAGCTCTCAGGTGCTGCTTACACTTGTCACCCCTACATCTTACTTACTGCACTGCTGCCACTTCCATTTCCTCATCTCGCGCATCAGAAATGCAAGTAGCAGACGGGTGGCCTAGGCAGATTTGTCCTGGTCAGTGCTTTTCTTTTCTAGCGTTGTGTTAGGCTCAGAGTGACCTGTTTGTTTGTGATGCACATCTCTCTGCTGTCGAGAAATAATTAAAGTATGGCTTTGCACATATTATGCCCATATGACCCCCACCTGGTTAAATCTGTCCCTGATGACTTACTGTAGTTGTAGGCCTCCATTAATTCCATTTCGCTGGTCAAGAGCAATCCAGTAGGAGTAATAATAGTGCAGTGTGTTAGTAGTGATTTCTGTTCATGGAAAGGACTGAGCAACCTATTTGCTGTTGATACCATTGAAATGGAATGAAAATAGCAGAGGTAGGAGGAGTGCTGTTGTAAATATGATGCAAGGGCCACTAGTCATTTAAGACTAGTTATTTGAGTCAGAATAGCTGGAGCTACTCTTTATTTATTTGCTTATGCTTATCTTTTATTATTTGTTCAATTAATTAGGTTCTGGTGTCCCAGAATTAATTTCCATTCTTCTCCTTGTGAGTATTCACTAGCAAGTCTTACTTTTGATGGTTTTTTTCCCCCTGGCTTCTTCCACAGAGTGCGCCATAACCATGCTGTGCAAAATGGTACATACACAGTCATTTTTGCAGTGAATTGGATAGGTGGAAAGTGTAGCTCTAGGTAGGTGACTGGCTCCATATAAATGTTTTAGTTAGAGAAGGGATTTCCCTGCTAAGCAGCTAGCTGGCTGGGCAAGTTTTAAATGTTGTTTCATGTTATGAACAGTTGTCACTTAACAGCATGCGAGGCTAACTGTAACTGATTAGTTGATTGTACTTGATCATTCCATGTGCTGAAAGCATCATTTTTCCAGTATATGCGTCTATGAGGAAAGATTAAATTTACCATGGCTTTGCATTGGCACTGAACTACAAACAAACAAGAGACCAGCCCAGATGAATGTCCTTGGATCTAGGTTTAGGTCATTCTTTACAATTTTGGGGTATACTTTGATCTTTGTTGCATTTGGATTAGCTGTAAACAGGTGGGTTTTATTAATGCTTTGTGTTACGATAATATTGGAAGACTCCAGCGAAGATTGGAGCTGCTTTTGCTGGGCGGTGGGGAAGTCATGAGGTGAAAGGGCTGGTCCAGAAGAAAGTGTAATCCTAACAAACAAGACAAAAAAAGGAGATTGCAAAGGAAGTGCGGGGAACATTAGCGCAGGGAAGAGGTTTTGGCTAAGAGCTTGGTGAGAGGGTACCTGTCTTGCTGTCATTTGGATGAGGAAAGTGAGTGGCAGGAGTCTGAGCCCTGTTATGCCAGGGTTGGAGCGTAACATCATTCAGACCATGGCCAGTGGGAGGGAGAGAGACACAAAGGCAGGACATCCTGCTGCCGCTGGCCCACAAGAATTTTTTGTTGATGGTGCCCAAGTTTAGACTTCTCACTGGAGCACGAAGGGCAGGAACAGCCATCTGTGATGGGTTGACCCTGGCTGGACGCCAGGTGCCCACCAAAGCCGTTCTATCACTCCCGCATCCTCAGCTGGACAGGGGAGAGAAGAATATAACAAAAAGCTTGCGGGTCGAGATAAGGACAGGAGAGATCATTCACTAATTACCATCACGGGCAAAACAGACTCAGCTTAGGGAAAATTAGCTCACTTTTTATTACAAATCAGCCAGAGTAAGGTAAATGAGAAATAAAACGAAATCTCAGAACACCTTCCCTCCACCCCTCCCTTCTTCCCGGGCACAACTTCACTCCCGGATTTCTCCACCAAGCCCCCCCCAGCGGCACAAGGGGGACAGGGATGGGGTTTACGGTCATCACATGTTATTTTCTGCCGCTTCACCTCCTCAGGGCGAGGGCTCGTCACACTCTTCCCCTGCTCCAACGTGGGGTCCCACCCACGGGAGACAGTCCTCCACGAACTTTCTCCAACGTGGGCCATTCCCACGGGCTGCAGTTCTTCACGAACTGCTCCAGCATGGGTCCTTTCCACGGTGTGCAGTCCTTCAGGCACAGACTGCTCCAGCGTGGGTCCCCCACGGGGTCACAAGTCCTGCCAGAAAACCTGCTCCGTGGGCTCCTCTCTCCACAGATCCGCAGGTCCTGCCAGGAACCTGCTCCAGCGCAGGGTTCCCACGGGGTCACAGCCTCCTTCAGGAACCCACCTGCTCCGGCGTGGGGACCTCCACGGACTGCAGGTGGATATCTGCCCCACCATGGACCTCCCTGGACTGCAGGGGGACAGCCTGCCTCACCAGGGTCTTCACCACGGGCTGCAGGGGAATCTTCGCTCCGGCGCCTGGAGCATCTCCTCCCCCTCCTTCTGCACTGACCTTGGTGTCCGCAGGCTTGTTTCTCTTACATGTTCTCACTCCTCTCTCCGGTGGCTGTTTTCCGCGTCCCAACTTTTTTTTCCTTCTTAAAAATGTTATCACAGAGGCGTTACCACTATCACTGATTGGCTCGGCCTTGGCCGGCGGTGGGTCCATCTTAGAGCCAGCTGGTATGGGCTCGCTCTCTCTCGAACACAGGGGAAGCTTCCAGCAGCTTCTTACAGGAGCCACCCCTGTAACCCCCCCCGCTACCAAAACCTTGCCACATAAAACCAATACACCATCCTTTCCCATCTCTCTGCTATATTGAAAGTTTAGAGCTGCTTTTAGCGATTTATTAATCGTAAATGAGAGGTTAGTACCCTTTTTGCCTAGAGGCAATTTTATTTAATACTTTTATATTTGTTCCTGAATCAAACAAAAGAAATCCAAGCCAGAGCTCGGTGATTCTGATTGTTCAGTGATTTCCTAATTCCTTTTCTTACACTGAGCAAAAGTGATAAGAGAAACCTATTCCTGAGGTTTGTGTTTTTTTTTTTTTAATTGACTGTCACTGTGTTCTTCTGAAAGAAAATGCCAAGCACCTACTAAAACAATGTCTTTTATGTGTTGCCAAATAAAAGAGCAGGTTTGTTCAGTAATATGTGTATGCAAAAGCATGAGGATTCTGTGATTATTTTTATAAAGCTTTTTAATAACTAAGAACATGTCTCGGAGCTTGTAAAATCTGAATATTCCAAGAACTTATTCTTTTCATGAAGTGTTTAAAGAAATTCCAGTTATGCAAAACCTGAATGCAAATTATTATAGGCCAGTTCAACAAAGCTCTTAGGTACATGTTCCAATCCCTTCCAGAGCATGAAGTACATATCTCTGTACTTACTTATGTGCTTTGAGGTGGGTGTTACCGAGTTGAGACATAAAACAGAACCGGGTGGGACAAGAAGCAGTAAGTGAAGCTGCCAAAACTGTGGCAGAAGAGCGGAATAAAGAAGGTAGGTCTGTTGACCCCCAGTTGCTATTTGTTGCTTTCAAATTTAGAGAAGATTTACCAAAGGTGCTTCGGGGTTGATCTTGCAGTATAGCTACAGAACTGTATTTTGAGGAAAAGAAACAAGAACAGGTTTTGTTTTCTACTATGGTGTTGGCTTCTCCTATCCCAGCATCCCTCCTTACCCCTTGATGGATGTGAAAAGCATCTCTTTCAGTGGTTAGCTGTTTGACACCTTGAAGGTACTTGCAACCTGCTCAGTGGTGTCAAGGTCCTGCTGGTAGAACTATCACGGCTGGCTAAGGAGGGCAGGTCACCCCGACAGCCAGCCCACGTATGTCTGAGTGAGAACCTAGGCAGTGCCCTCAAGCACTGGAATATTCACCGGCGGGCTTGGGGGGCTTTGCTCTTGCAACTGAGGGTTAGAAGGGATTGGGTGATGTAGAGCGTGTGCTGTGTCGGGGATACTGAGAAGTCGATCGGGTGAAAAAAGACCATGACTGAGGCGAGACAGGCTGCCTGTTGTACCTGAAGGTATCGTTTTGCTAAAATGGGAACTGCCCTACCTAGGCTTGCCCTTTTGCCCACAGGTTTTAAATTCCAGGTGATCTGACCTTGTTCATGCAACTTTTCTTTGGCAGCTCAGAAAATAGAGCTTAAATATTATTGCAACTTAATAAACAAGATGTGTATTTTGAAGTCTGAAAACTCAGTTAAACCTTCGAGCAAAGATAGCTTAACTGTCTTGACTGTATTGGAGCTTATATTAAAGCATGTCAAGAGAGTTGGAACAGGGCAAGAAACCAATATGTTAATTAATATCTGCAGTACTATTGGCCTTCTCTGCTTCCCTCTGTAGAGGTATATTCACAGTGGAAGGGCTAACATGTCTGCTCTGGCAATTTTAAAAATTAATCAAGTGATACTGCTGATTTTAAGAAGATCTTTATTTAAAACTTCCTAGTTTTCATTTCAAAAATGTTTTTCTAATGTCATCTATTCTTAAATGAAAGGTTAATGCAAAAAAAAAAGGTTTTTTTTTTTCTTTGCAGACAGCTAAGAATCTAATAGAGCAGGTGGTGAGACACATCAAGTAGGAAAGTGATTTTTTTATTTAAAAAAATATTTTGTAGGAATAGAAACCCCAGAACTAAAAATACTCATGAAGTGTTTTTTTGTGACCTTGTAACTTGCCTTCTAGAGTTGAATAACAGTAATTAGTCCTTTGACTCTGTCATAGTACATTGGTGATCTTTCACTCAGCTTCCCTGGGTGCAGGTATGGTTTTGCCAGACTGAATTTGGAAATTGAAAATTGGAAAAGCTAGAAATTCTGATACTGTAAAGTATTTTAAAACGATCTTTATAGCTGTAATTTACGTGATTTGTTTTTGAAAACACTCAAAATCAGTAAAATTTAATTAATCTGTCTTTGCAATAGTGATGGTCCTGTTAAGACCTCGTTTCCCATAGCTTGGTGATTTCCAGCCTTTTTTGTTTGGGCACATGCACATATTTGCCTGCAAAGCATGACATTCCTTGAAATGCACGTATTTACTAAATAGGTGCATAGCAGCAATGAATTTTTTTTTTCTTTTTCAACTTCTGCTCACCCATACTAGTAGTTCTCAGACGCTCACAGATCCGCAGACCACAAGTTGAAAACCACTGATCTAAACTTCTAAAACTAGGCAATAAATACATCCCTATTAGCACAGGTAGTGCGTAGAGTAATTCAGATAAATTTAGTTTCGTTTGTGCTTACTGATATTTGAATGATACTTCATTCAAATGATTTTTTAAATATTCTCTTATTGTAATATACTGTTACTCTATTAATTTTTCTTGTGCAGTAGCTTCCCGAATGATTGAATTTTGGCTCCCCGACTATGAACTTCCATCAAACGTAGCAACTACAGCTTTCAACTTTGTAGAATCAATCACAGTAAACCATTTAGTTATGCCAGGTTTTCATTTTGTGGTCAAGGATTAAATGCAATCCATTTAGCATTTGTTTATTTATGAGGTATGCTTGAAGCTGACCTTGTAGGACTTTTCTGTCTTCATGTTGTATGATCCTTGAGACTGACTTCAGAAATCTTGTTTTATATAATACAGATGGACATAATGTAATCAGTAAGGTGTTGACAAAGCTGATTTAAAACATGGGAAATTAAATCCTCTTTCAGGTCAGCACTGTCAGCCTTCAGTTCCCATCTCTTGTTTCATTTTTCCTGGGGCTCTTGAGCTATCTCTGCTTTCCATATTGCATGATTATTTTCTTCCTTTCCACTGTATTAGTTTTAATTTCGTGGACACAGAGTTTACTTGGAAAATTGGTTTGGGGGAGAGTATGTGCGTTTTGGTTTTTTCCCACCTCTCTCATGACACTTCCCTTTTGGGGGACGGGACGGGACTGGGGGTGTGACAATATATCAGTGTTTCTCACTTGATTCCAACTTCTTGCCCAAGCTTTTATAAGCTTAGGGCCAAATCTCAGCTCTTGTTTCCTGGTTTTTCTACCTTTCTTTGTGGTGATAAGGGGCAACCTGTATGATGTGAAGAGTTGTCTTAATTCCGCTGTGGTTATGGTATGGTGACATCCACAGTTCTTTACGTATGTTTTTCTGTGTAGCATTGTGACTCCGCATCTTGATCAAGTTATTTTTAAACCCTCTAAGGCAGAGTTTTCAAGGTATCTCTCTGTCGATTCACTACTGGCTTACCTTTCCATGCTGTGATTGAGAGTTATGGGACTGAACGCTGGAAACTCTCTACGTGATGACACTGGGAGAGACAGGGATGCTGCATCTAGGCTGTTACGTTATGCCTTGAAGGGTTAATATGCTCAGCATTAGTTTGAGGTTTCTGCACTGTGGCTCACCTGTAGTGAGGTCCTGAAGCCTAAAGTAAACCCAAAGCTCATTTGTCTACAAAATACCTTGTTCATTCTTGTGATGGTGCCCAGCAGCACTGCTTAATGCTGCTCACTCTTGGACTTGCAGTACTGCATCGCAATTCTGTTTTGATTGCTATCTGCTGTCTCTGCTGTTCTCCTCTTTCTTGAGCAGTATCTGTTAACAGTGTCAGACTGAAGAGTGCTTATTGAAGACAAATACGGTTGCTAGGAGCGAGGAAGATGAGCCAAGTGGATGTACAGTTCTCTGCACGTTGCATTTGCAAGCAATGCAAAGCTTGATCCATAGTTCCTTTTTAGTGCCCTGGTAAAGACTGTGTTATTTTGGCCTTTTGTGCAAATTAGTTGAGTGGCATAAATACCAGTTTTTATCAGATAGCGTTTGAAGCTCATTGGTTTTCAGTATAGACTTGTGTCAGCACAAGCCTTATTTAAATTTGGCTTTTTGGATAGAATTTATAGCTCAGAAAACATCACTTTCTGTGGAGCTCTAAATCCTCTTGAATTGTTGGTTCTGCAGGGCAGAGTGGTGCTTTTACATCGGTTGAGAAATCTCTAGGGACAACAGTGCTATATAAATAATAAATAAACTAATAAATCAGTTATCATCGGCTCTCACCTCCTAAATTGAGGTCAGAAAGAAAAGTCATTTGGGGGAGAAGCAGCAAGGAAAGCTGAAATGCCTGATGGCCCCATGGGGGAGCACAACCTAAAGATCACACTTGGCATTTAATTTAAAAAATATATAGCTTGTTCAAAATGAGTATCTGTCAAGCAGACAATTAACTATCTGATATGAAGAGTCTGACATTCAGAATGCTTCATGCTTCCATGCTAGTGCATGGCTTTCAAACTATCAGGCACCTCTGAAAGTAATTTGTCAACACCCTCACGTCCTCCCAGAGGAGAGCTATTAATCTGCGTCTCATCAGCATCTAGATGACATCGAAGTCCATGACAATTCTGTTACTCCTACCGCTGTGGTCTACTGGTGGGACATGGTACATGCCAAAGAACCTAAATAAGGGGAACAAACATTTTTGTAGGAATCCCACAGTATTTTAAAAGTTTCTGTCCTTACTCCTCCCCTGTTTAATTTAAGGAGCTCTTTCCAAAACCCCATGTTTTATGATTCTTTCTCTCTGATGCAAACCGAAGTGTGGAAACATCTCAAATTTGTGGATATGGGACTACTTCAAACCCGTAGGGAAAGTTACTGTCTAGTGGAAGTGGTATTTAACATTTACAATATTATAAACAAACAGTAACTGTAGAGTTTATGGACATCAAGCGGAATATTAATTTACGCGTCCTGTGAAGCACCTGTTTTCTGCCTTGCGAGGCGTTGCAACACACTCCTTAGCGTGTGCAGGTAGGGCTTAAAGCTCAATAATGCAGGACCATAGGGGAGCCCAGTCAGGAGAACAGCATCGAAATGTTTTAATTCCCGATGAGCAGATATGGAAATACCATCAATGATGGGACCAGCAAATTGGGTTTGAGAACACGGAAAAGGGCATTAGATGTTTTCTTGATACAGTTGTATCATGTACAAATGTACAAGCTCTGACTTGAAATTCATCAACTTGACCTACCAGAGAACTTTAAAGAATGGGTGTGAATGTGGGCTGTGCCTTTTGTGAAATGTTGTGTAAACATTTGTTCCAGTACATTTGGTTCTCAATTTACAATGAAGAAGGATTCATTCATCTGAAGAGAGATTGCCTAATGGCCTCTATACAGCCAGAACTTTTATTAATATAATGGTGTCAGATTTCATTTGAAGGGCATTCAGAGCTGCTAAGCAGCTGAAGAAGTGACATTTTAAATAAAATTGTATTTCTGTTCTTATGGCTAGTATTAAATTTTGTGGTGAATTTTCAGTCATTTACAACTCCCATGAAATAGCCAAATAGGCTTTATAGAACAGAGCAGCTTCTTTAATTTGTTTGGCCTTGAATGTTTGCAAAATATATGTGTCAGTGTTTTGTGTAAGTGCTAGGGGGACTCTAGGTATTTTCCCATCCTGTGAAAAAGAATCCACGGCAGAAACAAGATAATTAGTCTTGTTACAGCTTGACATGTGTGGTGAATCAGACATATGTATGTTGTGCTATTTATTTGGTCTATAAATTAAAATAATGTCAGATATAAATAATACACATGCATATAAAAATGTGTGCATATGATTATACCTATATATAATATTCCAAGCTTGTCTTGGGGTGAGGCCAGGTAAAATTGCCGTGTCCGACTGCTAGGAAATCTCCTTCCCCCAGCTGTGTGGCTCTAAGGTTTTACGTGCCCAGAGGACATTTTCTTTGTGATCCTCCCAGTGCCTGAAACCAGCGTGGCTCTTTCCCAGTTACACTGTCATCGGTTTCTCATTTGGGGGCTCATCATGGGGATCCCAACAAAATACAGCGCTGCATCTTTGAAAATGAATCACTGAGTTCCTGCAGAAAGTCCAGAAGATGAGTTGAGGGTGTATGAAGAAGTAATGCTTAGAAGTGTTGTTGCAGATGGATGCCAGTCCTGTGAGTCTTTTCATGACAGCTTTCCCGGGGACCCTGAGCTTCGGTTTCTTCCTCCGGGTCATCCTTGAGGACGCAGAGTTCCTGGGAAGTCTGTTGAAATAGCGTGACAACAGGAATGTCTCGAGTAGCTGCTTTTCTTCCTCGTCTTCCCCCTCTCTGGCCCTACTCCTGCCCATGTTTCAGTGCTCCTAATTCACAAGGTTCTTTTCCTTCATCCAGATCGGGGCAGGGAGGAAAAAGCCACTAGACTTAATATGTGAGGAACTAATATTACCTGTAGCATCTTCAGCCTTCCTTGCTCTCTTGTCTCAGATGGCATGGAATTAAATAGTTTCTATAAAAGATTAATAGGTGTTCATAGATGGTTATCAAGGGTTTATAATTGTGTTAGAGAGAAAATCTTTGGTATAATTTTCAGTATTTTTGTGGTACTGTGGCAAAGTATTTAATTTCCATCAGTAGCAGAATATTCCGTTAAACAAGTCTGGCAAATGCTCAGAGAACTGACTGTTTTAAATATGCAATTGTACACTCAGAGCTTTTCTTCTTTCTAGTGAAAGTCCAGAACACCTTTAATAGGAAGAAGAATAGGACTGTCTTTCAGGATCTCAGTGGGAAGGATTTGGGAAGAGTTTATCATGGAGTTTTATAGGCGTAATCAGATTAAACAAATCACGTGAGTAAATAGATTGGAGTCTAGTAAAAAGGACTGGGTACTATGACATCCATGTTTGTCCACTATGAGGGTAGAGACCCTGAACATGGGCCTGATTCCCAACGTTATTTTAAAATAGAACATATTCTTCTCTGCACTCAGTCTTACCACAGGCAACGCTGGTATTTGAAGCATCTTCCCAGGAGTAACTGAACTAATGCTCACTGTAACCAGGCTAAGCATAGAGTTTGTGTAATATATACAGCGTGTTTGCATACATCTATTTTATAATCTTAATTACCGATCTTGGCCCTCTCCTGTTTTGTAGGTTCTGTGTGGTAAATTTTCTAGGAAGTAATGCCTGTCTTCCATTGAACCTAAATGGCCTGTCAGGGACTTTGTGTGAATGCAGGTCAGTAGTTGGGAAGAGAGCATAGTCAAATCTTGTGAATATTGCTTACGTATGGCAGGAGGAGTTGTGTCCCCAGGCAGCCCTGTGTTACTGGCAACATTTTAGACATTCAGGAAAATTTGCTTCTCGAAAGGAAACCACATATCTAATGAGAAATCCAGGAGGAATTGCGATAAGCCTGAGAAGTTGTGTAGTAAATTCATTTGTAATCCAAAGTGCTGATAAAGATGTAAACTCAATCTCATTATTTTCAAGTCTTTAAACTGAGAACGCGTGCATTTTGATAAGCTGTTTGTTTTAACAGTGGTGTAGAAAGGTGGGCCTTGCTCATGTTACCCTTCCTTTCATTCCATTGCCCGATGGAATTAGAATAAATGCTGCCCGATGGCATTAGACTAAAGCTGCTGTGGAATGATTTGTTTAGAATCTTTTTGTACATCTAGAAATCCTGAGGAAAGCCTTATTGAGCCTTTTTCAAAATCATGAGATTGATTTAAAAAAAAAAATTTTTTTTATTTTTTTATTTTTTTTTTTTTTAGTTTATCTCTTGGTTTTGAGTTATATGTTCTGGTTTTCTCTGCAACCAGCAGGTTTCAACTTTTACTTTCAGTTAAAATAAGCGGCAAACTTCGCATGTGGTGGTGGAGCTGGGGTTGTGAGAAGCCGGCCAAATCTTCTCACTCTTGATATGCAAAGAAGGAGAAATGAAAGAGCCACCTCTCT
Organism: Haliaeetus albicilla; assembly: GCF_947461875.1. Taxonomy (NCBI): domain Eukaryota; kingdom Metazoa; phylum Chordata; class Aves; order Accipitriformes; family Accipitridae; genus Haliaeetus; species Haliaeetus albicilla. The sequence continues at coordinate 45,339,185 of NC_091489.1, forward strand.
GAGCAACAAATTTTCAGGTTTACAAAAATCAAATTCTTTTGAACACATACGTTGCAAAGGTGCGAGTCTTCCATCTAAGCTGGCATTGCACCTCTACATTCTAAATCATGGTATTTTCATGCCCTTTTTTTCAGATATATACAGCTTTCACCACGTAGGTGTATTTTTTCTGGCCTCATCAGGAACAGCCTACTTCCAGTTGGTAGTATTTGCAGTGGGAATGGCACATGAAACCAGTTAGTAGCATTAGCCTGCGGCATTATGACTTCTGGTTTTGAGGCCCATGTTCTCTGGGATGTGTTTTTTATTAGAGCAGAAATGTGATCACAAAGCTAGGTATAAAATTATATGGGATATAATTTTGTAACCCAGCCATGCTATTACTGTGAGTGTTAATTGCTTCATTCTTAACCCTCATGTAGAGTACAAAAGAGAGTTAAATGCTTTGGCCCAGCCACTTATGTCGTCGTGTCAAACAGCACGTCGGGGTTTCAGAACTTCAAATCTTGGATCTGAAGCAAAGGAGGTTTTTTAAATGGCTTTCACCATGCTTGTTTTAGTCAAACAGTACATAAATCAGCATAGTTAACATTTAGCGAAACCAGCCCTGCTTTTCTGTCCACGTGTGTGCACTGTTGATTATCAAAATGGTTATCCTAAGTAAATAAATGGTGATCTATTAATGAAATAAAAGCCTGCCTGAATCTCATATTTAATGAAACTAGAAGGGATAATACCAGACTTTCAACAGGCCTTTGATACTTCAGATCTGCGCCATAAGCTCCGCAAAGGCACATTTATATGGCCTGCAAGTGCAATATATAAAAGCTCTCTAGCTGTAACAGAAGAGTTGTCAGAAGGATAGGCTGAGAAGCTTTTAGGAATACTTTTTAAATTTTGATTTTGAGCCTCTGATCTCTCTGCAGGCTTGAAATATACTTCATAGGGTATTTGAAAGATGGCTCCTTATCTGAAGAAAAGTTTACCTTGATAAAATGAGACTGATTTGAGCACATCCTTGCAGAGTTGGGGCGGTTGAAGGTGCTCACCCTTCAGATAGGATCAGTAAGAACTAGGAGAGCTGATGGCTCAGGCCTTGGGATGTGAATTCAGGCTAAGATATGGAAAATGCTATCTCCATTTTAGGCAAAACATGCAGTGACAACTGAGGAATCAAATGTATGTATTTCTTCTTATAAGGCTAATATTGTTTGCTTGGGTGATAGAAGCAATTTTTCTGAAACGGACTGAAAATTACCCCTCTGCGTTTTTCTGTGTTTTAAGACTTGCAAATTGTGCAGTGATTAAACAAAATTATCCATTGATTGGTTAGGAAGTGCACATTTCTTTCCACCAGATTTATACTGTTGTCCTGCTTATATAATGAGGAAGTGAGAGAAACTTAGAAGCCTGTAAGATTTCTGGATTTATAAAAGCATTTATACTGTCATATGAACCACATAACTGAGCACCATAACGGACTGTATGTAAGATTACCTGGAAATTGTCACTGAGTATCAAACCTGTCTGTCCTCCTTTCCAGAATGATGAAGTCCTCTGTACATACAGAAGAAGATGACTTTGTGCCGGAGCTTCAGAGAAGCATCCATCCCAGAGAGAGGCCAGACTGGGAGGAGACTCTTAGCGCTATGGTAAAACACCTTGTTGCATTTTCTATATGCATTGGTTTTTGGTTCTGAACCAAAATACTCTTATATTCTAGTTATGCATTGATTGATTTATATTCCTCGACTTTCAGATTTTTAAATGGATTGCATAGTACTCTCAAGAAGACCAAAATACTTTCCTTCCTCTGGCAGTTTGTCAAGGAGAGAGAGAAGGAGCATGCATAACGCTTCTGCCCTATTAATATGTGCCCCAAAGCAGGTCTAGTAACAAATTAAAAGGTCCATAACGTCACAACGATTTTCAGTCTGCATTAACCTTTTTTACAGCAAGACTTTTGAGCATGAAGGGAACTTCTTGTAAAAACATGCTCTTTGAAGCGTGCAGCATTATGGAAGAAGAAGATTTTAGCAAAATGCTGGCTAAGTCTACAGAAATAAAACCTCATCCCGAAAGCTAACCTACCGTCAGAGGGAACAGAATTGCAAAAAAGCAACCGCAAAGGTGCTGTTCTCATGCTTGCAGAAGGCACTACAAGTGGGCAGTGGGCCACAGACAACTGTATTACCTTGATATAATTGTTTTCTTTTTAAATGATTGAGTAAAGTACCTGCAGTTCCACTTTCCCAACTCCCTCTAGCATTTGCTGAGTTTGGAAGGTCAGATTTTATTTTAATAGCAGCCAAATAGGGCAATCAGATTAGGTGGTTTTGTGAAGTTACCTTACCTCACAGAAGCTTGACCTGCCTTGTTTCAGTCTAGGAGGGTCTGGAAGTTGTATCTTGCTTGTTATTTTCAGATTTTCTAAATTGCCTCATTGGCACATGAAGCTGAAGGGGAAATTGCCTTCTGCGACAGACCTTGGATGGGGCAGGGTCTGAATGTTCCAGGACAGCAGTGGTGCTCTTGAGGGGTGGGCAGTCCAGCAGCATGGCTAAGATTACTTAACTGTGACATGGCACCAGTGACAATTTTTCCCTCTCATTGGATCATGTGGCAGTGGCAGGGCTTCAGCCTGGAAAAGCTGTATGTTCTCTGCTTCTGGACTGCCAGCAGTGCAGCAGCAGCATGAGAGATGGGCTAGATTTAGCTGTACTGCAGGACAGAGATTCATCTGATGTATGGGGCTGAGGGGTGTTCATCCCAGTGGATTATTTGGAGTTTAAAGCACCATTAATATCTGGCTGGGTCATGTGAAATAGATTTTGGATTAGCTGTTCTTTATACAATGTTCAGAAAATTTATAGGTAGTAAAATCCCTATGAGCCAGGTATTTATTTTAATTTCAAACAGGGGAACAAAGTACTATGTCTTACTCTTTTAAAAGCATCGTCAAACCCCATAGAATACAACGATAATATTTTGTTCCAAACTTTATTTTCAAGCCGAAACAACCAACCCAAAACATAGGGTTCACCAGCATTTTTGTCTGCTGGTATTTTCTGTGCTTGTTGCTCTGCTTGACTCCTTGCTTATCCACTGTTAATTTTGACTTTTTGCATTTGTCAGTTCCTACGTATGTTTTTTTTGCATACGCGGCTATTTTTTCCTTCTCTCCACCTTGGCCAGCAGTTCATGCTGGTGCCGCCTGTTTGAGAGCGCTGTCTGTTCTAATCAGGGTTATTCAGCCAGCAGTGCATGCTCCCAGCCTCAGCGCATGGTGCTTCTTAACACCCTAGAGCCAGGAGTCTTGTGTAAATCACTGTTTGACACCCTGCTGTCTGTAACCTCAAGGTGTGTCTCAGGAATGTGAGTCTGTAATTCAGTGACTCCACCTGTAACACAAGTTAGCTGGCATACCTCATCTGTTATTGTTTTTTAACATTGTTGATTTACAATGAAGGAAAGGTTCACCTGTTCTGATTCCATGCTTTCCCTGTTCTCATCCAGGCTGTTGCTTTCATGGACATGGTTTAGTGTTCAGATCTATACTGCAACCTACACATATGCATAATGTTCCTCTCACTGTGCTAATCATTAATTTACTTTTTAGAACATGTCTTCTTGCACAGCTCTATGCCAGCAATATAAAAACTGAACAGTCCAGGTGGCTATAAAAAAGAGATTTAGAGAACGATAAACAAGAAAATTCACATCTAAGATTTGCTGCACAATGATTTGGTACGATGAAGCACAAAGCTACATGTAAAGCTACTGAACCTGTATTTATGATGGCTTAGATTTGTGCTTACAGTTTTGTTTTGACCTCGTGATCCTCTGAATATGTTGTAGGTGGGTAGAAAAACCTCACTTGCTGATGTTTACTGTGTTGAGTGAATCAAATTTCCACTTTCAACCTCTGCCTTATGTCCAGTCAGAAGGTAGTATTTACAAGATGTAAATATTTACGGGACAGTATTCAACACTGTCACTTTCTGTTCTCAGTTTAACCAGTGCATCTACTATATTCTGTCTTTTTTCTGATCATTTTAAGCCTGAGATTTTTTTCCTTGTGCTTTTCCTTCATTTTGCATTTTTAGCTGCCTCTGGTTTAGCATGCTTTTCCCAGAGCATGCTCCTACATGGTATGTGAGTTTCTCGTAGTGGCATAATACATTTAATTTTCCGTTAGTAGTTGTTTAAGTTGCAGACTTCAGGTTTTGTTGTTGCTTGCTGTTTCAGCCTCTGGGGAATGGAGGCTGCAGGGGCTCGGAGAAGTTGGGCATAGCTGTGGTGTTTTCTACTCTCCGTTGCTTCCCATGGCAGACAGCTGGAGACCCAACTGGGTGCAAGGCTTTGTCACTTTAAATGAATTTCACGTTCTGCCAGGTGAGCAACTGCTGAGACTGGTGACACTATGGAGAGCTTGGGAAATTCTGACACCGTCGACAGACCGGTGATGCTTATTCATTTGTCTCTTGAACTTTGCCTGTGTACATGTTTTTGTACTTTGGGAAAAGGCGATTTATGCATTCACAGTTAGATGAACATACACAAATCATCCCTACTTTCCCTCCCCCCTTTTATCTGCAATATATTTTGAAGTGCTTATTATTAATTTATATAAGTGCTTTGTTTCCAGAGCTTTTTCTTAACAAGAAATAAACTATAAAGGTTTTTCTAAATGTATGGAGGTTGAGTGTCCTCCTGTGCTGTAAATGTAAGGTGGGGCAGAAACTTTAATATTTCTGTCATTGCCAGTTTATTCTGGGCACCCGAGTAGCTTTAGTCCTTTGTTTGATAGTACTTCTATTGTCTTTTTTATGTTTATGATTTGTACTTTCACCTACTTTTTAAAACTGTTTGTTTCTTGTTTGTGGTTTAGCAGAAAGGCAAGTGCTTTTGTATTGGAGACCTGGTTTGTTTGGGTACTCCTGGTGGTTCTTGAAACTTCATGGTCGTCATGAAACCCTGTGCTGTGGATTTTGAGAACCGGGCTGAGTGAGATGCAACACTAGATGACAGACTACAGGAGTTAGATAATAAGACAGCTGCCTGAGTAGTCCTCAAGGGCTGCTAATATTTTGTATTCCCCTCCTGACTTGTGTTCTGTATTTTTAGAATTTGGTCATACTAGATATACCATTTTTCTCACTGCCTCAGCCTCCTATTCCCACTGTGCTGCTGGCCTGCTGGGTAACCTTCACACATGCCGTTTTTTTTCTTTCTCTGCTCCAGTTTGGAAAATGCGGTTGATGATATTGACTTTCTTTGTAGAACACTTCTGAGTTCTAGGGATGAAAAGCTGTATTTGAGCCAAGTAATATTGCAGCATATGGATTTTCTAACGTTTCTCTGAGATAGTAACGTTATTTTAAAGGAAAGGAGTATCTTTTCCTTGGAAGGTCCAGAAGAGTGCTTTATTTCTGTGTTACAAGAAATGAAGTTGTGAAAGACCCCCTTTATATAATATTTCTCATACAAGCCTACAAAACAGCTGTCCTCAGCCTGTCATTAACTTCAGCATAAATCGATATTTGTACTTAATATTACGTTTACCTTATGTTATTGACCATCTGACTTCTTCTCAGCACCTCTTCATGAGTTCAGTAAGTTGCAATGCTTTAAAAGCAGCGTGCTAACAGCCTCTCCTCCAGCAGGCTCGTGTGCCTACAGACACGGACACACGCTCTGTCCCCGTTGCCTTTTTCTTCCATTTGTCTACATTTTGTGGGGAAATAGGATTAAAACAGTGAGATAAATATAAAAATCTTTATTTCAGCACCCTGTTGAAATTGTGCTGTCACAGAAAGATGCCACCTGAAGCTGCATTAACCTGACAGGCACTAGAGAGAAGGTGAATATACTCACTCCAAAGCTAGAAATAGGATTTCTTTTGTGTGCGTGTATATATGTGTTTCTGAAAAGGTTGTTTTTTCTGCAGTGTCTGCCACTTCTTTCAGCTTTGGAAGCTTTCAAAATGAGTCCCTAAAGCTGTGGTAGGTTTATTTACTGTAAGATTTTTTCCGTAGTGCCGTGAGCACAAGAATACAGGTGATCATCCTGACACCTGATCATATCCTACAGTGAATGTCTGCAGGGATTCATTTGTGAGTAGATCATGGCTGGATGTGACCAAGAGTTCCTCACCTTGAGGAGATCAGCCTTTCCCGCGCTGGTGCACCTCTGAACCATAGCTGTTGGGATCTGGAAGTACGATTGTCCATAATGAGGTTGTTGAGATGATAGCTGTAGTATCCCCAAGTGTTACTAGTTTATAACCAGGTTGCCTAGAAAAGGTCTGATGCAGGAACTTCTAAATTACCGATGGGAAACCATTATGAATCCTTGAATTTGGGAAAAATGTGTAAGTGAACAAGGGGGCAAGTAGTTGGCAGTTGGTACACATCATCCTTTTTGGCTTATGCTGGTGAAGTCGTCTTAAAAAAATACAGGCCTACAAATGTTTTAGAAAGGCACAGGGGTTAGACCCTGTCCTATCTTAGTTCTTATATCAGGTCAGATGGATTCTGAGATCTGTAGTATTTTCAGCATTTGATACTAGATAAGGTAAGGTACTGTGGCTTGCAGAGGTAATAAAGGCTTTTTAATGAGACCTCAATATATCACTGTTAAATCTGGGACATGAGTGAGGAGAAAACTATTTTTAAATGCCACTTATAAAAGTGTGTAGAGATTAGTGAATTGTAAAGGTTTAAAGAAAGATTTCACTCTCCTTCGTGCAGGGTTTTGTTTCTCATTCTTTGTACAGCACTTAGCCCGGTGCTGCCCCAGATCTTGATTGTAGCTTCTGCAAAAACAGATGCAAAAAATCGGAGTACGTAGGGTTTCTTTTTGTCTGGTTGGTTGGTTTTTAATTCAAAAAACATCAGGCATGTTTCTGAGTACGTTAGTGCTGTCCCCAGCTAACATGAATACTTCCAGGAACTGTGGCAAAATCCAAAGAACAAGGGAGTGTGGTAAATCCACTTGCTTGGCCCTGTCAGCTATGGTGATTTCCAAAAAGGTGGTTTACTGAAATGATCTCATTTCAGCAACTGATATATACATATAATACCCTTTGACATGTAAAAATTGACATTTTGGATTTTTTATTCCTGTGGCTTACAGCTCTTCATGCTTTGTATACGCATGAACCAACACCAGAATTTTACAGCTGAGTATCTGGTTGTGAGCTCTTAAGTAACTGTGCAGACAGTTTTGTTAGACTGATCCTGTTTTCAGGTGAGTTGTATGCCTTAGACTTCTTTGGGAAAAAGAGTGCTTTTGAACTGTGAATGCCTACCTGCAGGTTCTTTTTAAAAGTCCAAAGTTCTAAGCTCTCAAGTGCGAGGGAAAGTTTTAGTAGATAGGAAGCTGAAATTCTGTTTTTTCTGTTGTTTTTTGAACAACTTGGACAGTTCAGTGGAAATGGACTTTAGGTATTTCTTCACCTAGATGCTCCAGCAGTTGGCTTCTGGCTCTAAGTCTTAAGAGTCATTGCATTTCTTAAATGCTATGGAAGATGTTAACTGAAAGTTTGAAGCTTAGTTTTGTGCTGGTGAAATCTCTCAGACTTCTGACTTGCCTGGGTTAGTAAGTCTTCTGTTAATCTTGCAGAAACTGTAGTATGTCTTCTCTATCCAGCACTCGCCAGCATTTTTATGTGAATCACTGCAGCTTAGGCTGCGTAGGAGATAGGTCACAGGGCACCATTTGTAACAAAGATAACGGTGGGATAGAAATGGGATTTCAGATAGCGTGGACAATATAGGCGTTGATATGAGACAAATGTTCCATGCAGCACACCAAGCAGTCATTGGGCTGTAATAATATTTTGGTCAAAACAGTTCTGGTCTGGCATTGTACCAGTAACCTATATTTCATTTTCAATTCACACAACTTGTTTTCCTTGTTATTGCTGCATGAATCAAGTATTTTTTCCCTCGTTAAGCTTTTGGCGAGGTATCATATTGTTGTGTATGGTTCTTTCACTCCCTCTGCCTCTTGGTTAGAGAGTCATTTTTATTTCACAGGCTAACTCCCAGCGTGAAGCTTGTCCCTGAGAATCTTTGAAAATTGGGACAATCACTTAATTGGCACATTGGCTTCCATTTGGGTTTGCCAATTAAATGAGTTCAATTAATCCAGAATAGATACCGTATTTTTGGCAGTAAGTATTAATTTATAGCAATCACTTAATTTTCATTGGCGGTGCTATAGAAGCAATTGTTTCTGTTTACATTTACTGTCTTTACAGTGTATGCAGTCTTGCAGTACAGTGTTGATCCAGGAGAAAAAAAAAAATACATTTTCTATATTTCTGTTTTAAAATCTTTGTATATGCAACACTTAGCAAAGAAGGAATGACTCAGAATTTCCTAAGGCTGGATGAGTACAGTTTGTTGTTCACCATGATCGCCAGATTTAATGCACCCTGATTTTGCATATGTATCTATTTCAAAGTGAATCTGATGCACATCAGTAAATTCAGTGTCTTGCTAAGTGAAATGTTCGGGTCATGTATTTACACGCCACCACTAGTATTTCTTCTTTTATGGTCGTAGGGGATAACAGCAATTAAAAAGATAAAGATGGCACTGGAGTATAATGGCTAATTTTTTGAATGTTCCCAGTAGCCCTCTGCCAAATTACATAAGTGTAGGTAGGCATAAACATGCTTTAATGTACATTAGGCACTTAAGCCTGGGTTTACTGAGGCATTAGGGAGCCTGAGTGCCTCTGTTTACCATACCGTGAGTAAACCACTGGGCTCAGTGGTGTATGTGGTATCAATAGCAGCTGTGCGGCAATTGCTTAGTCTCTGAATGACCAGTCTGAATTTCTTGGGTTTTAGGTTATAGAATTTTAGGTTCAATTTAATGTCCCGGTATCTTCTATAATTATCACCCATTGCTCAGACAAGCTGCCTGTTGGTGACAGCATGGTGATGCTGTTCTGATGGTTGGTGCTGGTAATGCTATTGTAATAATGTACCTGTAATAAACAGGTTATTCACTATTTTAAGTTCTGAGAGGCAGTATAAGATGAGTTCTGAAGATAGGATTACATTGTCATGACCCTCCGCCTCTTTTCCTCCCACCCTGTTCCAACAATGATGTCTTTTTACACCTTTTGTTGTTGTAATATAAGAAATGCCACATTTGTTTGAAATGTACTTATTTGGGAGATAAAACTTATAATTTATTTATCTGTCAATCACTTTTCCCTAGTCCCAGCTGCTTGAAAATAAGATGGAACATCCAGGAAAGGAAAGGAATCTCTTATTTATAAGTGGTTGTTGTTGGTTTGGGTTTTTGGTTTTGGTTGTGGGGTTTTTTTGGGTGGGGGTTGTTTTTTTAAAATCAGTGTTCATTGCTGCTTAGTTACCATAACACATAAAAAAGATGGAATAGTTTTTGAAGGGCTGTCAATAGTTTGCTCATCTATCCCCTTCCGTTCCCCACCCCCAAGTTAACCCCATGAGACAAACAAAACGTGTCGGAGTATATATTGTCTTGCTGAAGGTTGTAGGCATGATTTTTTTTTGCCATGATTCAGCCTTCTTATTTATAAGGTGATGGATTATTCCCTGAAAATGTTGGTAATCTTTAGCCCGATATTTTAATTTAAATCATTCCATACAGTTCTGCCTTGCTCCATTTATATTGGTCGCTGCTGTGTCAGTGTAGGTCTGCATGATGTTTGTTGGTATTTGACCAAATACCATGGTTGCTAGGGCACAGATGATTCTGACTGCAAAACCCAATGTTTTCACAGTAGTAGCCTTAACACTTCATCTTTGCTTTGGGGTTGTTCCATGAAAATTTGTGATGGGTGCTGTGGGGGCTTGCTACAAGTGCTTTTTCCATTGAGTAAGGCTTTAAATTGTTTCTCACCCTAGAACGTAGTATGTCCCATTTAGTTAATTTTCCTCAGCTAGCGCAGGATCCATAGGATTATGACTGTGACCTAATTATGTGAGGATGTGTGACCTCCTATAAGTAGACATCAGAGTTGCTTTGCACAGTTGCAGACTGAAAAATCATTGCTGTTCTCTATAACATCGGCAAGTTTATTGACTCCATGTTATCCATGTGGGACTGGATGTGGTCTTCTGTGGATTCAAAGTACACCAGGCTTCTCTATTGCAGAAATCTACTTTAACAAGCTTCTGTCTTTGATTATTCCTTCCCACTTCCCGTGCTACAGAGGACTGTCTCTGGACAGTTATGGTGAGAGAGTTTCTGGGATGAAGAGTTGGGAAGTGAATCACTGGGCTAATCTCATTTAAAAATAATCCCCCAAAAGAAATTCAGCTTTACTCTTCCATTTTTAATCTGGATTGTTTCAGGGACTTCCATTGTAGCCACTAAAACAGTTGCAGCTGCAATGAGAGGAAATAGGAGAGAGTAGCCTGGGGCTGAAGGATTGGGGTGGGAGTTTAAAAAATTGGCTTTACCTCTTCAAGACAGGCTATCTTGAAGCTATGCCCTAAGGCCAACAGTGCTCCTGAGTGTAAAAAGAAGTTTTAGGGTCTGTGTGTTCTTGATTTGCTCTGTGGCTTGTACTGCAAGCAAATATTTTCAGCTTGAAAACATCTAAAGTTGCTCTTTGGTCTGGTTGCAGAATCCAAAGTTTTAACTGTTGGTTCTGCTTTGTGGCAGAACGTTTTTTTCCCTGTATTTGTATGTGGCTACCTGACTGCTCTTGGTTTCTTAGTCTGGTGTGTTCCAGTTGCACGCATGGGTAGGAATATCTTCTTAGTTTGTTTTTTTGTGTGTTTTTTTTTCCTCTGTGCATGTGGTTTTGGTTTTGTGTCTCAGTCTCTGATTTTTCCTTAAATACTGACCTTTAGGAAAAAAAAATCCCTTGGTTTTAGCTGATAATTTTATGAATGCAAGAAAACATCCTTGGAGGATGATGATTCTCACCATCAGTTTCTGCAGAGTTCATGTCCTTGGTGGTGTGCGGAAGAGATCGTCATTCACCTTCCCAGTTTTGCTGACCAGTAGCGTGGGAAGACCTTTCTGCAGCTCTTGCAGCACACGTCAGGTGTCCTGTTCTGACCTCACTTGAGCGATGTCACCTCAGATTTGCCAGCATTGTCATCTTTCCTAACCTGGCTCAGAGAACTGGCTCGTTGAGGCTGAGCAGGGTTTTTGAACAGTCGGTCAGGGAGGCAGGTTTAAGGATTCCTGCCCAGTTACCGTGACCCACAGCTGGAGTCTCCTTCAGTGGCTCAGACGGGAACAGGGTGTGTGATCACAGGCCAAGCTTTCCTGGGTAACACTTGAACAAAGTTAATGAACTGACTCGCGTTCTGTTGTTCAGAAGTTTATGGACAGCTTACGGTATAAATTGCATGTTACAAGTAGACGCATTCTTCGCATTGCTGTGTTATTATAAGGGTTTGGAAAATGAGTGTATCATATACCAGTTTTGTATTTTATGCCATTGGAAACAAGCTCTTTTTATAAACAAAAAGCCGAGTCCAGGTTGGCTTTACATGCATAAATATAAATTCATGTTAACTCTGCTGACTCAGATATTAGGCTTAAATGTCAGGCTGCTGTTTTTTCCACCTTCCCAATCTTCCTTCTACTGCATTGGGAAAATTATTCAGTTTCTAAGCCTATTTATACCTTTAACATAACATAATAGTTATTTGCATAATCACTGAATATGGCCAAGGGACTTACCAGAGTGGTATTTGCTAGTTTCAGGCTGAATTAATCTCTGTAGTTTTTTGTGTGATGAGGAATTGCTTTCTACCTTAACAACCCAAAGCTCCACTTGTCCTTTTATAACTAAGCCATGATTAGGATCCCCTCCTCCCTCTGTGGAACAATAGACTGTAGAAATTGTGCATCCAACAGGGTCTGGGATTTTGAGGGTCCTTTTTTTTTAGCCAACAAGGAACTGGAATCAAAGTACTGTGCTCATTGGATGTTCTATTTTCTGTGGCTTTTTTCTAAAATTTATTTTGTAGGCTGTACAGAAGAAGGACTCTAACCCTGGCTGCCTTTCCCACGCATATTGTATGTGGGATTTTTGTTCTTAAAGAAAGTACATTCCTTAGCCAGTATGCCATTATGTGAGGCTATGTACTGTACCACTGCAGCTCCCTGGGCTGAGATCTTTGTGAATGGTAATAAGGCCTTCTCACTGCTGCTTCACTATAGCAATGTCAAATCCAAACTTAAAGCTGTCAGGTAGTTATCATGCTAATGTTGTCCTCAGTAGTTAACCATTCATTTTTGCTTGGTGCATCCAGTTTTGTCTCTAAAGCAAATGATAGCTATGAAAGAAAATACAAACGTGGGTCTGTTTTTGCTGGAAATAACCACCGTCCTTTGGGTGCATTTGATTAATCTGCAGAGAATCAGTGCGAGTCCATGCATCTTTTTAAGCCTTACTTGGGAAATCTTGTCATGACATAAAAATCAACCTGCTTTACAGAGGTGAATTTTGGTCACAGTGACAATAATACTGCCAAAGTAGGTTCATACAGCTGCCAAGCTGCTTACTCTGTGTCTCGGATTCCACTTACGAAATTAGTTGTTTCACATGTGAGCTGGAAATGGTTTTATCCACGTATCTGTGAGCTAGAGAACTTTATTTGAAAGCACAGTAGATGAATGGTTAAGAATTTGTTCTTTCTTCATTCCAGGCTGATCCTTTAAACTATAGTAAATAGGTGCCCTGGACTAACTCCTCTATAATGCTAAGTCTCAGGAATGAGAGGTTTCCCTTAATTTGCCAGCTCATGGCAATGCTTAAAAGTTTTTTTTTTCTTTTTCTTATCCCCCCCCCCCCCCCCCCCCCCCGGAGGGGAGAAGCTGGGAGTAGAAAAAACACATCCTGTGTGGTCTTTTGAAAGAGAAGAATTCACTGTTAACCGTGCCATGCAATAAGTACTGGCTAGAACAATTCAGCATTAACAGCGAGTGTGGAAAATGGAATTGAAAGTCCTAAACTCAAAAAATGATACACATTAAAGTATCTTCTTTATTGGATGCAGATTTCTTAGACATGGGATTAAGAATGTCCATAGCCAGTATTCAGAGTTTCCCTACTTGGAAGCACTTGTCATTTTTTTCACTGGCTTTCCTCTATCACATTTCTCATTTACCATGAGATTTTAAAGGAATCTCTGCCTGGGTAACTGCTTCCCCACATTCCACAATCCCTGAACTGAGAGCTAAATTAAAAAGTCGTTATTACCTCTAATTACTCCAGCCATTCTGGCCTTGAGCTGTGCCTGCACAGAAGCCAGTCCTACAGCTATCCTTTGGCACGTCGGAAAGGATGTTTCTTTTATCTTTGCAACAGGGATCAAAATATTTGCACTAGGTAAGGAGCTAAATGATGACTTCAATTTAAAAAAAAAAAAACCTTTTATGAAATTTAAAAGGTTCAACTGTTTCTCATTCTGAAAAACATCTTTGTGCCTTTCTGTTGGATCTCAAAGCTGTTTCTTTGCACACAGTGGCTTGGGTTGCTGTAATCAGAGTATGCTAGACCCTTGCACTCGCAAAGGTATAATTTATCTGATGCCTTGCTCCTTTCTGAGTGAGGGTGCGTAGCCAGCTTCTGCAAATATAGATGGGTACACAGGCCTCTTGGGTATGAGAACAGGAGCTTGTCCTTGGTTTGCAGCTTTGCATACACTCCAGGTGGTTATTAAATGTGCCAGTGCTGCGCTCTGCTGATCAGACCCTGAATAGCACGGATATTAATTCTTTAAGATGGTCAAATGGGACATGCAGAGTTGGAGAAGGGGCTATTTATTTTTATTTTTTACTTCTTTGATAAAGCTGCTGTAGTATAATAAGCGGATATTTTTTTTTTAAGCTGAGATTGTCGGACCTGGGTACATAAACCAGATGCAATTGCTTTTTCATTTTAAATGTGTCCAAATATCTAAAGCACCTCTGAAAAATGTAACTGAAGTGTGTTAAAGTGACACAAATATCCTGTATGAAAATACTTAGGAAACTCATTTGCATCCACTAAATGAATCAATGGAAAGTGGTAATATGAAGAACATAGCAAAAACATGCATTTCCATCATATTGCCACCGTACCTCTGACATCTTTGGATTAATGTTGTGTCTTCATCAATTACTGGACATTTCTTCCATTCAAAAAAGTGACCCAGTTATAGCCTTCCTGTGCTCAGGTACATTTTAATGCTTTTAGGGGTAGTGCTTGGATGGATGAATGCTGCAGAATTGGGACCTTTCATTTGGAGTTATTTGTAGTAGCTCAGACGTGGTGACTTTCAGTTTAGTGAAAGCATTTTTCCTTTGGTTCGTTGCTTTATTTATTGTGGAGGACCAGGATAGTTGTTACAACATATAAAGTAAGACTAGAGAGAGCTTTCTTTCCCTGGAGTATGTTAGTGGCTGTGGAATATGAAGCGGAGATGAACCATATTTCTTCTTTCGTTGTGCTTCAGGCTAACTCTTGAGCAGTAGTTGGTAAAAGCAGGACGGTGCTAATGGAGCCATCATCTTTTACCTCGTAGTGATCAGGGCATTTTTGTAGGACAGTTTCTTTTTAACGTTGCAAAGTAAGCTCTGCAAAGAAGTCAGTGGCGAGCCAGCTTTGTGTAGCTAGTTGGTACCCAAGATTTGGAATAGCAGTTGATGTCCTTTGTGCATAAACACCCGCTTCAGATATCGAACTGTGTAGACTGGCCGCTGCAGTTCATCCTCTCGCTCCACTTAAGTAGACTATTACTCACCGCAGAGTAATGACTTTTACTGAAACAACATTTCTCTTTCCTGCTGTTCTTCAGTGAAGAAGTAAAACTCTTAACAAAGCTTTGGTTTTCTGGAAAGCTCAGGGGGGAGGCGGGGTTGTGGGTTGGTTGGTTTGTTGTTTCCCCCCCCTTCCTTTTTTCTCCCTCCAAGAAAATCGAGGGGAAGTGAAGATGATGTAAAGGAAAGACTGTCATGGAAACCAACTAGCATTTTTAATTAGCTCTGCCATTTTTAGAAACAAGGCCATGTGCTGAAAGAATCCAGAGCAATCTGGTCCCTCCAAACTGGTTTTGGTGAGAGACTGATGGTAGGAAGATGCATAAATATTACTACCTGTCTAATAGTTATTCTGGCTTTGTGTTAACCTTGGATTAAAAGTAAATTTCTGCCTTCAGAAATCCCACTTGAATTCAGTAGCCTGGATACGTGCTGACCTGTCTAGTCTTCCGTTGTATCCAATCCTGTATATGGTACCTCTGCAGGGGTTTTACAGTAGTATTGTGGAAAACCAGTTTACCAGTTACGGGATTGCTCGAGCTTGGTGGGATTCCACTGTTTCTTCTCTTCTTGTGTGTCCCAGTGTAAGTCTGTGGCTGTGGGTTTTGCATTGGTTCAATATTCTCCCCTGTCGAGGATACCAAGGTGGAAACTTTATCATATTGTGTTCACTGGACTGTTTCCTTCAATTTTTACATGTATTTTCAGATTGTGTTACGTTTCTGGATGTGAGGGAGACGGGCTGACATGTTTTCTGATAAATGCAATGAGACTTTTTAGGAGAAAATCCTTTCATATTATGCAGCGGAATTGTTTGATATAAATTATTTATGACTAAGGTTTTGTGTGCTAGAGAGCACAAAGCTGAAGTTTTCCAAATCATGTTTCTAAATAGAAAGACCAAAAATTTCAAACTTAGGTGCTTAAAGCTAGACACCCTGATTGGTGAGAGCTCTCAGATTCCCAGGCAGTTTAGCAGCAACACCTGAAATTTGCGCAAGTGATGTAGGTACTTCAGGGGTCCTCCTGATACCCACCGAGCAAACGGCTGTGGTGATTTGAAAATGACCATCCATTGGGACGTGGGACAGACAGACAGGCATTCTCCCAAAATTTCTTGGAGCAAACATTTTAGTGGGACCTACCTGCCTCGCAGTCAATGTAGGTATCAGTTATACTGAAGTTCTCTACTATTGTCCCAACTACCTCTAATTTACGTGTAGTGTTTTGTGGGCTTTTGGTAGGAGAATATGTTAGTTCAGGGGAGACTGGTGAAGTGGTGTTGCTCAAAAGCCTTCCACTGAAATGCAGGAGAACTGAGGATCCTGATAAAGTCAATTGGCTGTGTTTGGGATAGAGTCCTAATTTGTTTACCAAGTTTTGGACCAAAGCAGATTGATGCAACAGTGACATTAAGCAGTGAAAATTGGACTAAATTTGCATAAACAGATTTGCTATGCAATTACTAGGTTTCCAGAGAACAGTGAGGCATAGAAAATAGGGAAGTGAGAAGCAACTGGTGATGCTAGCTAGCTAATTTTCAGATGTAAATAATCCAACTGTTTCAAAATGATTTTTAAAATTAAATTACTGTGACACAAAGCACAAAAGATGACAAATCTCTTTGGAGTGTTTTGTTTGTATTTTGAGAGGAGGGTAATCTAGGGTGACATTTTGCATGCCAGGTTTTGGATCAAAACAGGTACAAACTAGTAGTGAATAAAGTGTGCATTTATGTAGCTATGTATCTTTGGTTTAAATGGAAAGTAGTTGCAGTTTATTTTGGAGTAATATGGTTTCTAAAATTGCAATAAGTTTCTTTTTTGCTTAGCTGTCTATCTATTCACCAAGTTTTTTCTGGTGTTAGTACCTCATCCTAAAGATTTTAGCTTGCACAGGATCACCATTCTGCCCTTTTTCCTCAACTGTGAGACTTATGAGAGATTGTCATTCTGCAGCAGAGTCCAAAGAGTTCAGATCTAATTGGAAAAGCAACTGAAGTTAATTACTGTATTGCATCTCACTGTAGTCCATTTAAATGGATACATGCTGTTAGAAATGGGAGAGGCAGATATCACCTTCCAGCGCAATTTGGACATAACTCAACTGGGAAGAGGAGGATAATACAACTTTTTCAAAGAGAGATGCTGGCATTTAAGTCGCCTGGAGGTGTGAGTTTTGCCTACGCTGCTTTGAGTCAGATCCAGGGTAGTCTCTACCCACTGCCGCAAACTGGCTTGAAGCCCACGTTTTTCTGTCAGATTTGTTTATCCATTTTTATATCCCACCAGCTTCTACTGCTGATGGAGAATAAAAATTATTTTTCTTCCTACAGAAATTCTGTTCCTTTCAAAATTAAGGCAAGCACATCCAGCTTTGCCTAAAAGCAGCTTACAGGAATGGCACTTTTATTACTGTAATTAGTTATTTTCTTATGTAAAAGACCTGTAAGGTTTATTAAATCGGTGATCCTCTTAATGTTAAAAATTCACAATGAGACTCTCAAGTGTCCTATTATGTACTAAAGTAATTGTGTACTTAGTAACAGTCAGTCAGCCAAGGATAGGTTTATTTAAGGGTATAAATATTGTCCTTGTTTTTCTTCAGTGCGTGGGTGTGCATGTTCTGTACAGCTGTGGGACAATGCAGTTAAAGCACTGCTTATATTCAGGGCTGTGAAAGGCGCAACTGGGAGGGCGAGTGTCCTGGCTTCACATTTATTCAGTAATGTTGAAAGGGGGGACCTCGCTCATAGTAGCTGCAGCATCCCTTTTCCAAGGGCAGCGCTGGAAATAACGGGAATTTGTCTGGATGAAGAGAAGGTGCTCTACTCAAGTCCTCCGTAAGCCGCAGCGATGTTGGTTGGATGAATGCAGCTGCCTACGGTGCATATCTGCATCTGAGCCAGGGTCATCCTGAATTCCCTGTATCAAGGGGGAAATAGATAGTCCTGCAGCATGGTTGCTTTTGTCCTAACCTAGTTGTTTGAACTGGGTGAACCGGACCCAAAGTGCCTGTTTATCTCCGGTGACCGTACAAGGAGCCTCGGGTAGGTAACACAGTCATAGCTGCGTACCTTGTGCATGTCTGGAGTTGAATGAGATGAATCGCTCCCTCTAGCGCTGTTGCTGTTAGTTAATGAATACAGGCATGGTGAATGATTTAAACTTATTTACTGCAGCTCTATGGTGTGGTGAAGCACAAGTAAATGTGACCCATGTCAAGCTAAAACGAGAGCTTCAGGGAGGGGAATAAGAAAGCTTCCCCCATTGTTCATCCTCTATGTGAGCTGCTAGGTTGAATTGTAATAGTCTGACTCTAAAGTTTTGGGGGCGAGGACCAAGTTGTTTCCATATTTTACACTGCAGCATACAACTGTATTCTGTTACATATAACAGCTTTTGGACTGATCACCTCTGTTCAGAGATCTTTTGGTGGACCAGCTTAGAAGCATTGGTACTGATCTGGATCGGGGAAGTCATCTGTTTACTCCTGTCATTACAAAATGGATTTGATGTAACACTTTTTTGTTCCAGGTTTCTGAGTGCCTTTCTTCCTCTTGCTTGAGCATTCACTATTTTGGATGCTATTCATGTTTTTTAGTGCATTGTATAAAGCAGAAAAAAAGCTCATTCAGTGGGTCTCACCCACATCACTAATGAGCTAACTCTGACCAACATCAGGGACCGTGTTTTTCTCCTGCTGATCTTCCTGTTTGATCACTGCTCTCGTCATCAGAGCCTCACCTCAAACCCCTCATTCCTCTCGAGCTTAGGGCCTGGTACAGCACAGCCAGAGACACACGTGGTACTGAGTGTTGGAGAGTCCCCTGTGATGGTGAACGCTACCCCAGCAGGGCTCACGGCTTCTGAAAAAGCAGCTGGAGGAAGGAGAGGATGGGAAAGCATGACAGAACAAAAGAAAAGAGGGAGTTTGGAGTTCTGGCCTCAGTGAAGTAAATGAACTTTAGTGATTAAGGAATTTTAATATGTTCATGCACTTACACCAATAGCTTCAGACATCTTCTTTAAAAGCTCACCTCCCACATAGAAGCGGCTCTGTCGTTAACTTGATTTTTCCACTGTATGAGCTCTCCAGCTTCTTCCAGTGCCTCTGCCTGAATCTAAGTGCACAGATGTTTGGAAAATCAGGTACTTAATGAGGAGTCTAAGTATGGAGTTTAGACATATATGTTAGACTCCTACCTCTGAAAAATCTCCTATTTAGAAACTAGAAGTAGTAACAAATAAAATACTGGATCTCGCAGTTATTACTAAGAATTAGCAAGGCTCTGCAACATGGTTCAGGAAGAGGTAATCACACTCGAGTCCGTAATCCTGAGGTTCAGTTTTCCTTGTTAAAAAGGCAGAAGTGCAACTTCTAGCACAGACAAGATTTCACCTGTGTTTGTATGGATATGTAAAAATATATGGGCTACTGCTTAGCAGGCAGTAGTCTGTACCGTGCAGTCAAATTTTAAGTTCCTTGCTTTTTCTTTCTTTTTTGCAGGCAAGAGGTGCAGATATCCCTGACATTCCAGGGGAATTGCCACTCCGGACCTGTGGAAGCACAGCAAGTATGAAAGTGAAGAATGTGAAAAAGTAAGACCAGTGTTCTTTGATTTTCCTGTCTTTGCTGGGATTCTAGTTTTGATGTTCTGGGTTTTAGCTGTTGTCCTGCAATACAGCTAGGGCATTTGGCAACAATTTTTGATAGTATCTTCATCAGAGCAACCAAAATCCATGTGAAACGAAGTAAGTTAAAACTAGCGTAGTCTAAAACTGGGGACATGAGAAGTTTTGTTGGCTCTCACCTGTTTCTGGCCATAGAAGCATTCTTTGAGTTTTGAATGTCACTGCTACTGTATTTTTAAATTTTTGTGATTTCTTCCTGAAACTGATTAATTCAAAATAAAAAACCAACCCCAAAACCATATATATAAAAAAACCTAAAGAGAAGCCCAGGCAATGTATAAATGAGAAAATTTTCCCTGTCTTGCTATGCTCTGGGAAGCTAAACCAGGACAAGTGGGAGGCCTAGATATATTTTTCTATTTGATATTTTTTCTCTTTTCCTTTTTTTGCATTCTGTCCTGTCTGTCTTCATTTGAATGGGTTTTGCACAATTTTTGTTTTTTTAGGGGTATTTTTTGTTCTCTGATCTCCCAGATATTTTTTTTTCCTAGGGGCTTACACTATCTTTCTCTCTCTGTCTGTTTCTCATTCTCTCCCAGAGAATATAAACCAACTTACGCTTGCAGCTGAGGTTTCAAACCTCTAACCTGCAAAGGGGATCAAAAGTAATCAATATTACTCGACTTGTCTTTGCTAAGAATGCTGACTTGAGGACCAGAACTCCCCAATATTGATTGATCTCTGCATTCAGATCACCTCTCTGTCATGCTCTGATGCTGTAAGGGAAATGGCTCTTTGTTCTAGTGCTGAGCAGCCAGATGCTGCATCTCACTTCCCACTTATATTCCCGTGGGAAGAGAGAGCTAGATAATGACAATCTCATTGGCTCACCACCCGAAATATCTATAGGAGTCTATAATAGCTTCAGCAGAAGCAAGAGCATGTTGCAGAGCCAGAGGATCTCCCTGTCAGCCATCATTGTAACTGGAGACACTTGGGAATAATTATGCCTCACTTTTGAATTTTAAAAAGGCAAAGGATAAATAGCGTTTGTTCTGCACCCTCAGATACATCAACCCGGGACTGATGGGCTGTGATGCCTTTCACAGGTAAAGTTCTACTTTCCTATGTGTCTCGTGTAAGGCTGTTTATTTGCACTGCAAAACTGCATTTGTAAAGGTAGAGCGGCTTGTCCCTGCACCTTGTCTTAAAAGATGTGGGCTTTGGTGTTGATGAAATGCCACATGATTCTTTAAGGATGCAATGATAAAAGCCACTTTGCAATTTAGTTTTCCTTTCTCGCTCAATTCCTTTCTCCACTGTTTTGGTGCCTCACATCAACAAATCCCTCTGTTCCCTTGGCTTTAGGATGAGAAAGTCGTTATTATTTTATATTAGTAACTGCATTTTATAACGGTACTTGAAGCTGAGCATTGTTTCAGTGATTTGCATCTCTCTTATGGTGTGCTTTTGATGTGCTTCAGGTTATCCTTTACAAAGGGTCATTTCCCGAAGATGGCTGAATGTGCACATTTCCATTATGAAAACGTGGACTTTGGCAACATACAGGTGAGTTTCAGATTTCTTTTATATAGAAAACACCATTGTGTTTGGCTGCCAACTAACCTGGGTCGGGGAGTCGGTAAGAGTGACCTCCACTAAGGTTTGTTTAGTTTGTTGCAAAATGTTTAGTGATAAGACGTTAAAGCAATAGTGTCTCTTTATTTGGAATTGCTTCCGTGTACTGGGCCAGAATCTGCACTCAGCCATGTGGCCACCCCTTTGAGGTCGGAGATGATTTTATTTCCACTGGATTTGACTGATGTCACTGTTTTAAGACTGCATCAAACATTCGTTATTGAGCCATCTGTGATAACTGCATGCATATTTTTATTTTATGTGTCTGTATCTTTAAACAGTTGTGTGAACTTATTTATGTAAATATAAAGAATTCAAATTTATCCATTCTCTTCATGTTATCTTAGCTCTGCATTGTGCTTTGCTGTGTCATCAGAATACAAGAAATTGCTAGTCAGCCTGAGTTGCATTTCTAGAAGTGTGCAGGCTTCACTCCTTTGTGATCCATCCATCAGAAATATAGGGAGAAGCATTTTTCATTGAGCAGTACCAGGGAGGGCTGAGAACCAAGAATCACTGCCGGTTTCTCATAAACAGGGCACATCTTGTTCTGCACTTAGAGAAGCAGGAATGCCTCCAGCATCTGCCAGCCTTGTAGCCAAAAAGAGGTTACAACCTTTTCATTTGTAAAACATTTCCTGTAATATAGAGTGAATTATTTACAGCCTTTCATGTTTCCGTACTTGACAGTTTTGCAAGCACAATTATGCATCTGTTTTTTCTGTCTCTGTAAAATTCCGACTGAGAAGAGGTTTGGGTCCTATTCAGAGCTCGCATCCACTATTTTTCACACTTTGTGGCTCTAAGTAGGTCCATTCTGCTGAGCACGGGATGTATGTGCATTGGCAGACACACATACACACAAAGGCAGAGTAAATTAGGCAAAATAGTGGGCTTAAGAGGGCACCAGAGCAAAGAGCTCAGTTCTTAATGAGGTCTCTGGAAGACCGGCTGCTGACACAAACAGGAACAGTCCTCAGTCTTCTGAAGCAAAACCGGGTTCCTTTATTTTCAGTTTCTGTGCATAGGAATAGTGTGACTAATCTATGTCCTTATTTGTAGTCTCCTGGTAATTTTCTGATTTGACACCGCTAATTTTTCAGTCATTTTGGAGAGAAGTTTTATGTTGGAGTAGGTGTTGAGCAGGTTTCTGTGTATACACAGATGTTTTTTGCATCATGTGGTCCTCTGAGTTTTCCTTTCCATCATTCAGAGATATTCACACAGAGATATGCACGATGTGCAATCTAGGGAGAGATTACAACCTTCGCATGGCATTAGTATTTAAAGCATTTTAAAGGCAAATAATTTAATTCTTTTGTGGGTTTAAGCATTTCTTAGAATGTTTTAAGGATGGCAGGGCATACTTGTAGGGTTGATATGCTGAGATTTTTTGTGTTCGTGAGAGGGAGAAGTAAAATCAGATAATATATTCTTTACAGACTTCCTTCGTGTTTTTCTGCCAACAAACCCGAAGCGTGTTCTGGTGGGAAGTTTCCACAGGCAGGAGCTGGTGCTGTCTAGCACTCATTTTTGCGGTGTCATTGCTGCACCTCCGGCTTTCCGTGCTCCCACTCAGTTGTCCTCTGTGTTGTGCCCTCTGGCACTAGCAGAACACCAGTTGCTGTAACCAGTCTGGCTGAAAAATGGTAACTGGGGAAGGTAGCCCAGGAAGGCAAAGTAGTAGTGGTTGTCCAGCCACGTCAGGCTCCTGATGAGCTGTTTTCTCTCCCAGTGTCTGTGTTGCGAAGCCAGGGGCAGAACGGTGGACGACAGCAGCACGGGAGGGACTGTCATAAAAGTGTGATTGTGTATGTGTTGGGAGGGTCAATTCTGTGTTTACACCACTGCTACCTCTGAAAAAAACGTAGGTGCTTAACTACTCATGCACCTAAAGCAAAACGTGTGCTTAAATAAGGTGAATCAGGCCCTAAGTACCAGCTCTGTGCCTCTTGTCCCTTCCTTTTTCTAAGCAAGATTTCTGACAGATCCCCACAGTGTAATGACTTTTTTATACGGATAAAAACATATTAAGAACAGAGCTTTGCTCCTGAAATACGGAAGAGTAGGGCATTACAGTATTTCCTTAGAAGACCAGTATTAATGGTAAAATAAATAAAAGCTATTAATACAACAGAAGTATTAGTTTATCGATTGTAAAATAGGTTCATATAGGTCTCATACATTTTAAGCAAGCGGCATTCATTGGTGGCTCCTTTGTGATAACAAGGTAGACTGGAGAATAGCAGTAGGCTGAAGTGACTTGTAAATGACAGCTTGGCACCTAATAGCGAATTACCAAGTTGCATCTGAGGGGTAGTGGGTGTAAACTCCTTTCAAAATCTATTCACTGTTAAAAATTTACATAGCAGAACTGCAGTATTATCTGGCTGTGTCAGGAATTGTGTAATGCTGTCTATTAACAGCCTGGCCAAATTTCAGATTGTTTTGTAACGTTTATGTCACTTATAATATGGTCTTGTGGTGTAATCAGTATTAATATCTTGGCATTTCACCTCATGAGATCGTTTTAAATTAACTTTCAGAGATGTATAAAAAAGGATTTGTTCTCGTCTTATCCTAGCGCCATGCTAACAAAACTAGGTGCATTTGGGGATGGTTTTTTCTCTTCAGAAATGTTCAGCTATACTGCTTTCAACAGCAATGTATTTTGACCTTATCTGCGTCTGGCCAGCGAGACACTTGTTGCATTGGCAGGAAATAGCTGGTTTACCAGGCGAAGTATTTGATGTCAAAGCGGTGGTTATAGGATAGGCTTTACAGATTGCATCAGTGCCAGAAATTCACTGGTATTTTGCTGAAATACCTTACATTTATTACTGCATTTATTTTTTAAGGCTACATCTTTGATTTTTAATTTTATGATGAAAAGCCAGGCTCTGCATAATAGATTTATTTTAGTCTAACATTGGATCAATGTTTAAGAGTCTTGTTAGCAGGAGCAAAACTGCGGTTCAGCCTTGCTATGGTCTGTGTCTCCCAAACGAGATGTTATTAGCCCATGGCTGGATTGTGATTACTCAGCATTGGTTAGGTCGGTTCTGCTGGCTTCCTTCTCTCTTAAGTTCCGCTGCCTTTCCACAGTTCTTGGCTAACGTCCGTCTGTGATGCCTCTCTCTCTAGAACATCAAAATTCAGTTCGTTAACATACAAAGCAAGCGCTGCTTGCACATGTATTGCTGTACAGGGCATCTTAGTGTTCAGTTAAGCACTGAAGCGTGGAGTTAGAAGTCCTCAGCATCACTTCCAGGTCTTACGTTAAGGTAGAAGGGCTTACCATGCATTTAACTTCAGAAGTGCCTAAATCATTCCAATGTAACTTAAAATAAGTTCACAATCAGTTTGTAAGGCAGCTTATGAAATTTAAGCATTATTTCAGGAACTGCTAGTCGGGAAAGCTTCCTTCTAAAGGGGCTTGAGTCGTTCCAGCACACCGCAGTGTACTGCAGATAGCTGGACTAACACAGAAGGAGTTGATGTGTACACACTGAACAGCGCAGCATCGTCGAGACACTCGTTTGAGTTGACGTTCAATGCGTGAGCATGGTGCTCAGCCCAGGCTGATTTGATTGCATGTTCCAGATTTTGGTTTTTAGCTGTAGAGCTGCTCAAGGTAACTCATTCACGTGTGATTTGAGTATCTCAGTACAGCAAGTGTGTCACGTAGTGAGCTTTAGGGCTGGTTAATACATAGGAATTGAAC
The DNA here is from genome assembly GCF_947461875.1 of Haliaeetus albicilla. Classification (NCBI taxonomy): domain Eukaryota; kingdom Metazoa; phylum Chordata; class Aves; order Accipitriformes; family Accipitridae; genus Haliaeetus; species Haliaeetus albicilla. The sequence continues at coordinate 45,363,955 of NC_091489.1, forward strand.
TATTTCAACAAAACCCCTATGTCGCTAAGTTACACAAAACAGAATGATTCCCCCCAACGTGGCAAAAATGTGATTTTACTTTACTTAGTGCTATGTGCCATTAATATAAGCAGGAGAAATACTGATTAGGCATTCCGTAAATATCTTTGCTTCCTGCCAGATATAAAGACTTCACTTGAAACAATTAAGAAATTATCTTTAGTTGAGTAGGTTTTAGTAATGGAATATGGAGAGCTGATCAGCTCTGCGCTTCCCAGATAATATTCTTTGCTCCTTGAAAAACCCATTGCTAAAGGAGAGAAAGTGCTGCAATGCACATTCATATCACTTCAGCAATCTTGCATTTGACACAGATTTACCCCTTCAAACAGCACGGTCTCTGTCTCTGTGTTTGCGTTTATGTAGCTGCCTTCTAAAAATAAAGCCCTGTCGGAACAGGATTGGATTACGATGCATGGAAGATCCTCTCCTTATCTGTTAAGCTTTGGCATTGCAAGTGGCAGGAGCGTGTTATCAGTGGTAAAGGAAGTATTTGAACCAGAATCACTTCCGCCTGTGGAGGCATCAGCTGCCAGGAATTCCTGTTAGGAGCTCAGCAGTATTGTTTGCTGTTTGAATGCCTTCGGCAAGCTGCGGCCTTCCAGCCAAGATGTTGGGCTGCCTTTCAGTGGTGGCCGTGGTTTGCGCCTGTAATTGTATTTTCCTGAGGTGTCTTAAGAGTTAGAAGCGTTGCAAAGAGCAGTTCAGTTCTTCTTGTGCCTTTTGTCAGCAAAGCCTCTTGAGAAGATATTTCTCGGGGTCGTCTTCTTTTGGTTTGCCCTTTTTTTTTTTTTATTTAATAATATTCCAGGGAAGGGAGTGCAGAGGGGAATTGTGCTTGTGAAGGTGTCTCTGTTAATTATACAGTAAAATTTTTTTCCTGAGATGTATTGCAAAAGAAACAAAAATCACGGTAAAGCCTGACCAGGTGCCTTCCTCTGGAGTTAACTGGCGTTAGTTTAAGATGTTTCTGCCACAGCTAAAAGCAGTCCACTACATAGATCAGCTAGAAACAACAGGAGTGGAGGAGTGCTCCCTGATCTGTGTCTGTCTGAAGTCGGACAGCTTAGCTCGAATCTCCTTCCGTCAGTGATTTTAAACTAAGCCTGCTCGCTGCCTTCAGTGTAGGAGGCTTCTTCATTCCCCCAGCTCTTCTGTGGGCATGATAATTTTCAGTATCTTGGCAGTCATGAGCAGCTACAGGCTGTAATGTCTTCTTTTATTCCAGTCATTTGCAAAGTGTTTAAAAAGAAAAATATATTTATTTTAAAAGGCGAAACATGAAACAGCAGTCCCCCCACCCCAGTCCCTTTTAAAAGCTAGAAATACATAGTAAAAATCACAAAAACTGGCCTGAATTTTGCTCTGTGTTTGTGCTACGAAAGACGATTTTGCTGGGTTTTGCTTTGTCTTTATGAATATATGAGTGGTTATGACATGCATACCCGTACTGCATACAAAGTGGTGCTCCTTTTTAGCCTTTCATCTCTGGATGCTGTTAATCTCCCCCCAAAATGACTTCGCCGTATCCTGATACGTTATGTTCCCCTTCTGTAGCCCAAGGCCTTCCCCTCCCGTTCTCTGTCTTTTCCATATGGTTTCTTTACTCTTGCCTTCTAAAGTGGTAGGGGGAGATGTTGCAAGGGCTGCTTTAAGGATGTGGGTATATAAAAACAACTATGTTCATAGTGTAGGTGGAAACTGCTTCTATTAACTTAATAATTCCAGCCACAACTCCCTGAAAATTGGCATAGTCTTCTGCCAAGATCAACAGATTTTTAAAATTTGGAGTCTCTAGGCCAAGCTTCTCAATGCCAAAAAAGTTAGGAAAATATTCGAGTAAGTTCACCTCAGTTTTTGGATTCTTCTGTTTCCTGGTCTTGCATCCAACTTGCCACTAATTCCTCAGAAAAATTCTTCCCTGGAACAAGATCACACCTGTGTAATTTCAGCTTGCTTGGTTGTCTTCCAGTGAAATGGGGAGAAATCCAGCATGGGTTTTACAGTGGAAGGGTAACTTCAAGTATGGAGAGTATCTCTCCATGAAACTTTACTATTGCTGCTCGCACGTTTACTACTTGTTTTACAGTCATTGCTTGCTGCGGAGAAAGCTAACAGCCTTATTAGTGATCAAGCTTTAATGGGTAGAATGAATGTAAATTGTCTACCAGTCATTAAAGCCTGCTCAAAAAACTGGCAGGATATAATTTGAAGGCTAAGCAGGTCCTTCTGCTGGCCCCGTGGTCATCATTCTGCTGAAGGCAGTTGCCATGGCCTGAAGGAAGAGGGGGATTGCTTACGTGCGGTGGGGGGGACCTGCTCAGAGGAGCTTGTTGGTAAGGGAGAGCTGTCCGTCTGTCCCGCTGTCTGTCAGAGTGTGCATGCTCGTGTGTATTTGGAGGTGTAATGCTGAAATGTATGGGAACAGCCAGGTTCAGTCTGCTTTGGGCGTACGCCGATGCTCCCTTGTAGCTTTAGCTGCTAAGTCATTTTTAAAGCATATTATACGCTTTGCTCTCTCACCTTTCTCCCTTTGACTGACAGTTACTGAAATTGTTAATTTATAAATGTTTATCTTTTTTTATAAAGTAAAAGGTGATTTGTCCGACATTACTCAACTGGCTGGGCATTGAATTGCCTGTCATAGAGAGGAAAGTTTTTTTCAGTTAGTATTTATCTAGATTATCTCACTGTCTGATTCCACGTATGTTCTTTATTTTAAGCTGTTCGTCTAGGTGTATAAATGGAAGGGTAGACTATAACTCGCAAATAATTGTTAAAAGCGAATGAGATTTTACCTGTTGATTCAGTTGAACAGGTAGTTCTGCCTTTTTTTTTTCTTCTCCTTTTGCCTTCGGATGTTTTTATGAGTTTATATAGGACAGTTCATTTCTCCACTAGGTTTGTGTCACAAGAGAACAGAACCCAGCGTGGTGTTTCTGCATCTGGGACAAAATGGCAAATCTAGGATGTTCTGTTCATGAAAGGATTTTGAGTATTCCCCGCTTTGTGTGTTTCTTCTCTGCCTTATTAGTATGAGAAAGAAGATCACTGTGCAAATTTGGATAAGCAATTTTCTCAGACTTGAATATCTTGAGATAGATATCTTCTCTTCCTCTCTTAGTCATGTGCTGAGTACTGGCAGGCCAGAATGGTTTCAGGGAAATCTGTGCATGCTCTTCTTTGCAGCTGGGGACTTGTGGCACTCCATTTGGAAATGTTGACTTCCTGCAGGAATCCAGCTTGTTTTTTCTTCCCCTGGCTTTAACACTGAAAATATAGCAAACTTGTTTGTGGATTTTTAGTCTTTATTGGTGCATAGTGGCTACTTGATGGCATGAGTAAATCTTAAAAGTGACTGTAATAAGCCCAGCTGTTAACTTTAGCATTGACCTCCTGCTGTTTGCCACCATCATAAATCATCTTTAGCAGCGTGTCACAGAAATGTATAAAAATTGTTTTAATTAGTAACTGGAACAGAGTTGTGTTGGAAAATTTTTCTTCCCTGAGGTTTAATGACCTGAAAAAAAAACAGAAAGATGTATTACATGTATAATTAAAATATATTAAAAATGTTAAAAGAATCCGTGGGCTCCAGAAAAATAATCCCTATTTCACTAGTGTTTCATAGTTTGGAAGAGGATTAAACCCCTTATGTTTTTGTATATAGTAAGCCACACTGTTAACAGGAATGGTGTTAAAATGCAGCATAATATTGTACTCATAGATCTGCAAGCATGCCAAGCTGGTGTGATTTTAATAACTAGCAAGCTTCGTGTTGATACGATCCCTGAGATTCACAGAAGCAGGGGTGTGTTTTTATTCGCCAGTGGAGGTTTGTCATGCCAGTGGATGTATGAGCTGTTAAACCAAACATCATTGGGAACATTTACATTTAGTGTTTACTGTACCTGCTTACAAAAAGGGTAGTTTGTTTAGTTTGTGCTTATGTGCCAGAATTTTGAGGTTTGATGACAGAGTTGACAGCTCAGGAGTAGCAAGTTAGGCTACAGATTTTTAAACTGTTCATTCATTAGCTTAGCTTTCCAATGGGGGGGGGGGTGTGCGTTTGTCCTCTAGTTATAAATGTTTTCTCTCATTTCCTGGTGAAGACGTACAGATAGGATATCATCTGATCTTGCAAAATCTGTATTCCTGACTGTCTCGGCTTTGAGATCTCTTGCTGGTTAAGGTGTGTTGGTTTGAGCAGACCAGATATACTCTGTCTGTCTTGCCAGGTCTGCTCTGTATCCTGGAACCCTGCGGAGACCATTTACTTGTGATGGTTGCGTGATCTGGTTTCCAGGTAGTTTGCAGTCTTTGAAAATCAAGACTGCTTTCCCATCTGCTTCACTCAGTAATATAATCTCACGCAAGGACATGTGCTGTGAACTCAAGACTGTTCTCTCATTATAAAATGAGGGAAGAGATGTCTTTGAGTACTCAGGAGAAAGCTTGTCACTGCGCTCATACTATGATAATCTATCCTGCAAAGCAAGAAAATGCAGAGGAAAGCACTTCAACTAATGGTATTTATATGCTACATGTGAAAATGTTTGCAGTACTGTGACAGGATTCTTAATGCAATATGTGTAGCTGCAGGTGTATCAGAGAGGATGTTTCTAGATCTGCTACGCTGAGACCCAAGCTTTGTTGTTTGTTTTACTTGCAACAGAGAGATCTGCGCAGAAGATTTCCTGTGAATCTAAACTTTCCCAAGGGTCTGGATTCAGACAGATTTTTAGTTTAAAAGGGGAGGCATACACACCCACACATATTCTCACCCACACAAGCTATTACAATGTCTAGAAGGCATTTGAACATGTTTGTAGACTTTGATGGTTTTGTTATTTTATCCCTTGCTGTGGTGTGTGAGCAGAAGATGGAGGCTTCTGCTTCCATGTCCTGCAGGCAAGGCTCTGAACTTTGGCTCTCCTGGGGGTCCATGCTAAAAAGCTCTTTGATCTCCGCTGAGGATTCCAAAGATATCAATTACTTATTTCCTCTGACGCTTCATTTCTGGCCATTTTGTCCACAGAACCTGCAAATTCAGGTTGCTGTTTTCCTGGTAAAGCAGTATAAAATTGAATGGTTCCATTAATGTCGCGTGGATGTATGGTTGTGGTTTTTTAAAAGAAAATACTTACCTGAAGAAACATGTGATGCTCTCACTGCCTCTTCAAGACTCTCTCTCCTAAAGTATAACTTCTTCTATCTCTCTTGAAACTAACTGAACTGAAGCCCCAATAAAATGTTTTTCTGGACCATCAGGGATTGGTTTGTGAGTTGCAGTCAGAGCTGACACCTCTCACTGCAGAGTGAGCTTCTGGCACCATCACACTGAGAATTATGTCAGTAATAATTTAGAGGGAAGACTGTTGCTTAATAGACACCCACAAATCCAGTATTATAACAAGTTGGAAATAAAAATATATAGTGCCATATACTTCATGTATGTTCAGGATCCTTGAACCTGCGTTTAAAATTAATTCTGTTCTATTGGAAGACTGCTGAAGCTTATAAATACAGTTATAAAACAAAATGCCTACTAGAAAAAACTCACTTTTTGGGTAGGTGGTATTGTCTGGTCCTGCCAATTTATGTTTATGTACTAACAAAAATTCTTTTAAGTTACCCTGAAATTCACTGCAGCTGTATAATTGATCTTTATGGTGCTTGAGCGTTAACCTTATTTATTGCAAGTATGACATGTCAAAACATTCAGGCTTTAAAATAACTGATTTAGGACCAAGTTCCAATTTACCAGCTTGAAGTAGTTCAAAAAACCAAAACAACTTCTGTTATTTTTACAGCATGGGTCCAAGAATTTACTTTGAAATGCTGGTGAATTATTTAATATTTCTTTATCTGCTAAGTCCTGCAATAATTACAGGTGCAGCAATCCTGGAATGGGCAGGGAACCCACTGGGACCTGGAGCTTTGGAGTAGAAAGGATTTGCAGGAAAGAAAGGGAAGTGTCATATCAGGACGAGGGTGCTGCCTTCGCTAAGGTGAGGGAAGCTCAGGGTTATTTAGGCGTAGTGAAGGTGTGAGACTTGAGAAGCATCAGAGCCTGATTCAGAGTCCCCTTCTGGGCACCTTCTCTCGTGGCTTAAGGTTTGATTTAGTGTCGTGCTTTGCCATTTGTTTTAAAACTAAATGAAAGCTAGATTGAGTTTGGAAACTCTTTTTGCAGAAGTGAGCTCTTAGGCTAGTGCGTACGTTTTGAATTATTAATGCATTTTAGCAGTAACACTAGAGCTGCGATGTGCACTTTGAATACACCCTAGACAAGCTGTGTTGGTTTTTATTTCCCCTGGTACATGGTCCCTGCATTTCTTTGAACTCTTTTAAGCCTCCTTGTATCCCTTAATTTCTAGCTACTTTAAACTAAGTGGAGTTCAAAGTAAGCAGAAGATCTTTTTAGAGCTGGTTGGTGTTGATGCTGAATCGGAGGGCACAGTGAAGCTTTTGTCCTGGAGCATTGCTTTCCTCTCGCAACTGGCTTTGACTTTTTGTGCCTATCTAATGTCATAAAGATGCAGAACTTGGGCCATTCATCAACTCTCTTGGAGACAGTCTGGAAAATAATGTTCCAGCTTTCTCATTTATGATTTTAAGATAAGGAGAGAGGGAAGACTTGGATTTTTAACAACAAAATGTCCGCATACTCTTATAATTCCTTGTTATGTATCATGTGGATGAATGTTTTATTTTCCTGTTGAAAAACAATTAAGATGTGGATGATGTATTATGTTTTCTGTTAGCATTATGCGTGTATGTGTGTTGCAAGTTGCTATGATCAGATTAAGGATAAAACAGCCAGTGTAAAACAAACTATGTCTGCAACGGTAGCAACAATACTGAATCTTGCTGCTACCATAACGTGTCCTTGAATTAAAAAAAAGTCCGGACTAAAGCATGGGTTTCACATAGGCCCTGTGCCATGAGGTATGTACGCTGTGTGTGCATGCTCCAGTGTTCCACAGACAGAAGTTCATTCACATTTAAATGTGCTTGCTTCGATGGCTGAAGACAGTTTGAGTTATGGGAAGGCCTGCAGCATTTTATATCTTGTGTGTGCTCATTTAGACAAGTTATTGCATCAGTGCTTGCTGTAGAGGAATGTTTATTCTACACAGAATTGTTGGCGATTCATTGTTTTCTTTTGGAAACTAATAAGTTATTAGTACAAAACTTAATTGAAATACCAATATAAGAAAGAAAAACAAGAATTGAAGTTTTGCATTTGTCCACAATATGGAGCTGCTTGGGGGGTCTCTTCTGGAAGTGTTCTGCTTTTTGCTGTCATGTGTAAAGTAGTGCGTTCCTGTGTGAGGTCCCCAATTCGTCATTGTAACCACTAATCACACACCTAGTGACTTAAGGACTTGGCCACTTAGCTTGAGTTAATGAGCATCGTTTCACCTGCCCAGAGAGGAACTGAGTCACACCATTGCTATGACAGCAGTGTCAGCCCCGGGTGACTTCAGGGGTGCTGCATCAGATGGTTTGTACTATTACTCTGATCCTCATGGTTGTGTTTTAAACATTGGTAATAGTTGAATCATAAAGACCCATTTCCCTTGAAACCTGCAGAAATTTGGACCGAGTGAGGGCTGCAGGTTTATGCCTCTCTGTGGACAACAAGTGTGTCAGAGGAACAAGGTTCTTATGAGCTTCCAAAGAGTACGTTACACAGTGGCAGGATTATACCAAAACCTTTTTCCTTTGGGGAGTGCAATTAAATGCTTAAAAACTAAAAGCCCAGCTCTGGGATTCCAATGAGAAGTTCTCACGTTGAGTCTGCAGGGTGTAGACCCGTTTCCAGTGTGACCCGAGTTGTTCAAAACCCACATTCCCTGAACTGTCATCTGGGAAATTTAAAAGTTAAAATATTCTTTTCAGGTCTTTACTATTTTATCTTCTGCCTCTGGCATCGTAGCAGAATTTTCTAAATTAAAAATGGAAACAGACTTTCAGATCTGCCTGTGACCCTTTATGCAGTTTGTCTATATTTTTAACTCTTGAAGTCCATACTCTGGAGACAACCAGTTAAGGTTTTGACACATTGATCAAAAAAACAAGACACCGTTTATGAACTACTTCACAAAAGTAAAAGTCATCCTATTTATTAAGCCTTTCCAAGATTATTTCTTTAATGCCATGAATTTAAGGCAGGCAAATAATGGGGTGTACTTGTGTTCTGGAAAATACAGTGTCGTGTTTTCCAGTTGGCCTTTCTGTGTCTGAGTTTGCAATACATTTACATATAACCACTGGAAAAAAACAATGTTAATGAAGTGCTCATGGTCTCGAGTGACACAAAATGTCAAAGGTTGGATGGCACACTGCTGTTGTGCTTCATGATACAGTCTATTTACATGATTGCATGCTATTTTTCAATTGGTATTGTGCTGTTCAATTCCTCTCCCGCCTGCCTGATCTCTGAGGTGCCTCGGTAGCGCTGGAGGCAACCTCAGGACATGAGGAGAATATTTCTATTATTTTCCTGGCACCTCTCTCCTTACTCAGGAAGATTGTCTATTTGACCTCACTGAATAGCTGTAAGTAAGCCCTTACTAGGGCTTATTTAGTGAACTAAGAGCTTCACTTCTAGTCAAAATTTAGCAGGAATCCATCTTTAGCATCTAGTGACCAACGAGGCTCAGAAAAGCTCTAAAAAACCCCACCTCCCTTCATTTTTTGGTAGTCATAAGGCTGCAGTTAACGTTTAAGAGCATGGGATGCTTTTCAGTGCAATGTAATGAGTTTGATTTTCCTGGACTGACAGCTTCAGTCTTTCTAAGATGATGTCTTTAAGAAATAATACCACTGAATTCTAGAATTAGATTAAAAATTGTGGGAATTTCAAAAGAAGTATCACTTCTCGTTAGGGATTTTTCTGTGCAAACCTTTCAGTGTACAAGTATCTTCAAGCCTTTCTCAACAAGAGTGAAGAAACTTGTTTGTTTAAAGAAACTTGAGTTTCTCACATAATTGCTTAAGACTTAAGGTTTCAACATAATTATTTCAATCTTTTTTTCCAAGTCGTTTATTTTCAGAACTGAAAATTGCTGACAGTGGTGTCAACTATTTCATTCGTAATGGCTGTGTTATAGCAGCGTTGTGTGTGCTGAGTAGTGCCTTTCAGCAGAGTTATTGAAGCTGGAACCTTATATATCAACCGCTAGGCAATTTCTGGGTGTGGGTTATGGAGACCTCAGGTGAAACATCTGATTTTTAGTCACATCTTAGAGATTTTCCTCATTAATTTGGTTGAGATAAAACTAAAACAACCCATTCATTTTAGGGCTTCAGGGTCTGTTGCTGGAATAATGGTATCTACGTATCGGTACCCGTATGGACCTCTATCAAGGTTTAAGCATCTCTGTTGCGGTGGGAAGAATGTTAATACTACTAATAAAAACATGAATCCTGTTTTCACTATCAGAATAGATAGATCCTGGAAGTTCCCCAGGATGTGGCAGAAATGGGCCTTGTCTCTGTCCGTTGTCTTCCTCCTCTTCAGTAGCCCCATCCCTAATTATTCCACGGCATTATCGTCATCTCTGTACATGCGGTAATGGGCATGAGTATAACCACGTGGTTGTATTCTGGAAAACTTTTTTCATGGCTTGAGGATAATTTCTTTAAATCATTTAACTCCTGTAAATGTAATTGAATGTCTTCATCATAAATACACTCAGTCCTTCCTACACAAGGTCTAATTGTGTCATGTAGCTGTATGATTATAGCATAAGGTAAAATCTCATGTAAAAACATCGTATGTGTGTGGGAGAGAGGGCTTTTACAGTGCCTTGTCTTAACTGATTTATGCTCCTTCTGCAACTAGTATAAATGTTTCTCTTCAATTTGGGCAATATTTACTTTTTAGAGCAGGTGAGCACCTGCAGTGTATAGTCAATTTTTTTTCAACATGTAGAAAATATTTAGGCCTTAGACCTATTGCGACTGTTCGGTTACTTGTCAGCTGTGTTTTGAATTCTGTATACTAGTGTGAGTTGTGTATTGCCTAAAGCCTGCAGATACTTCGGGACACCCCTTTCTTCAAAGGAAAAGCAGTTGGCAATGCTAGAGAAGTTGTACAGGGCACAGCGTTGTCCCTCAGCATACTTGCTGGTGAATCGTGACATGGGAAGACACTAGCTGGAGCTGTAAGAATACAGGATGGGTATGTGAGTAGCGGAAGATGAGAACCATGCGTATGGATGTGTTCATGCACATGAAGAGCAGGAGAGATGCAATAAATACAAGCATTGTGTATCCCCTTGGAGTTTCGTATTAAAGCCAGATATTTTTCGTCTGGCTGAAGTTTTTATGCAACATCTGGTTGGGGGGGAAGTTTTTGTTTTTCCTCCTAGAAAAAATTTTCTTTTTAGAAAATCAGTTTGACCATATACCTCTTCTCATTTGCCAGCCCCACTTTCCCAGAAGGCAGTAGTTGAGGGGAAATGCTTCCATCTAGTCTATTCCATGCTTCAGCACTTGCTCAAGTGTTTGTAGAAAAACGCACGTGGTGATATAAAACATATGTTAGTTTTGCACTGTGCCTCTGAACCCAGCTGTGGAACAGGGACTATCATTTTCTTTGTTTAAAAAAAACGGGGGCGGGGGAGTTGAGATGTCAAATTTTAAAACGTTCTTTCTCATGCGTGTACATGCATGCGTGCATGCGTAAAATTGTGCTTGCACCTTCCCCCTCAGCTGAAGTTTGGCAAAGTAATCTGCAAGTAGCTAAAGGTCACAGGCTGTATTTGAAAGCACTGGGAGTCCTATAGCTCTTGTGCTGTGTCTGTATTATATTAAAATGCTTTCAGTGGTCAGTTTAGTCATAGGCTAAGCTTTATGTAAAACTGGGGGATGTAGGCGTAGCTAAATGCCGAAAGCGCTGGGTTTCACACAGCCTGATTTGTAAAGATGAGTGGTTGTTGATCTTTGCCACTTCTGGGGTCATGGGAGGAAATGGAGTAAGCTTCCCCTTGGCTTTTATCACTTCCTCCTGCCAACTAAGGGGAGATTATTTTCCTTCATTTGCTGCTCCTCTTGTCAGCAATAGAAGTTGGTATTTAGCCAGATAATAAATAATGCTTTTCCTGGGGAAGGGGTTCTCAGATGTGGCTGTAGTAGCACTGATTTCCCACCCTCACTGCTTTCTGTCTTGAGCCTAGTCGTCCTGCAAATTCTTGCTCAGAAAGATGTGGTTTGTATATATGTGCAAAACTTGTTTGCTTTTGCTTACGGTCTGTTTCTGAAGCTTTTTAAAAAGTTTTAATGGTGGCTGCTTATCTACTGAATGCTGACAGGTTCATTCATCTTTGTTGTAGAAGGCTTTTGAAAACCCTGCAGACCAGACTTGCAGTGGAAGTATATACTTGTGGAAATTGGGTCAGCATTATTTATTCTCATTTATAGAGTCTACTTCACCATTTGCAAAGGTAGACTTTGCCATCTTGTGGAGTTTATTCTCTTTATCCAAGTCTAGAAGGGTGCTGTATACCTGCAGGCGGTAGCTTGAAGAATATGGATCCCTCTATACTTGCTGACAGAGAGGTAAAGTGGGGAGCGTGGAGCAAAGGCCAGGATTTCCAGTGCTCCTGGAAGGTAACAGTGACTGATTTGAAATCAGACTTCAGGAACACATCAGGGTAAGCTGAAATGCTCTCCTGACCCTGTGGAATTACTGGACAGAGGGGTCTGTGGAAAGGAGGATGTTAGGAGGAGATTGCAAAACAATGCTACCCATAGGTGATAGACAGTTCCACGAATGCTGGTTTTGCTTCCTCTAACCTTCCTTCCTTGCTGAGCAGCGGGTCACGCTTGTTAAAATGGGTAGGAGTTGGGGCTGCATGCCAACAGAACTGCTTACATAAAAGCCAGGAGGTACAGTTCCTAATGAGATTTCAGATTTATTCATGTCCAGCACCTCCAAATATGGTACAACCAGGCTACTGTCTTCAAGGCTCTTCAGGGTATGTTTGTTTTTCCCTTGTGTGCATTATTAAGTTTTGTTTACTGCCTTTGCTCCTGGGAGCTTTGCTCCTTGTTACTGGTTCTCTATAAATGCAAACCAAGAAATGTTACCGAGCACAGCACAGTTCTTCATTTGGCCTGTGCATTAAAAATAACACACATACCTCTCTTTGGATGACACAAAAGTGAGAAATCATAGCATAAATGTATCTGCAGTCCGAGTAAGAAAAGGTGCTTAGAAAATGTGATAGCAAGAGAGGATCAATGACTACCTTAAGCAAATTAAGCTGCTCATTGCCACGATACTCTCCCCCCCCACCAAAAGTAGTGTTTCGAAAGGGAGGTGGGGTGGTGTTTTGTTCTTTGTCCTCTCCTGGAACTCCTGCTGATATTTTCAGGTATATAAGGCATTTTTTGCCAGTGACTTTGATTCTTATCAGTATGGAAAAAAAAAGTTAATATTGATTTAGTGGGGGAGAAAACAGAAAAAGTGAGTAAGAGACTAATAGCCTGGAATGACAGGACTATATCAATTTTCAGTTCTCTCAGAGGAATAATATGCTTGTTTCCAGCAAATGGAAAAGTAGACTATGACTAAAACTGTCACTGACCTCCCACAGAATTTAATGGATTTTGGAGCTCAGAGAAGAAAAGGCAGTCGTAACTAACTCAGTGATTTTAATGCACTTTCCTTGAAAGTCAGCAGTTTTACGAAATGCCGTATGCAGGAAGATAAAAGTATATATATCTCATATAGCTGTAAAAAAATTTATATTCACTGGCTAAGTCTGACTATAGATGAATGCATTTCTCAATAAGCTTAAACAACATATTATATGTTCTAGGTGGTTTATATCCTTAACATATGTTGCCAGCATATAAAATGAGCCTGTTGAAAAATGATGGACAAAAACTGTAAAGCAATCTCATTCTTGGCCCATTCAAGTGGCTTTTCTGCATAAGTAGTTCCTGAATGGGTCAACTATAAAAATGGTCCCTTTCGTATGATGAAGGGGAACATTGCGTTTGTGCACGTTGATTGGCGACAGCCAAAGTAAGTGTCCTGTTTTGTCCAGGGGTAGACAGTGAAAGAAAGGATGCTTTGTTTTGTGGCAAGGCCACTTTTCTTTTAAATAAATAAATAAACCAGCTCCTTTAATTTAACTGCCTCTTTGTTTTTGCCTGAAGCCATCAAGTGCTGGTTCCTCTTACAGAGCCGTCTCCATTGTTTTGCCACTGTAAATGTTCACACAGTTGTGCTGAGCCTTAACTTTCACGAAGGAGTGGGACTGCATGAGCAGGAAGATAATTTTGCTGGTGTTTTCCTTAGGAATCGGAATGGGTGCCTAATCCATGCCATAATTTGTAGTGCAATGCCATCTAGTGTGCAAAGGGCTATCAGGCTTCTCATACTCTGGAAATTCATGACAGCAGTGGTCTTCTCTGTGCATCTAATTCCAGGCTACTTCAAACAGCTGCATCTTTTGGTGGAGATGGTTGTAACAAAATTTTAGCGTCGTGAACTTCCAATTTTCAAAATTCTCATCTTGCTGATTCCTTAGGATTTTTTGGAGTGAGGATGGGCTGAGGAGTAGAAAAGGGCAGGAGAAACGGTGATAATGTACCCAGCTTGAGGAGGAGTTTTCTGTGATCATGGGCTGATTTTGTATCATTTATGTGTGTGTCAGAAATTAGTTTCTTGGGTTTAGAGCATGTCCAGTGGTTGGTAGGTGTTTATATCCAGTTTACTGTTACCGTTGTGTTTTCATGGCCTATGAAATACAGTTATGAACCCATGCTGAGTTCAAATCCCTAACCTTACCAAATTGGAGGGCATCTGAATATGGCTTTGCTGTTCTTTGGACACATTATCAAATAGATTCAGTGCAGGAGAAACATTACTTCATCGCTCACGCTATCTTCATTTGTACTTTGATCTCTTAGCTGTCTCTTTTAAATTCCGCACATGGAAGAATATAGTTTTTCCTGTCAGTAGGACAGAAGAATCCTTCCCGCTTTTGTTCTGAAAAGCATGTAACGTGACTGATATGGTTGTAAACTCGCTTCCTTTTCTGACACCGCTTTTGGTATTACTGTGTGATACCCAGAATGTTTAATTCTAAATACTGCCAGGAGGGGGGCTGTGTCTCTCCAGGTAGTGACTAGACCTCAGCATGGCAAATGCTGCCAGAGAGGATTCATTTCTGAATAATCTCGCTTTGGTTTCAATTAATTGTGAAATCAGACTTTAATAGGGTGTGAAATGGAAAGAGAGGGGTAACACCAGATGTCTTTATTTACATATGTTAATCAACACAGACCCAAACAACAACAGCAAATTAAACCACAGCCATTCATAGAGTTTGAAATGCTTCACATTTGGCTGGGAACTTTGATAAATGTGCTGCTTTGCAGATAGGTGGAAGGTCAGTAGCACTTTTTTTAAAAAAAAGTACCAAACAAGCCAGAATCCTGTCAGAACCCTGAAGTTGCTGTATTTCAGAAATGCTAAATGTGGCCATGGAAACCCATAATTATGTTGAATTAGCTTTGCTTTGAGTGGTACCATGGAAGATACTTACTTTTCCCTTTTTGAGCATAGCCTGTGGTGTAACGAGTAACACACAAGAGCGGGCATGTGTACTTTGTATATCAAAGTGCCTATTTCCAAATGTCTGGTGTTATATTCACCAGGGTCAATTAGCTAGTGACTAAAGGTGGTTTCCTTTGGAGACAGACTGGGTTTTTCTTTTTGGCTGCTAGTTCTGAAATGGTAGGCATCGCAATTTTATGGGAATTTATGTCGGAAGCAAAGTTTGGTTTGCAGCCAGAAAGATTTTTTAGTTAACTGTTTAATTCAGTTCAGTGGGGCGAGGGGGAGAACAAATACCTGATGTTGCTTGTGCTGTCGATAGTAGTAAGGGTTTTGCTTCTGGCAAAATAAATTATGTCACTTCTGACTAATTCTCTCTATTGTTCAACAGAGCGATTTGGTTTGGGTTCCTGGGAAGCTTGTAGAATTTGATGGTGTTGCTTGGGGATTGGGTTTGTTGGAATGAGGAAGATGATTTCTTTAGGAAAGAGTTGAGGCAGGTTCAAGGAAACTTTTGCATTCTTCCTCTGGAGAAGTGTACAATGGAGAGATGAACACGATGGATTGTAAGGTGTGTTGGCTGCTATGCTCACCAGAAAGTAGATTTTACACCTGCCTGGTGCCAGGCATAGAGATTCTGCCTGTGACAACAGGGGGAGTATTTCTCTGATTGTAGGTGTGCAGTAAAAAGAAAAAAGTAGCTTTCTTAGAATCACCGTTTCTTCTGGCCGTGAAGCGTGTTAATCCTTTTTTGAAACACTGCTTATAAAACGGGCATCTGTTGCAGATTGCCTTTAAGAGTAAAAGCAGCCTCCTTAGCTTCAGCTCACGCGATTTACCCATTCATTCCATGAGTGGTTTCCCCCACCTCCCAAACTGTCCCAGCTACGGCCCTTGCTCATCACTGATTCCACTAATACCCGCATGGCCAAGGAAACGAAAGAGCGGAGCCCTCTCCTGAGAATTGACTGTACTTAATACATGCACTTGGATGCTTTCCCCGCGTCGCTGCTCCTTGCCTTTTGCCCTCTCTTGATGCACTCCGGGTCATTGCAGACTGCAGAGATCCCCAGCTCAGTCTGCGGTCGGGAGCAGAAGGGTCCAGCAAAATAACCTGTTAAAAGGGGAGTTGTGGCTACGTGTGTCGGGCTCTGTGCATACTCTTGGGTGTGCGTGCCTCAATATAGCAGGCAGGTTGTAAAGAGCTGTTCTTAAGAGTTCCTCTGGAGATGTGTGTAAACCTGAGATGTACTTGAGTTTGTTTCAGTATCGGTACTCGCCATTAAAAACACAGATTTGCTGTACTACCGTATGTCAAATCCTGCTGTTGTTTCTTATAAAACAGAAAATTATTTTGGAGTTTGAAATACAACCAGGCTTCTTCTTATCTACATCCTTGGCTCGCACAGATGAGAACTGAATGTTGTTCTTTGTAAGGAAACAAGCAATGATTTCATTTAATAAAGTCAATTTAGAGAAGAGTCAAAATTGTAGCTGGTTAAAATGTGATTTGTCAGTTGAGGGAATAAGAACCTTTTTAGTTATTTGCTGGTGTTTCTTTTCCCTCTTCGACAGAAATTAGCTATCTGGTAGGAATAACGTGAGCAAGTAGCATAACTAGTTTAGAAGACAGAGCAAAATTTATAATCAGGCTTGTCTTAGGCTGGTAAGATCCTTTTCAGCTCCATGTACTGATGAATAATATATGCTACTAGTTAGCAAAATACAGGCGAACCTATGGTACAGACCAGCATCCAGACATTCCTCTCTTTTACAGGTCATTTCAGGATGCTATTTGCCTTAGCAAATATACTTCCGACCTCAGAAGTGATTTGCTTCATTGTCACTTTCTATAATCTCTTTGTGCCAATGACAGGACAGTCTACACATCATTAGCGACACCAATTCTGTGTCAGGAATTGCTTTCTAATTTTATCAGAGAAGACCAGGTGCAAGAGGGAATTGGGAATCAGCTTTCAGATGGGCTGAGGGGTGGTAAAGAGAGAGCAGGACTTGGAAGGCTGCTGCTTACTGATTACTACCCTGTTTTGCACAAAATAAGGCTGCTCTTGAGGTGGCTTAGGCTATATAATTTAAAGGCACTGACTTCCTTCATTCCCTAATGTTTGTTTTCCTCCTGCCATTACAGCACCCCATAGTCTCATTTACCTGGGTGTATGAGAAGCAATCTTGTAAATTTTCCGAACTTGTCATACCTGAAAATACAGCCACCAGTGGCACCTTCGGATAAGTTTTCCAGTGTAACAGTTAAGAAGACACTTTAATGGAAAGGAATTTTCCGAGGTTTGGGAGAAGTAGCGCATATTGGGTTGGAAAGAAACTTGAGTTTCTTTTTAACAATGCTAATTTTCAATTTTTTAAAAGGCTTACACGGAGCATCACAAATTCTCTAGGGTGTTTTCATAGCTGAAAGAACAAAGAGAAACTTTTAACAGAGGGAAATCGCTATCAGCTGATGAAGAAGGCTTTAAAAGTGTATGTTCCTGTATTATGCTGTGCTATACTGCACTATATTATACATGGGTGAGAAATGAAAACGGATCGGTTGTCTTCACAGTCATGTGAAGATGCTTTTCAGGCATCAAGGATGTATGTGTTACACTACTACATAGGATATGGATGAGTGTGCATGTAAAATAGATTAAAGTTTGTTGTCAGTGTAGGCAGCAAACAAGGAAAATTGGAAGAATTGCACGTGGGCAGGAGGACGGGTATCAGGACTGGAATGAGCATAGTTCTCTGTCACCTCGCTGCATCTTAGACTCCAGTTGTTAGAGAAATAAATATGAAAAGTGTGCAAGAAGAGACTTTGTTTAAAATCTGTACTCTACAGAGTTAGAATTAAAATGTGAACTTATGGGAAATTCCTAATGTGTGATGTTAATGGAACAAGCCACTATGCTAACACCGCTAGATGCTTATGTGATAATTTGCTGTCATTTTTTGTGCTGGCCAGCCCATCTCCGAGACTTGACAGTAATGTCCCAAGCAAAGTAGCTACTTCAAACAGAGCACCATCTAGAGTAAAATAAAAAAGAAATTAAATACAAGACACACATCTGACATATTCAGGGTAAAAGCTCTTACTGGCTCTTGAAAGATGAAGGCACTGGCAGTAACCTGCAGCTTCTGAGTCTTATATGTTCTATAACTTCCCTGAGTTGCACTGTAAAATTAAACTAGAATTTGGCCAGGGAGCTCCTTGGCCAAACACTGTAATAAAGGCATGAGGTTGTGCTAAGAAACTGTCAGATATTAAGATTTCTATTTTAACCTGTGAGTTCAGAAACATAGATGTGAGAAGAGGGAGATAATTGTGTTCCCTCCCTTCAGTGGTGAAATAACTGCCAGGCAAGGGTAGACTGGCTATAATTAGAACCACTTACATGGTCAGTAATTTGCAAAATGCTTCTTTCTGAATAGAAATGACTAGACCTCGATATTCTGGACTAGCAGGAGTGCTGTGAAATTGCAGTAGCAGTATTAGATGGTGTGGTGTTCATTAGAACTAATAGTTCTTTGAATGGTTAAATTACCATGCACGCTTAAAATTGAACCCAAAATTTTGGGCTGAGGGGAAGAGGTGCTCTCCTTGTTAGTGGTTATTGGTGTTCAGCTGCTGAATGATAAAATCCTGTCAGTGAATAATGATCTGCAAAATTTGATTTTTGCAGATGCCTAAGTTTCATTCACTCTACCGTCGTAGTACGGACCCCTTGTACGAGCTAACGTATTTAGGCTGGTAACTGAACAGGGAAGATTTTGACAGCAAACTTTTCATCATTTAAATAGTTGTTTTCTTTAGGGAATATGTACAGTGAACAGAGAACCGTTGTACCTAGGCATTAGGGCACACATCCTGCATTGATTTGCAGTTTGCACAGCACCAGGGACTGGAGAGGAATTTTGTGGAGCTTTAGCTCTGAGCAGTTTGATACCAGTGGAAAAGAACGACTGATGAGGAATCAGCTTGCCTTTAAACTGTGCTGGGTTTCAGGCATGTGATGGCAGTTTGCTGTCATTTTTTTTTTCTTTTTTTTTTTTTTTTTCTTTTGAGCTGTAGCAGCAGACTTCTGTGCCGCGCCTGAACACAATCCCTGCATGCATTCCCTCCCTCTCTGTTTCTCTTGGCTCTTGTTAAACTCTACGGCTTGTCTTGTGGGACCTTTCCAATGAGAGAGAGAGAGAGAGAAAGGAACACCACTGATTTCTCTACAGTGCAAATTGAGCATGAAATGGGCAGCGTGGAAACGGCTAACAGGGCTATGGAGGCAGATCTTAAATGCTATTCATAGGCACGTTCATCTGAAGAAGCAGCGGCACCAGGAAGAGAGGAGAGTGAGTGAACTGAATGTGGGGAGTTTAATTTGATTTTGCTAGCCTGGAGTTCTTGCATTTCGGCGCTGATGCCTAGAAGGTTTTTTCAATTAGCTGCTGGGAAGCTACGGAGAGACCTGGAACTGTTAGGCCTTGGCTAGGGATCCCATCCATGGAAAGAATAGATCATTGTAGCAGGGGTAAGTAGTGCACAGCCTTTCAGAGATCCTCTATACTTGATATAAGATCCTTTTTGTTTACTGGCACAATATAATAATAATAATAATGCTAAAATAAAAACAGCTGGAAGAACGCCTTAAGGATGGCACCAAATGCTAATATGGCAATAAAGAATGATTCAGATTATAATTTACCAGGCAATGTTTTCTTTGCAGAATGATCAGATGTAGTTTAAAAGGGGGAGTTTATTGCATTTTTGTGTAGATTGTCTTACATTACAGATTTTAAAGCTCAGGATAATGCAAACTGTGGCTCTCCTTCCAGAGATTAACCTGTGGCCTTTTGGAAGATTTTTTGCACTGAGGAAGTCAGTCTGAAAGCCATATGAATGAGGTATAAGGAATTAACTGGGAGTGGGGCTGGGGAACGTCCCAGCAGTGGTTTCCTACCTCAACAGAAGTTAATGGCTATTCAGGTACATGTTTTCAAACTTCTAGTGCACCTTCTACTAATTAGAGAAATGAGAGGCCAGTAAAAAAAGGAGTGTATTGCATTTGATGGTGCTAGATGTGTTCCAAACTGTTGCTAATAATGCCTAGAACACTTCCTTTGTTATGAGGGTAGGTTTAGCAAAAGTTTCCTTTTGAAATGAGAAGATTCTATAATTTATTTCCTCTTCTTTGATCTTTCATGCATCTTTCTTTAAAAATAATCCTTGCAATATAAAGTAATATCTATTGATAAAGAGAATGCATATTGACTCTGAACTTTTATCTGGATAATTTTATAAACCTTTATTACGTGTTTCTTTTTGATGCAGATATATATGTATATGAAACACAGATTTGGGTAAATCTTTAATCAGGTGCAGGGACAGAATACTTATCTTAGATGCCATGCTGACAGGAACCATAGAAAAATATACAGTAGACAGATAAGCTTTACAAGATTACATGCATTTTTTCGTTCATAGCCAGTAAATTATTAACCGGACAAAATCAGCATCTGGGCTTTCTAGGAATGACTTTGTCCACGTGCCTACCTCTGAAATTCCTGCCACAGGCAGGTTAGTGCTCTTCCAAGCTCTCAATGAGCGGTGCAGATCTGTGCAGAGCATTTGCAAGACCCCTGCAAAATATTTATGAGAATTACCATTGCTCCTTCATTTGGAAATTGTAAGTCACTGTAAGCTTTTAGGATGTGGATGTGTCCTAACTTCTCCCTTTGTGCTGGCTCAGCTCTCCTTGTCTTTTGTGTAGCAGAGTTGGACTTAAACCACTTCCTATTTCCTGCCTATCTTTGCTCATTGCTTTTCATGTGGCCCACTAATCCTTTTATCCCTCGCACCCAGATTTGCATATGTGAATAAAGGGAATGTCTTTACATACTTTTTTTTCCCCTCTGTTAGTTGTGTCAGGCTGAGTGACACCTTTCATTTGAGTTTTTGGTTAGTGTGACAAGTAAGAGCTGGTGATACAGTACCTGTGTTATGCAAAAAATCTGAGCTTAATATTTGCGTATGTCAAAGAAGCGGAGAGCTTTTTTGTGTTTTATTTATGTGTTTGTGTTTGAGCAGTCAGAGTAGAGTAAGGAGGACTGTTTGGACTAGCTGCTCTCAAATACTACACTGCTTGCATGGCAGCGCTTTTTGCACACAATTCAGCAGCTGTGAGATTGAAATTAATTATTTGGAATCTATTTGTTTGACTTGTGGCTTTTCTCTTATGCTGATTCCTTACAACACACTTCTGTGAGTAGCTGGGTTTTCTGTTTCTTTCTTTCTTTCTTTCTTCCTTTCCTTCATTTTTATCTTTCACACTTTAATAGCTAGGAATTCATAGGGAACAACTCGATATGCTTTGGAGATCTAGGGGACAAACTGCTGACAAGTACTGTGCAGCTTACTAAGAGTCAAACCTCAGGAGTTTGAAATAGAGCAAGCAGTTCAAAATCCTCTGCCTGGTCCAGAAATGCTGTTTGCATGATGCAGTCTGAAAGGCACTTTCCATAAAGACACTTAAATATATGTTCAAACTCTTTCACATCAAAACCAAATCAACCCCCTCTGCTTGGGGCCTGGTATATTGTACCTGGAGGTATCTGTGCCAGGATTGCTGCAATGTTTGTAATTATATTTTGTCAGCAGTGTAGTATTAATGGGAACCTATACCCTTAGTCATTTAACACATCCTTGCAATTGCTTTTGTTAAGGAAATGTTTCATTTATGCAATATTGTTTTACGGAAATGAATTTGAAAGATATAACTTGTGTACTTCAAGATTATTTTCATCTGCTTTTGCCTGCACTACGCTTACTGCTTTCTTTCCTTTCCTTGTGAGCCCTGATGTCTGTACAGCAAGCAACACGGGGCCTATAGGCAGCGCACTGATCATTGCTTTCCTCCAGCAAGGCTGACCAGGTATGCTTGGATGGAGTGTCAGTGCTTCAGCACGCTCTGTGAAAATACTGAGGCTGTGGAGCAAGACATCGCACATCCTCCTGTGCCTGTCAAAGTGGAATGCTCTGTTTTCTCCGAACAACAAAACGATCATTTAATCAACAACATGCCATAATAGAGGCTCTGTATTTACTGAAACCAGATGCATTCACGTCTCTGAGGCTGGGCTAACCCTACAAGCTTGCTTTGAAATAGCTGTGGTTTTGATTTCCGTCATAGGTGTGCTAGCAAAACTGTCTTTTTCCTTTGTGTTTTATCCCATGGTACGTCTCTTGGTGGTCAGAAGTAATAGGTGGAGGCAGTAACAGGTTCTGTTCATTTATCTTCTAGTTCTTAATCCCTGAAGCACATGTCTATGCAGCGGAGTACATGGACGTTTAGTCCTGTGCTTCAGGGCTGCTGTAGCCCTGGAGCCTGGTTAGCATGGTGTTGGGCATGGCCTAATAAGCTCTCTCGAGGATGAGTTTGCAGAAGGAACACGATTGCTTGCACCCACGCGTACTCTGAGATACGCTCTGGCAGTGATTCCCCAACTGTGGTCACAGTTACTGAATGCAGGGACTTTCCATGTTGTCACCATGTGTAACTTATTACCTGTTTTAATGTCTGGCAAATGTACAGCCACCCCTGCCCATGGTAAACATTTGTTTGAGAGCCACTGCGTAGTGTTGTGTTTCATTGTTGCCTTCTGAAACCCCAGAGACTGGAATTAGTTTCCCCCATGAGAAGGAAGAAATTGAGGTCATCACAGAAGCAAAAAACCACGCAGGAAAGAAATCTGTGAAGCAAATCTGGTAGTAGTTCTGTGTTTCTCCCATGTCTTCCCAAACTTCATTACAAGTGAGATAGATTCTGCTTCTCATGAAGGAGCCAGAAAATCCAGGTTTTACCCAACTAAGGTGAAATGCAATTTTCAGCGTAGCAGCTTTAATGTAAAGAGTTCTCTCACTAACGATGTTTTGGGTCTAATTTATCTTACGGCCATTATTTCTATAGCCTGGATTGCACGAAGTGAGGAAGTTTCTTAGCGGTCAGTTCATGCTGAGCTTTAAAGACAAAAGGCAAACCTACTAAATTCCAACCAGAAAACCCACAGGTGGCAAATTCAGCTTATGGAGCGTTCCAGGATGTTACGTCCTCTTTGCCAATCATCGAGTGCCCAAGGCCCTGCTCTGCATGCAGCCGTGTGGAGGGGGTGTTTGTTAGTTTGTTTTTAATAACATCAGATATTTTAACTTCATGAAAACATTCTGTTTTCAGACCCTAAGAAGTTGTTTTTGCCTAATGGAGTCCCTAATGGCTGCATCTAAGAAGTTTTTATGAATATTTCATTGCATATGAAGATTGACCTTCTTACACATTTAGAGGAAATAAAAGGGTGAGACCACATGAGAAAACATTAGCAACTTAATACATGGAAATCTGGGAAAAGTATCTCTGATACAATTCTCTGAGTTTTTATGTCTCAACAAGCTTAGGCATCAAATAGACTTGGCTTAAGAATTAAAACAAACAAACTCCAGCAGCGTATACATAAGCTGCCTGTGTTGGCAGCTCAACCTGGAATCAGGGATTCGAAGTGAGATCTTTCCAAGTTGCGCGTTTCTGACTGCAGTAAGGGTCAAATTCTGTCAAGGTTGCTCCTGATTTCATCTTCAGAGAGGCACAAACTAGATCCCACTGTGCATTGTGTCTGAGAGCAGCATTGCGATAGCAGGCTAGCATGGATAGCGTGGCATGGGGAGGATCCACCTCTCCGAAACTGTATGTGAGATTGGAAAGGGTAGAAGTCATGAGGAATTGCCTTCCATCTCCTCTTGCAGTGAGCAACAGAAATGTGGCACTGGGCAAGTGTTTTGCCTGGTTTCATGTTTATTTTGTATTGCTGGCTTAGTTGATTAATCTTTCTCAACATGCCTTATCTTTTACCATTTGTCTAATTTACCACCTTTAATACACAGAGTGGAACTGTCCCGTACCAGTCAGTATGGCAGACTTAAAAACATTGGGTCAGAAGCTGCTGTATTTGCAGTGGAGTCTTTCCTGGCATGTAGTTACATGAGCATCCCATCCCCAGTACGGTGTATTGTTGCACCTATGCAGATTCTTCCTGACAAGGGAATGCTTCTGGACCTGCTTATACACAAGCACCTAGTGAGCAACATGTTGTAACCCCAGGTGGTATTCATCACCAAGAAAACAAAATCATCGTTCTCAGCTAGAGTAATGTAATGGAAATCAACACCCATCAGACCTATGCCGATAACTTTAGTCAGTGCTAAAAGCTGTTGTTGAATTTCCGTCTGAAGCAGGCTACTGCTTGTCTGTAGGTGCCCTGTATTTTTCTGTCCACCATCTGTCGGGGGTATTCCTCTGCTTTCCCTGGGCAAGGGCAGTTGCCTGCTCTAAAGGCATGCCACTAGCAAAAACCTGTGAGCAGCAGTGGGAACAGCTTTAGTAACCTTTGTCCGGCATTACGTTCTGGAATCAACCTCTAAATCAGACGCCAAATCCAGGAGTAACTAAATCTCCTGAGATGCCCTTCTTTTCTGCTCTCTTAAAGTGATGCCGATGGCCAGCCCCTGCGAGAGAGTTCAGGTGGATGTGTACTTAAAAAGTTGCAGCAGCCAGTTGCACCACGGGAGCTCTGTTTTTCACATGTTCTAGTCAGCATGTGTGCCCAGCATACTCTTCGCTGTCTTTAAAGTTATCCTCCACAATAGTTTTGATTTGCGAAGGAACTCGAGGAGTGTCACAGCTGTTCCAGCCTGTCTCAGAAGTACCGAGATGCGCAGCACGCATGCATGACCTCATTGGAGGCTTATATTAAAAACAAAATAACAAAGTAGCCCAAAGGAGACCTGATCTTGTGCATGTAAGGCACATGTGGCACTATTATTGCATCCAGTATGATTAAAGCACCTCAAGGATCCTGCTGTGGAGTTAGTATCTGCCCTTTTTCTTTAGCTGTGCATATTTATAAAGGATGGTAGGATTTATTAGTCTTGAAGGTGAAGCTCAGTTGGAGGGATGCTGACTGCTGAATAAACACGCTTCCATAGGAAAAAATTGTCTCGTGATTTGCAAGCTTAAAATAGTTCTGAAGGTAGCTACAGGCAAAATACACATCCCACAACCTTTAAAATTTACTTAGTGCTTGTACTTGCATAAAATTTGGCCTTCTGAGTACACCTGCGATTTCATGTGAACTTACATCGGCTAGGAAGAGAATTTAAGCCAGCATTTAATGTCACCTCTATCGCTAGTATCCTCCTTACGTGTTCCCGTGATGTTTTCTGTTGTACTCTGCTCGGTCCATGGGGGAAAACCAGGGTACCTTCATGGGAACATTTTGCCTTTTGCAAAGGCGTATTTGAGTTTAATTTCAGCATACAGATACGAAGATGAACTACGCAGTGAACCTCAGTGCCAATATTAGCAAACTTATGTGGCCAGAATTAAGCTATGCAATGCTTCTACACAGGTGTATCATATGCACTTTACGAAAGTGACATGAAAATTCGGCAGCCCTGGGAGAGCTTTCCTCGCATGTCTTTCACCCTGGCGCTGATTACAGTTGAGTGCGGCAGGCCTGCAGTGTTTCACTGATTGTCTGGAGATAATGTATAATATACTGTGCTCCGTGCAGTTCAGACGTGCAGCAAGTGATTTTGTCACACTGTGGTTAGCTTGGAGTAGTGATCTGCGTGGCGTTACAGAAGATGCATTTTCTTTTTTTTGTCTTGTTGAGCTGTGTTTGATTTTTTTTTTTTTGCTACTCTTGGGTACCGCTTTTGAGTTTTCAAAGGGCTGCTTTCAAATAGCCGTGAAGAAATGGGGTTTCAGATACAAAAATATTCTTTAAACATGTCTTTCTTGTCTTTACTTTCATCATTACTGCAGGATATTTATGCTTGGGTAAAGAAGCCACTCTGTTGAGGGCTGTTCTTTTCCCGCTCTGAAGCCACAGTTCAGTATGAAAAGGAGAAAGCAGAAGATGGGGAACTGTGTGGGAGTATAATTAGTACATTTAGCAAGATAAATCTGGAGAGAGGAAAAATAGGCCAGATAAATACATTTGTGCTGTCAGAGTAATTAGTTAGAAAACGTTTCCCTGTTTGAAAAGATTTGCCAACTTAAGATTTCAAAATAATAAAATAATATCTTCAAATATATCAAAAAACAGGTCTTGAAGGTGCCCCTTTACAAGACAAACTGATGTAAGTAATGGACACAGCTAAATGAAGATGAAGGGGTGTTTAAATCACCAGGGTAATTTAGGAGATAGTTAAAGTATTGTCTATTAGGGACTGGAGCTGAGAGAGGTAATAAAAGATTTTTCTTATAATGAGTCTGCATCTCTGAGTTTGATCAGTGTTAAGCCTTTTAATTTCTTCAGGATTTGTCCCAAGTATATTTGGGCCCTACAGATTTTTTTAAAATAAAACATAGCAATATTTCACAGGAAAATTAGCCTCATGTTTCTCGCTTTTGGCCATCAGACATACTTTTCACCCAATACATACATTCCAGAGCGATGCATAAAGGTGACATTTGTCCTGTGGTTTTTCCCTCGTCTGATTTGCTAAATTGCACAAACATCGTAAATTAACGAGAGGACAGACATCAAGGAGACATTAGAAGTGTGGTGGTTTAGAAAGAAAAAAAAAAAAAAAAAGTCTGTTCCTAATACTGTCAGAAAAAATTATCAGATGTAATAGTGGTTTGGAAACTTAATGAGCTTTTGCTATGGCTGAGTTTGAGCGGCAGATATTTCAGCTGCATGTGTCTGGCTGCTTTTGCCAGGGAGTTAACCTTAAATTCCATCTCGGAAAAACGTAAAAAGATTACCAGGTTTCCTTGGAACAATGACACATCCTCTGCCAGGAAAAGCATCAGCCTTTCCACTGACTTAAAACTCCTGGCAAAAGACACTTCTTCAGCATTCTTGCCATCTCTTCTCTCCTCGAGATTTCTACAGATGTGCGCTATGTTTGAGATGAAACCTGTTGGAGTTTATGCTCGCCCGTGAGGCTGATTCATCGCCATCTGCCCCATCCCACCCTTCCGTGCTGGGGAGCTCGAATCTCCCGTGACCTCTTCGTCCTGCCTGGACCACTGTGCCAGGCGCTGCCAGGCGGTTGCGTGGGGTCACGGGTGGCCCGGTTGTGGCATGAAGTGAAAGGGGCGGCTCTGCTAACGAGGCTTACCTTGCTCATACTTCATAGCAAACTTCTCATGATTCTAATATTACGAAGCATTGCCGTTTCTCTTAATCCGTAGAGAGAGCAGCTGTATTCATTTTAGGTACTTAATTACTTTGATTGGCCACAAAATGCGTTTTTCACATGACGAGAGCGTGCATTTGCCTTACGTTGCGCACAGGTAGGTGCAGTTTCTTTGTCGCTTCACAGCAGGTTTTATGGCGATAACGCGTGTATTGCGCTCCGAGCATGCAGATCAAACCAAATCAGAGGCAGGCCCATATGTTCAGGTAAATGCACCTGCTGTTCAGGGTCAAGGACAGGCATGTTTCCGTCAGCATCTTGGTATGAGAAGCCCGAAATGTATCTGACAGCTCAGGCTTGGTAATGGATATGTGTGATTGTGCTTACATTTCGCTGGAAAAGCTAGTAATAGCTCCCTGCGGCTTAATATTGTCTCGATTATGTACTAATAGTGTCACTAAAACTCTTTGCAGGAGCCAGTCACCAGAGTGCAAATACAGTAATGCATAAGCTATAGATGTTTTGGCTTCCTACTGGCTCCCAACCAGTGCGTCGTTTTCAGGGGAATTTAGATAAGAACTTGGGAGATGCTGTGTGGAATATTGAAATCGACCCCCAAGAGGTCGTAAGAGTTATTCTGCGGGCTTTTGCTGCTCTCTAGAGTGGTCTTCCTTGGGGGTGTTCCAGGTCAGCGTAGGCTCCACACCTCTGACATGAGGTGGTTTCTCGGTGGACTAGTTTAATTAAAGCACAGGTAATGCTGGCAGGTTTGGAGTTTGGGAGGAATGATTCTGCTCCTCCTATTTGGAAACAGCTAGGGAGAAGATTTGAAGGGAGAAGGGATCAAGCGTATTTTCCTAGCCTGCAGTTTTCATTGTCTAATTAATTATCATCTAATTATTTAATGCCTTCCACATTAAATTCTAACCTTAACTCTAATTCCATTGTGGAGGGGGATTTGGTTGTTTGTTTGGTTTTGGTTTTTTTTTTTCCTCCTATTATTTTCTGTTTGGTTCTTTTCTTTTTTTTTCAATTTTCAAATTTTTTTTTGGCTGCAGGTAAGATTTTAAGCTTTAGCTAACAACACTGTGCAAAATGAATTATGTCACTGGAAGCAAGGCAAGTTCATGGTGTTAGTTATCAAACACATAGGATAGCTTTGCCAAAGCTCTTGTAACCTTTTCTTTAAGTATGTGCTGTTCTGCGTGCTGGCTGTCCGCCAACACTCTGCGTTACTCACTCGCTGAGATACGTGTGTGCGAGCGAGATCAATGTGTTCGTGGCTTTATGAAGCAGAAGTTGAAATAAATGAGTTTCATAGACGAATCAAATCTATGCTTCCCAAGCTTTTCACAAATTATCCTTTCATCAGGAGAGCTGGATGATGGAGTTAACATCACTTGGCAAACAAGGGAAACAAGGAAATCAAAGCCAAAGCTATCTAAATGAGCTTACTTTGACATCTGGGGGTCAGAGGCACAGCTAGGAGGAGCGGACACAGCCCCATTGACCTTGCAAAGCCAAGCCAGCTCTTACCTGGTAAGGATTTGGCACTTTAATTTAGTAGCCAACAATCCTAGTCTTGGCAACAGATTTATGGAGTGCTTTTCCTTGAAATGATTTTTCAAAGTTTTTGTAGTTTGTAAGAGAAGCACGCAAGAATGTGACTCTGTGGTTTAAAGCAAAAAAATGATTGCACGAATCTCAAAAGTTGTATTTTAATTGTTTTTCTGCCTGTGGTCACGCTGACAAGTGAAACATGCTCATAAAACAGGGCCACTTAGAAGCTGCCTCTGCTCTAATTAAAGCCCTCTCCGCAGTCACTAGCCCTTGCCTTTTGGATCTCTCTGCGGAGAACGTGGCAGGTCCCACGCGCCTTCCAGACAGGTTCACAGTAGCCTTGAAATTGTGAAGCTCCAGACAAACAAATGAGTCTTTAAAATGCCTGCTGCTTTGCTCCAAGCACAGATCTGCCAGAGTTTGGTGCGAGGATTATTCTTGGAGGGAGAGCAGAAGGGAGCTTCCAAAGCCACTTTGGAGAGGAGAGATGGGAGAGTTTGTTTTGTTCGTGTTAACCCCTGTTCTGGAAGGTAAACGCACACGCACAGCGTTGTACCCTGTAAAACTACTGAGCTTTTGGATAAGACTTCTGAATGTGCCGTATCATAACTTACCCTCCTGTTTGCTTTGTTGCTGTTTATCTCTACAAGAGGAATAACCAATAAATTATCCTCTGTAGGAGACTCCTGTAATCACTGTCTTTATCTGCTAGCTTACTAGAGATGAGCTGCTTTTTCTCAGACAGTGGGGAAGACCACATGAAGTAGAAGCGTTTTTAAGCTAGTCCTGCTTGTATATATGATCAATAAAGTCTTGGCTAGCAAGCACTGCTCTTTTTGGCAAAATTGTGTATGAGCAAAGCATGTGACTTCATTTTGTCCTTCAGGATACTAAGGTGAAACTGTTACTGTTGATACGGTGAGATCCTGGTTGCTTCTTTGGCTGGCCTCCTGCTCTTGGAAGTCTTTGCTGCTATTCAGTTTATTATTACATTATATTTATTAATGGTACCTTGACGTAACATTTACAACACTCGGTGTTATCCATACACCTATTAAAGTCTGATGCATTCATAGGACCATCTTTAACGCTTTCTTTGTGTATCATAAAATGCTACCACTGAAGAGTTTAGGATACCTTAAACCTGATTTATGAAGTCAGCCATATCTATTTGTGCTAGCTAAGCGTCCATATTCCAATAATAAATGAACCTAACAGAACCTAATGTATCATAGCTGTTTATCAGGTTCACGAAGTTTGACAGCCATTTTGAATGTGAAAAATGAACATTTCACATTATACATCAAGCCATATGTATAAAGTATGCTGTTTAACGCTTTGATCAGTTACTATAAATGCTATTTACAGATTATTTCAGCTATCTCAGATGATACACATTGAAACTGTTACAGGGGTATCCTCAAGAGCCTGCTGTCTTTGGTCTGTTCTTTAAGATGATGAAAATCAATTTCCCAATTTGGAGTCAACCAAATTCTGCCTGTGGGTCATGTTCAGAGTCCACTAAGGTCAAGAGAGGCCTTTGCTTTGTGCTCCCTGGATTTCAAATCCAGCCCAGGTGCACCTGTACTTCCTCGGAGGTATTGTTTATAAGGGGTGTTGCAGGAGGAAAGGCTTTTAAACATCATGACATCCACGATTTTTGGAAGAGCATTAGTGAATGTCTATCAACAGAGCCAAACAAAAATTATGCCGCGTGGGGAACAGGGAACATAAGCGAATATTCATGTTCCAGGGTATTTTGCTGCCAGGACAGTTAGCGTACAGGATAAAACCAATAGATTTTCCTGTGTAAACAATTCTACTCTCTGTCTCTCAGTAGGCACGAGACTGGCTGCGGGAAGAGGAACAGTGTTCAGTCAGCTTTTACAACTTTACTCTGAAATAACAGTTGCATATGTGTAGGGCAATACAATGGATTTAAAATGTCACTTCTCACTACAGTGAGTTTGCCTAAATGGAGACATTCAGAAACATCCAAGTGGAAACTAACTACATGGGTGTAAAGTCGATGACTATAAATCAGTAGGTTAATCCTCAGGTAGGTGTGCTCTTTCACATGAAAAGGTTGCTGTAACTTACTCATCCTACACACATGGACCTCACGCCTACAGGTGATTCACTTGCTGTTTCTGGAGAGTTCTTGTATAGACTTGACTTAAGTCCAAAGTGGTGTAAATTACAGTACATCTAAGAGGAAAGGTGGTGCAATTCAACCTTCGTCTTAACTTGACCTGTACCTTTTTCTGCCCCGCGTTGTGTTGCGCAGAATCAGGCCTTGAATACGTTTAGGGAGCTGCTGCATTTGTATGTCGGTGATTGCATTGACTGGCTGCTGGCTTTCCAGCTGAACGGAGCCTGTTGCGATGTCCTTTAGCACGGATATGCTTAAGGAAGGCAAGGCTTGAAATTTTGTGGGCTGATAGAATAGGCGTACGTACCCTAAATAAGCATAGGGAAGATTAAAGGATGGAACTTTTCTCCATGAGTAGGAAACCCGCGTTTAATTGAACTGGAGCTCCTTGTTACCTGACAGACGTGGAAGATACCTCCAGCCATGTATTAGCTTTCCTTTACTGCATGCTTTGTTATTTTGTTTTTCTTTGACTGTTAGTTAGTTTTGAAACTTAGTAGCACTTTAAATGTGAAATTTGATAGCAAAGAAGGATGATAAAGTGTGTGTGGGGGGGATGTGCAATACAGAAATAAATAATGGTTGTATTTAATCACATTAATGGCAGCTGTTACACACATAGAAAAGTCACTCTTACACATCTTTAAAATTGCCTTTCTGGAATGCAGGGTTTTTTTAGTGGAATTAAGCGCACCGTGTGAAAGATCCTCCGCAGCAGTTAGAAAGATTTATCTCTGGGACTGTATTACACACCAGCCTTATGAGGATGTGAGCGTGCGTAAAAATCTTTAAAAGTTCTGGCTGGAAAGCTTTACAGAAGAAAGCTCACTTTGAAGGGAGAATTTATAGGTGGAACAAGAGGCCGTCTGGAAGCTGAAAAAGAGAGTGTGCTGAGAAGGTGGTACAGGAGAAGCTGCAACAGTGGCCGAGGGAGACATTTCATGGCTTTTCTAGAGAGGTGATTTATGGTGGAGTAAAGATAGTATCCAAATGGAGGTGACGCTGAGTGGATTTCATCTTCAAGAACTTGCACAGTGTGTTCTACACTGTTAGGCAACAGTGAAGACCGAAAGCGCAAACTTGCTTTCCGATACAAATCCTTTGATGGAAAATTTGTATTTGCTCACCAAAAAGGGCTGCCACAAAGCAGGAGGAAGTTTTATTTGCATAACCAGCATGATGGAGCGGTGAGCGTTTGCACGCATGCTCTCTCTTCCTCTAAATACATTTAATGTTGTAAAAATATAATAAATTATGGAAATCCAAAGACTTTCTTGGTCCAAAAATCTTTTTCATTATTTGCAATCCTTTATACAACCATCAGAACAGAAATTAGTATTCAGGAAGTTAGGTCTGGTGAAGGAAGAGTGCTGAATTTGTGTGCTCTGCAACTTCTTTACAAAGAGGAGAGAGATACTGGCAAAATGCAAAGTTAAACTCACTCTGGGTATAGGTAGTCATTTATATGTAAGTGAATTTTGCCTTACATCTCCCTCTTTCTCAGGAGGTACGTGCCTCTAATCACCTGGTTCTGATTTTCTCCTGCTTACATTCCTGAAAGTACAGAAATTTGTGATTTTTCTCCTCACTCTTATGTTTATTTCTGCATTCATTTGTTGTTGGGGTTTTTCGGTCTTAGCTACTTATGATTTTTTAACAGACTTAAATTTTTATGTACACGTTTTCCAAGAGAGAAGAAGGTGGTGTTCCAAAAGACCTTTGTGTAAAAAGTCCCGGACTCTTCTTCAGTGCTTTCTATTTTTAAGCTGACATCATTTCTGCTTAAGAAAGAAAGCAAAATAACTCTTCTGGCAAGTACAGCAGTGCTTTCACTATACGATTTAATGTCCATCATTTAAGGAGTAAAGATAGCGATGGCTGTGTGTGTGCAGGGAGGCTGAGATACCTCACCCTGTTCCGTGCACCTTTAAGGGAATCTTTCATGGTTTTCTCTTCCTGGGGCTCTGCACTGGATAAGGATCTCTCTGTCTTCTGTAAAACAGCTTTTTGGAAGACATATCCTTTTTTCCATTTGCCTTGCAAACAGTCTTAATTTGCTTATGATCACTTAGTAATTTCTGTTTTCAGAGAAGATCATTAAATGTAAGCCATTTGAAGTATAGGATATCAAGACTAGTGGGAGTAGCAGGACTAGTAGTAGGCCTAGTCAAGGCGTTTGGTACGTGTACAGGAATGACACAGTTAAATCTCTCCTCACTGCTCTGAAAAAACCCACATCCTGGTGTTGTATTTAATGAACTCTGTATGTGATGAATGGTGCCATAAAGCTCTCTGTTGTGGTAAATTGCTTGACAACACTGAAATTAGGAGATACGTTTTATTCTCTAATGTCTGCCTGAACATATAAAATAAAAAATGAATAAAATTGGGGGGCGGGGGGATATCACCGTTATCTGATACGTGAATATTTATAGAGATCTTTTCAGTGAACAATTAATTTTGCAAACTCCTAAGATAGAGGTTTAATCCCTGGCTTGTACAGTTTGCCTTCCTATGATTGTTTTATTTTTGAACCATATTTTTATTTTTAAACTGTCAGGTGAGATGCCAAAATCCAATGGCATTTGAGGGTCTGTGTAAGCCATGAATGCTGAATATTTTCTATCTGACAACTCCAGACAGACAAGCACTTCCCTGATTCCCTGGTACTCAGCGTGTCTTGGAGCAAGTTGATGTGAATGTTGTGCTTCATGCATTATTACATGCCTGGCTTATCCCTGCTCACTGACCTGGTCTTTCTCTCTCCCTCTTTTCTCCACCCCCTCCCCTCTCCCTTGGTGTAGCTTTCGCTCCCGGAGGAACAGAATGAAGTAACAAGAAACGGCTGTGAATCCAAGGAACTGGTCTACCTGGTGCAGATCTCTTGTCAGGTAAACGCCACGTTGTCTCCCCCCACCTCCTTTTGCAGACGGTATAGCATTATGTTTGGCAACACAGCCTCGTAATATTTTGATATGACACTTTTCTGCGGCGTATGTGGTTTTTTTCCACTTGTCCACTAGCTCAGTCCTCGAAAGGATGCTGTCTGTGGTACTGCGACCAGCTAATTTTAAGAAAAGAAAAGGAGGATCGAGGCGAGAAAAAGGAGCCCGTTAAGCAAATAATCCTCGCTACGGTTTGCGCAGAGCCGCACGCTGATTAGCCTAGAGACACAAGCGTGCATGCTTGGACTCTGTGTACGTATGCCTGTCAGTTGTGGGGGGAGCGGACAGTGACACACAGGCGCACCGTATATATAAACAGAGGAAGTATGTGAGGGAGAATGCCGGCCAGTGTTTTTGTTGATCAAGGCGTGCTGCTGGCAGCCAGGAGATGGGGATTCTTGATCTGTTCCCAGTTATGTCTCCAGACATCTGGTATGAAATTCTTTCACTGCCTCTGCTACTGTGGTATCAAAATGCTTTGGGCAGATAAATCTGCCACTTTGTACCACAGATTCCCTGTCTGCTAATATGGGGATAGTGACTCTGTAAAATATTACATAAGAGGTTATCGTATTTTAATATGTTGAAAGAAATTGTCGTTTGTGGGGACATATTGCATTGACAAATTCAGTTGAGAGTTAATGCCTGCATTTGGTCATTTTTCTGGTGTTAGCATAGCAGTTCTTTTTGTGATTCATCTTGGCACTTCTTGAGCGTCCATCTTATCAATTTATGCTGAACATTAATGGGAATCACTGTGGTGTCTGTCTCTCTTTTTAAAGCTCTTTATGTGCTTCTGCTGACGTTTCTCAGGTACTGAAAGAAAAGTGTATGGAATAGGCACACCTGTGTTGCCTACATTTGAATTGCGTGGGGTGGGGAAGTATTTGCTATGGGACTGTGCCAGCGTAGCGGCATTAGTACACACAGAGACCTGAATTTGCAGTGAATTTGCTCTTCTGCACTAACTCTGTGTGCACGCTGGTGCAGGGTGTTCTGAGAAAGCTGAGGAGCAAAGCATCCTGCTCTGTTTTGAAGGTGGAGCTCGGCACAAGCTGAGCTACAGCAGTGTCATTAGTGTGATAGAAACACACAGAATAATTCTTCTCTGTGGTTAGCCCTAAACGGTGCCACTACACACGTGCACATGTGTGTATATATGGGTACTTATAAATAGTGCTCTTGGGATAGGGAAGAGAGGCTGAAAGTGCCCGTGTTTGGGCATTTTGCTAGTAGTGTTCTAACCTAGCTGTAACAAGTTTCATACACAATAATCACTTTTCAGAAAAGCATTCCAAGCTAACAAGCAGCACTGCAAAATTTAATGGGGGACACATGTCTGTGTCCCAGCCAAGAGCACTACAGTGACCAAGAGTGAAATTTTTCAGGAGACTTAGGGAAATTGGAATTTCTGTACATTTTGAGCCCTCAGGTTTGGGACTGCATTCGCAGTGCGTAATGCAGAGGTGAACCTTATGTTCTTTTCTGACTGTTTCAGGTGGGCCTATAGAAGTGCCAATATTTTATAGAGCAGTTTTTCTCTAACCTGGAAGCATATTGCTTCTGATCTTTCCATCTGCTTTACTGACATTTCTAAAGGTTAACAGGATACCTTCAGGTATAATTATGTCCTTAAACCCTGCAGAATATGTTCGTGCAGGAGCAAGCCTCAGGAGAAGCAAACACCCGGCACGTTGAATGCAAAGCATTGATGGTGCCCTGATCGGAGTGAGCCCAGCTGTCCAGTGGTTTGTCTGACACTTCTGTCAGACTCTCAGGTGCTTTGCAGGGATGTTTCTGAGAGTACAGTGCAGAGATTTGATTTGTGTGGGGACAATGTGGTGAATTCTGTGCCTTGGCTAAGGAAGATGCTAGTTTGCAGTGAGACTTAACTGAGTTGCTGTCCAATAGATCCAGAGGCTGTGAACCGTGCCCAACTGCTGAGAAGTTCTGTTACCTTCTTTTTCAGCGTTACTGAACTAAAATGAAAACACTGGGAGTTGGCCTCATCACTTTAAAGGATAGGCATAGAACCAATCACCTTTTCCTCTTTTTCTTTCTTTTTCTTTTTTTTTTTTTTTTTTTTTTTTTTTTTAAGTAATCCTTCTGGCTAGCTAGACTTTCTCCCCACCCCAAGTCAGTGATTCACCTCTCGCGTGTTAGCCTATGTCCCTGTCTCTCAGATACTTACAAAGCTGAGAAACTTGTGGCATCTGGATTCAATGAATGGAAAGGCATGGAAGGAGCTGCACAGCTGAGCATCATTTCTACCATGGAGATACTTCACCCCTGACATCTCATGGCCTCTCCTAATGTCCAGGGAAAGATTCCATTCTGTCACGCGTTGGATACCAGCGGCGTCTGGATGGATTTGGCTCCACGTTAGAATTGAATGGGAGGTGTGAAATAGCTCATGGAATGATAGTGCAGTGGGGAGAGATTTTGGCAGGACGCATCTGTATCTGGCCAAAAATATTGAAGGAGGGAGAAAGAAAGACTATAAAACAAATTTCACTTTACTCGCCTTTTGGATATGCTGCTAGCATTGGTGTTTAGCCTACCGTAGCAGCCTGCAAAAATATCCTTGATTTCTCAGATGGACACAGAGAAAACGAATTCTTTTAATTAAGGCTAAACCCGTGTAAATTTCAAAGCTTTAAGATATTTGTGATTTGTTGCAAAAACAGATAGCCCAGGGAGGAGCAAGGGCATGTGGCCACCCTGGCAATTTTAGATTACAGACCTTAGAGAAATAAGCTAAAAAGCCTAGCTTTGGGTTGGATGCATTATACTGCTGTGCCTTGCCCAGTCTGGACTGTGCAGATACAATCTGTGTGTTGTGTGGTCCATAAAAAGACATTTATTTTGTCTTTTCACTCTGTAGCAGACAACAAACCAAAGCTTTTGAACATTAGACTTTTAAAACATCCAGCTCAGTCTTAGCTGTGTTTGGCAGACTACAGTTCGGCATTTACACTAAGGAAATTCTATCCCACTATTTCCCATCTGTAAGTATAATTTTAGTGGTGTAAAGAGAATTATTCTTTGATGTGTATTTTGCAAAACCTTCCCAGATAAGGTTTGAAAAAAAGGATTTTTTGGAGTTATATTTGTGACACATTTCTGCTCAAGTCAGCTTGTGAAATACAAGCTTTGTTTGAGGTTCAGGGGTTTTTTTTACGTCTCTATTCAGCTTTTCTTCTACTGGGAGACCTCAAGAAATTAATCCAGTTTATTAGCTCTTAAGAAGAAGTGGGAATATGTAGAGAGCTGTTCCAAGTGTTTCTGAAAAGTGGAAAGATAGGATTCTTTTGATTTCTTTGAACAAATTTAAACATGAAAACTAGCAAACGACAAAGGTAGGGTTTTAAATTTTATTGGAAAGAGCTTGTGATAGGGGGGCTTGGTTTTGTTTTGGTTTTTAGAGCAATGTAGGTGGATTTTCCTTTTTTCCAAGTAAGGTTGCACTGTTTAACTTCCATTCATTTCTAGAAGATTGCTTTCAGGACCTGTACAATTACTGCTGTTGAATGATTGCTATTATTAAAATAAATGTAAACAAAATCCCTTTCTATGATAAAAGAAGGGGTGGATGGATGGACGGAGAGAAGACTTTAAAACAATCTATAAATGCTTGAAATCTGAGGAAGGATTCGGGGGAGAAAAGGCATAATGTTTTGAGTTTGCACTTTCCCAGAGTGCAGACAGTATGCCACATGCATTTTTGCTAGGGAGGAAAAAGTCTCTGAAGAATGCTAGAGACTGGTTTTTGTGTAGGAAATAGAGAAGCATAAAATCCTGGGAGGGGTGATGTGAGGACTGTACCTGGGAACCTTCTGAAGTGTGTAGACAGTAATTGCAAGCCTTAAGAATAACCGCGGTCCTTAAAAGACCACAGGGAATGTCTGAGACCTTTATGAGTTTGTGCTGTACCTGTAGGCTGTGAAGGTCCATTGACAGTGTTTGCAATCCTTGCTAAGTTCCACGGGGATAAGCAAAGAATTTACAAGGTCTGCAACACATTTAAAAGGGGTTACTATGTGTGTTGAGAATAAATCAACAAAAGTAAGAGCCTGCAAAAAGGTTGAAATAGGCTAATCCATCCAGCATGTTTTGTCAAGTTGTAAAGCAGGCTGAAAATCTGCCTTTTTAATGTTTTTGGATTTGTATGTGTGACGTTACAGCAGCAACTACCTGCATACGTATTTAAACATTGTAACGTAAGAATGGACAATCTAAGCTTTTGTTCTGAAAAAGGAAAGAATAACAAAAAGCGTGCAGTACTCATTACAATGTGAGATTTGGACTATTTCAACACTACAAACGTCTTTTTTTTTTGTGAAATTTTGAATGGCAAGGAGAGAGCAAGAGACCGGTTGTGAAAATGTTCTAGTTCTAAGGGAGACCTTAAACTCTAGCCATCTCTTGTGGGTTTTATTGTTCATTTTCATTATCAAAGGTAGGTTTTTGAAACAGACATGACAGGCAGTAGAAACCAGAAATGACAGACCATGCAAGCATGAGTGATTTTTAAGAAAAATCTTAGGACTAGATCTCATGATAGTCCTTTAAACGCAGACTGGGTGTTGGGATCTCAGAACAGAGTCACACTACCTTCTCTGTTTCCTGCTTTTCATGGGGTAATGCCAACCTTCATGGGATAATGCTTCCTTCCTGCGAAGGAAGCCTCTTTCTGCTGCAACTCTAGGTAGATTTCTAAGGCTATTCTCAAAGCAGGAAGCTCTCGTGGTCCAACCATGGGGTTTCTCCATTTTTCTGCTTGCATTTGCAGACCCCACACTGGCAGTAAGTTGAGCCACGCGGCTTTGTTGTACAGAATGCACAGTACTTTGCCCTGTTCCTGTTTTTTGTTCAAAGCAGCCATTGCTGTCTGTGCTGTGTTCATTTTGATTGATAGAATAAGGTCTCTGATGTACTCCATGAAGGCATTTACGCAAATATATGCCACTTGTATCTCCCAGCTCTCCCTTGCAGGAGATTTAAGCTCAGTATCTTCTGTTTGAAGAACAGCATTTGCAAAACTCTGAAGGCAAGCCCATCCAGCGTTCCATGGCTGGAAGCGTGGTTGCAATAATAAGTGCTTCAAGGGCAGTGGTGAGAATGCCAGGAAAAAATGGGATCCAAGTAGGAAGAACAGACAGGACTCCCCATCCTGGATGGTTTGTGGGGAGAGGAGAGTGGAATATATTTTCACAAAAGCAAATGTCTTACTCGGACTACTAACGTCTAAAGTATGGTTTGCTGGTTCTGTCTGCCTGTCATAGTCCATACTAAAAACCACAAATTGCTTGCAGTAGGATTTTTGAGTCAAACATCTGAAAACCTTTTATATGATTGTTTTTTGTCTTAAAGACTTGTTCTTTAATATATTAATAGTTTCGTCTTGTGTGATTGAAGCTCACACACCTAGAGAACAGTTACGGAGTAAGCGCTACTAATATTCCGCTGGTGAAAAGCTACAGTTCTTTAAACAGATGACTCTAAGGGACGAATTCTCACATGCACGTACATACTTGTGTGTGTTTTATATAAGTACTAAAAAGAAATTTAAAAAAAGGAAAAAAAAAACCAAGAGGAAAAGCTGGTCTCATCTTTGATAATGAGATATACCTATGTGGACCATCCAAGCTGGATCCTACCCAATGCAAAATTTGTTTTTAGAATATGTGTTAACCTGCTTCTCCTTTCTTAATATAGAATTTTCTGCCTTCGTTGTTCGCAGAAGATTTTGCTAAACAAAAGCAGTTCCTATGTCCTTTTATTGAATAGGGAATTCAGGTAAAGTTTCACATTATGCCTATTGCAGTGTGGCTGCAGTCCCCTGCCCCTACCCATGCATTCTCACCCCCCTCTTCCACCTGAGGTCTAGGGTCCGTGTAGCTGCTGGATGAGTCCTACCAAGGATGAAAACCAAATCCACCCCACAGGTGGTGGAATACCTTGGCGGTGGTGCAGCTAAACTGAAGCAGGTGTAAAATGAACATGCACTGAACTGCAAGGGTACGCTCTGATTTCATAGCACGCTAGCTGCTTTGTACAAACTGCACGTAGGGACCCTCGGTATGTCCTAAAGCTTTGTCTGCTCAGAAGGGCTCAGGAAAGTGACTCTGCTTTAGAATGCATTAAAATGCTGGTCCCCGTCATGGCCTTTCCCCCCCAGCTTGTTTTCTGTACTTCTTTTCTGGCACTGGGTACCGCTTGCCTGAAGATGACTGCAACAAAGTGCCTAGAGAAATGTAACTTCCACCGACAAGTTTGCCCATGAGAGTTAGGTACCTCACATGCTTGTTTGAAAATCCCTCTTGTGATACTGGGCATTTATTTGTAAGTCCCCCCAAACCTTTTTAAAACCTGACCATAGGCCTTTATGGGTTGAATATTTTTAGCCTATCCTTCCAGATGCTCACAGATGTTGAAACCTCTGTCCGAAGCACTTCTCGGTTGAGGAGGGCTGTTTCACATTAGTCAAAAGAAAGCAACTAAAATCCTTGTTTCCACAATGCTAATCCATCACTTGATGTTCTGTGCTCGAATGGTTGATCTTGGGTCATATACTACATGCCTTCTGCTCTCAGCAGTGATAAATAAAAATGAAGTGACAATAGTAATGTGGATTAATAAAGAATGTATGAAGCTGGCAAGCAGCCTGAAAAGTGCTGTTGGGCTGTGTTCAAAGCTCAGGCGATGCCAAAGTGCTGCCAAGGTGTAGTGTCTTTGAAAAAGCTGGGTCTGTTCCAGGCTTTTTGGAAGTAAACTAGCATCTGTAGGGGAGAGAGAGAAGATATTGAATCGCATTCAAAGTCTTTAAGAACTGCATAATTAACATCTATTACTCTGTAGCTGTTATGATAATACTAAAGGATAAATTCATTAATTAATTGGGATAATATTAATTACAGACAAGGGTATGACTGGTTTTTGGAGTTTTGCTGCAGAACACTGATTTGGGTAGGGCAACACTCCCACTGAACAGGATTAACACTGTGGTGTGCTGTGTCCTTTTCCTGTTTCAAAAGCGTATTGCACCATACCCTCTTGTTCATCATGGGATTCGTATGTAGCTCTGTGATCGTTAATTCACACGAGCGGTTTAGACAGTCGAAGTAGCAGTTTTGAGGTGAAAAGGACTTTTGTCCCGCTGTCTTTGCTGCCTTTTGTTCCGAAGCGGACAGTCGGGCAGTCGGCGGGATGTCTGCGCTGGGATCGAGGAGATGCACCAGCAGGACGACTTCCAAGGGCCGTGCCGTTTGCTTGCTTTGGCCGTTTGCAGTATACGGGTGCTCTTTGGGACCGTGGAATGGAAATGCAGAAGTTAGCTGTTGTCTTCGGTGCTGCGCAGGAGGGTGTAAAGAGTCCAGGAGCAGCATTGCGCTGACCTGCAGCGGCATCCGTGTGTCATCGGGGCTCTGGGGTTTCATTGCCCTGCTGATGGGACTTGTCCTTTGTTCCCAGCCACAGAGCAGCTTCAGTACGCTTGAGTGTAAATCTATCCCCTGGTAACAAGAGATGAAAACCAGCTGTAGTTCTTAAACTTTGGTATTTAATTTCTCCATTCATGGCTCGCTCTGGTTTTTTTCTCTGTTTAAATATGTATCATGAAGGGAAGCGGGGTCAGCATAGTTCGTTCTTGTTCCTGACTCTGGATGCTTGAGATGCAATAACAGGGTTCTAGCTGTGCATGGATTTTGAATTGAATGATTGATTTATTGAGTGACACTGCAGAGATAAATACTGTCGTGGAACTCTCGTGTGCTGAAGCACATTCCTTCAGCAGGTGCAAATTGAGGTGCATTTCAGGCTGTCCCTTCAGTATACCAAAGGTGGAGGCTTACTGTGCTCTGTGTTAATGGCTTCAACTACAAAATCCAGCATAGAAATGGTCTAGTGAATTTCTTTGAGGGTGGTTTTTACTGGGAAAGAGGGTATCCGAAAATGATCGCCACAAGATAGCAGCCTACCAGTTCATCAGACTTGCATTAGGCTGAGCTGCTGTGCAGTTATTTGGGAAGGGGAACAGCGAGTGATCTATGGCAACTGCTGCTTTCATGTGCTCTTCAGATGGTTTTCTGTGATGGAAACCTACCAGCTGAAGTGAATGGTCAGTGTAGCCATGGTCTAGGAAGGCATAATGAGCAAGAGGGAAAATTATTTCTCAGAATAAAATGCAGTATCACATGAATGTGCTGCCATGAAAGTTTTTTTTTTTTTTTAAGCAACAGAAGTTTTTACAATTATATGGTAGTTTGTTAATGTGTCCTTTGGGCATTTTGCCTTCAGAAAGCAAGCTCTGAATTAGAGACATCAATCTTCTTGTATCCAAATTGTATTCTACTTAGCTCTGAAGCAAAAGTGAAAATCACTGTTGAAATCCAAGAGGACAGGATAACGATTATGGTTTCTTTCTGTAAGTGATGCATTTTGGCAGGGCTTCTGATTGTCATGTGGTGCTTTGTAGACAAGGCTGGGCCCAGCCGCAAATTGAAGAGGACAGTTGGCTTTATTCTGAAGAGACGTTGAATCCTACCCCATAACCAAGCAAGTGTAAATGCATTGCAGAGGAGCCGTTTGTCTACAATTTTACTTGTTTTACAACTTCTCCAAGAGCTGGGCTTGGTTCAAATCCAAAATAAGAGGGGGATTGTGGTGGATGTTCCTGTTTTTCTTAGCTGCCTTGATGTTTATTCCTTATAGAGAAGTTTAATATGCACGCCTTTTTAATAGCAATATTACAGTGCCTGTTTACTTGGGAAAGTTGACAGCCCTTTGGGACAGATAATCCAAAGCAGTTTCATCCAGTATCATCCTCTGCAGGCTGTAAAGTTACTTTGATCAACAAGTAATGTCAGATGTTAGGTGGCTAAGCAAGCGTGAGGAGAAAGACAAGGTTCTCAGTCACGATGTCTCAAACCTGAACGACTTGCATGCGGATAAAGTTCATAGGCCTTGGAAGAGCATCTACACTTCCAAACAACAGATTCATTGGACATAAAATGTCCAATGCAGGTTAGTAAAGAGTATTTAAAAAAAAGGTACTCTCAAGGTACAGAAACCACATCAAAATAAATAGCATGTCTGTAAAGATGCTTTGGCGGTAAATCAAAGTTGCATCATTTTCATTGTTTGCAGCAAATTTTTACGGTCACTGAGCAAAGTGGCCAAATACGCAATCCGGAAAGTTTTCAAAAGTTATGTCCCATGTGAGTGCACCTAGTTTGGTTAAACTCTGATATTGTAAAGAAAATTGGTAATTGAGTTGTTTTGGTAATAAAAAATGCTGAAGTGTTAAATGCCAGTGTCTTCCTCAATAACTAGAGGTTCTTTGCCCAACTGGATTTATAACTGACTGTACGTTAAATTAAAAATCAGTTTTGTTTTAGAGCAATCGGTGGCAGAATTCTCAGGGGGAACGTGGATTGAGCTTGCTCCTTAAATCGTTATATTCATTAGGGCTTTCCTGGAATTACAGAGCAGATTTGTGCCTCGAGTTTGCTAAAAACCATCAAGCAGGTGTTTCTTGTCACTATGTGTTGTGTAACCCGTGATAAACTGACCTAGTTCAGTGAACGCTGAGGTCCCAACTCCTTGAGCAAAATTTACACTTGAAGTGTGAAACAACTCAGAATCAGTTCATCGTAGACCTGCTGTGAATTCCGGAGTTCTCCACTTCCTTGGCAGGGGCTGGTAGCCTCCAAACTTGAAAAGCTGCAAACGTGTAGACAGGCTGTGGGACGTAGACATTAAGCGTAATTGCAAACCGATATTGTTAGAGACTGTAGAGCAAGTTTGCAGTCAAGGGCTCAAGCTTTGTCAGATAAGAAGGAACTGTCTTTCTGGTTTTCTAATGATGCTTTTTTTAACTGATCTGTGATTTTAAAATACTGTATTTACTTCAAGCTTTGTGGTTTACCTTTTTAAAAGACCCCATTAAGGATATTAGATATTAAAGATGGCCTGTCTTAAGTTTTTCATCTCCTGGGTCTTGGCACCGCTTTTCAATGTTTCTTTTTAAAACCGACGCATGCAGCTGCCAAAAAAGCATCTATTTCTCCATTGTGGCTACAGCTCCAGCTCTGTTAACAAAACTTCTCCAAAGCTGCTTCTGTTTCTTGTGCTTTCTAAATAATGTTTCACCCTTCTAACCTCTTTCCTTGAGTTCTGGTCAGCTACATCTTTAACATACCTGCATGTATACCTTTTTCCTTGAAGTGTTCATGTGTTTTACCTCTGTAACCCTACCCAAAGGAGCAGGAGTGGGCAGAGAGGTTCCCTCTGGCATCCTCTGATAAATCTGGGGGGGATGCAAGGGGAATGGACTGCAGGAGCGACCAAGCTCACACGTGTCTTCAGGAAAGAGCATCTCCAACTGCTGCTCTTGGAGGCAGAGTACGGGGGTAGGTGAGCCGCCGGCCTGGCCCAGCAGGGCATTTCTTACCATCTTAGTGGTGTTTTCCAAACACTGTTAACATTTTTTGCTTCA
Organism: Haliaeetus albicilla; assembly: GCF_947461875.1. NCBI lineage: Eukaryota > Metazoa > Chordata > Aves > Accipitriformes > Accipitridae > Haliaeetus > Haliaeetus albicilla. The sequence goes on from NC_091489.1 coordinate 45,407,941, forward strand.
TTCTGGGGTGTCGAGATAAATGGGTTTGTAATGGAAGCAGCGTCAGATGCAGCATGTTTTTAATTATTTCCACGCTTCTAAGTTTCGGTTATTTTGTAAATGATGTGATGGATGTGTGTCCTGTTGTGTAGCAACCATAACTGGGGTTATGAGGGTTTTTTCCGAACAGTTTCTTAGGTTTGGACCTACAAAATCTTTTCTTCCTGGCAATTAGTTTTGACAAACTAAAGCTTATGTGCTTTGGTCACTTAACAACAAACCCTAACATTTAAGAAGTCAGCTGTTTGCTTCAGTGATGTGCCCAAGAAATGAGACTTAAGAAAATTGAGATCTATATCTGTCTAAGCTACTGTTGCTGCAGCTAACCGCAGGCAAGTCATTTTGAAAGTTTGTTTTGTTTTGTTTTACTAACCTCAGGCAAGTAATTTTCAAAGGGGTTTTTTGTTTGGTTTGTTTTAAAGGATAGTGGTGCTTGCTTACTTTGATGAAACATCGTTTCTTCTCTGTGGTTAAGTGCTGAGTAGATTATACCACATTTGGGGCACAGGGTAAAGAGGGTGTCATATTTAAATATGTGCAATGTCCACATAATCATTTGTAAATATATATGCGTTCTCTCTCATTGCCCCGCTACCTGTAAGATGGTAGAATTTTAGTTCCCGTTACTTAGCAGTTGTTAGTGGCTTTGAAGTATTTCTTTTGTGGCTGTAAGCTCATGTTGGATTATTACTTTAATTTTCTGAAGTGTAGAAAAGCAGTCCCCCATGCTGTGGCCGCCCTCCCTTTCATCCCTGTGTCTCTCTGTGACCTGCTGCTCTTATGGTATAATTTTACTAAGGAGATGATTGATATTGAATTGTTTAAATTATAAGATGTCAGGAGAGCAGGGGATTTCATTCACATGTTGAGAGTTGTAAATCCTGTTTCAGGTTCATTAGGTGTCTGTCAGCCTGCCATTCAGAAGTAGGCTTTCTCGTGGGAGGAAAAACCCTGTTGTTGGAAAAATCGTTGTTACGATTTCAAATGCTGTACACATGGTGTGTTTGCGTTAGGTCTTCTTAGCATGCCCTTATTTCTCTGTATCTGTACAAAACCAATTGCCACCAAAGCCTGAGCCAAATATTTGCCTGCTGTCTGAATGCCTCTGGCAAAGCTGCTCTTCTGAGTGACAGAGAAACCACTGGAAGGTCATGGCTTATTTCAGCTTAGCACCCAGAAAGCCGCATATACCTGATCGTGGGGAGTTTCCAAAATCGGACAGATCGAGCAGGGATAATACTGCTGTCATTCAGACCAGGTCTTGGGCAGCCTCGTGTTCCCATGTGTGTGTTTAGTGTTCCTATCTGTAATTGGAATCAGGGAGCACAAGGAAGTATAATTTTTAGGGGCGAAAAGCTGCAGTCGTTTCCATTAAAACCTCTTTTTTCCTGCTGATTGCAATTAATTGATAATAAACTGATAATTAATGCTGAAAGAGATTAATTTCTTCTGTGGAATAAGGCTATTAAGGATTCACCACATAAACAGACTAAACATTCTCCTCTGCCTTCTCCCTCGCGGTCTGTTCGTACATTATGTTCCCTTCATCTTGTGGCAGTCGGTCTCTCGTGTCCGTTTCCTGTGATTCCAGGTGGAGTGCTGAAGTTTTAGCATTTCCATCATTTTCACCTGATTTAAAGGTCCCTCCTGCAGATATTTTGTTTCCTTCTAATCAGAAGTATGTGCCTGGCAGCAGAATGGGTATCCCGCTGGAAGCTGTTGATGGTATCTTCTAAGCCGGGTCAACTCCAGAAGCGAACAGACGTCTTCTTGACGCGGCCGTCCCTCCCTGTAGCTGTTACTGTGCTGAGCGCTCATCGCTGCCCAGCCGAAAGGGTCGTGGGAGCAAGTGCTAATGTTTGCTAAGTAAAATTTATGCATCAGTGAGGTTAAGCTAATGCAAATGTCTTCCAGCTTAAGGAAAAGCCATAATACGGGTGTTCCCCACCCTGTGGTGGGAAGGAATAAACTCCTGTTGATGGGTAGTACCAGGAGCAATGAAAGCGAGCATCCATCCGTGACCACAAGGTGAGACCTGGAAGCGTGCTAGCCAAAAAGCCTTACACTGCTGAGTGTACACTTTCGTTCGGAAATAAAGTAGCTTTAGTTGCCTTAGTGCAAACTCCCTTTAAGTTTTAAAGATTTATAATTTCCCTAAAGTTATAATAATACGCCAGAAGTCATGAAATCATCCAGGACATTTTGGTAAACAAACTTAAGCTTAGATAAAGCCACCTATGGCACCAGCTAAAAACACTTCCTGGGTAAGCTCTATGTGATGGATTTTATCAGTCTTGTTTTCTGTTTTGACTAAATTTCTAAGCCATTTTCCAGTGTGACTTGAAATGAAAAAAGGGCTGAAGGGTCATGCTGGAATAACATACAGAACCCAAGACCCAGACAGCTCTAAAAGTCACCCACATGGCAGAGTTAAACTCTACTGGTGGATGCTGGCATTTTTCCAGCTATTTAATACGTGGTGTTTTCTTACTGTAGGGTCAAACCGAAGTGACTTTTGCCATATACTTTCATCTCATTTTGTGGTCTCGATCTCCATGTTGGACTGGTAAGGTTCATGAGAGCATCCATGTGATTTCTCTCAGGAAATAAGCATTTGAACCAGGAAAGAAAGGTCTTTCCCTGTCTTAAAATAAATAAATCTTAGGTGCTACAGAGAAAACATACTCGGACCGTGGGACAGGAAAGTCGTGCGTGCTGGAACTCGGTAGCACCCTGTCTGGCTTGAAGAGGCACTGATGGACAAAAAGGAGTCCTCTCTGCACAGATGTAGACAGATTCAGCTGGAAACATAGTCTTTTACTTTTTCTTACATAGTGGGGAGAGGAGATCTGTAAATCTTTATTACAAAATTTCAGCATATCAGTTTTGTAAAGGGACCATATCACAAATATTGACAACAGACCAACTTCTTTTGTGTTAGCTGGATGCCTCCGAGTAAGCCATTGATTGTTCAGTACACAACAGGGGAAAAATTGCTTCTTGCCAGGTCCCGAGTGAAAACAGTTAAGTCCACATAAAAATATTCCTGTATGGAACTGGCCTGGAGCTTATGGGAGCCCCTCTTAGAAATGAGTAACGTTTTTGTACTGGTCAGTTGAAGGGATTAAGAGATGGTGGAGCAAAGGTGGGGTTTTTTTTTACCTATGGGAATGAAAATGCAAAGGATGTTTTAAAATACCCTCCTCTTAAATTTGCTTTTCCCAGTCCGACAGTAACCAAGCAGTACTGCAAAAAGTAATGTCTTCTAGTAATGAAACAAACCATCAGTGAGCTGCAATCGTCATACTGTGTGTTGGGCTTGGAAAGAAAGGGAACGGGCAGTGATACCGCTGCTCACTTGAAGTATCACTAAATCAGCTGTGCTTGAGGGAGTACGTAAACTCCTGGCTATGGCTGCATGTCGTCCTCCTGAGGCCATTTGACCAGCAAAGCTAAAAATATTGCTCGTGGAGCTGGGGTTCTGAATCCTTGTCCCTCTGAATCTTGTCTCCTGCGATGCGAAGCCTGGGTAGCTTTTTATGATCTGCGATCTCAGTATAATGGTTTTACTAATGGAAGGTTCAAGTCTCTGGCTCAGTGGAAATTAAATCATCAGTTCAGTAATCTCTAATAATTTTTTTTAGCGTGACATTTCTTCTTGCTTTCATAATCGGAAAAAAATAAGCAGCACTGTGCAGCGTGCTGAAATCTCACCAGGCTTTCATCATACACTTAATCCTACACAGCATGCAAGAGTAAGGGAGAACACATCAAATGGTAATAAGAGTAGGAATGAACCCAGATTTTCCATTTTGTGAGAAATTCATAATTGTCATGATGCTTTTTGTTGTGAACATTTCCGTAAAATGAAATTCCAAAAAATACTTTGATTTTGTTCAAGAGGGATTTTTTTTTTAAGTCAGTGGTCAATTTTTCCTTTTAAAGATCGTGAAACTATTTTATGGCATTATTGAAATCTTCATTTGAGACTTGATTTTTTTTTTTTTTTTTTTTAATGAAATTTGTCATACCCAGGTTTGTAATTGAAGGTCTGAATCCAGGAAATCACTTGACTATGTGCTTAACTTCACCTCTGTTCTTATGTCCCATTGAAATGAATGCGATTTAAGCACGTGCTTCTCTAAATCAGGACCATCGGTAATTAAAGAATGGAAAAGTAATTACTGAACTGGAAAATTAGAGGGTGATCAAAAATTTATTTGAGCAACAATTTATAGAAATAATTAAAAATGTGAAGAGGGCATTTTTGCCTTATGGATATTATGTGCCCAAAGCATCAGTAATGTTTAGCTTTGCTATAAAACACAGTTGACAACATGAGACCAACTTAACAGTCACTTACTTGTTTCTACTGTTTTATTAACTCTCTAAATTAAAAAAAGAACCCTTTTGCAAAACCCTTCTGGCACTTGAGAATTTGCAGGAAATGGGAGCAAGATGTACACTTTTTATATTGATGTAGTGAAACGTTGTAGTATTTTTGATATTGATGGAGGTCACTGTTGTTTCTGCTGCTTTGGCTATGCAACTCTGGAAGTCTAGTTGAGGGAATTTAGGCTTTCCTTTCTTGTGATTTGTCCTGGAGATCTGAGGGGAACCGCTAAATGTTGTCCAGTTCCTTCCTAGATTGCTGCGATGGTTCCTTCCTGTAAAGTTAATTGCACCCCTTGTAAATATGGCTGTCTTACTTTTGCTTAAAAATTTGTCAGTCAGGCTCCTAGTCTGCAAAAACTTTGCTTCATACAACTTTTAGAACAACCTGAAGCCTGTATGCTTTTTTAATTTAGTTAATTGCAGACTTAAAACTGCAGGGTTTTAGGAAATGCTCACATTTAGAGTGTTGGAATAACTTTCTGCTGGGTGGAAATCCGTCTCATCGCTCCCGAAACTGCGTTCTGTGCTAACGCATCATAGGCGCAGCCATTCTGAACGCGACTGCAGGATGGGCAGTGCCGTCCCCACAAGTCTCCTGCCATCCTTTTTTGCACAAGAGCCTGACACCCAGGGCTGTGATTGCAGGCGCTGGGCTGACTTCACCCAGGAATGGCGAAAGCGGTTCTGGCACGTGCGCAAACCCCTCTTATGGAGGAGGTTGCTGCTGCTTCTGCGGGGAAAGCTCGGCTGGTTGCTTAGCAGCTGCCGAACGGCTGCAGTTTGAAGGTACGGGAGCGGTGGTTCGGGGTTACCTTTCTGCACCGCGCTCAGTCCGTGCCGGCTCGGTGCTTGCTCCGCGAGTCGTCGGGCAGCGACATCGTGTATCTCTCTCCCGGAGAGATGGTGGGGCAAGAAACACCACTGCTGCTGCGAGGTAAGCTGTCCCTGCTCGTTAATCAGCTTCCTTGCTAGTTATTAGGAGGCTCGTTGCTGTCATCGTGTAGAATGGGATTCTTCAGAAGCAAGGAGAGTGCTGTCTGGATAGCCCGTTCTCTCCACAGCTGATCCTGCACCCCCTGTCGCATGGACCAGTAGTTTGCTGACCCCAACTATTCCTGTCTTGTAAATTTAACTCTTACTGTCCTAATTCATGATAAAAAGAGACTGGGAATCTACAGTCCAACATTTAAAATTAAAATATCGTGGAATTAATGTCAGATTTACGATCACTTGACAAATGGGTTTTTTAGTTGTGTGGGCCACGTACGAGATCGTATTGAAATGTCCTGTTAAGTGCAGCGGGCAGAAGCAAATAAAGGATTGAAGCGATTTCTCAGCCTGTTGTTTCTTACATTGGTGACTAAACCTTGCTCAGCTGAAGGTCAATACTAGCAACTTATCAAGAGAGCAAGAACCACTTAATTGCAAAAGATGGAGAAACGGGAAAGGCTGTCATCTTTTTGAAGATAATTAGACTTGCACTCCTGTTCTTGTTTTTCTCCTTTAGACGAAAAGTAAAATGACATAACTTACAGAAATTACAAAGCATTTATGTCCTCTGTAGGTACCCTCTTTGTAGGCTTGTGAAATATGGGTGATTTCTTGTGATACGAAAGCAGAGTTTATGGGCACAGTACACAGTCTGGAGTTGTCCTAAATAAATTTGACAGAAAATGGCTAGTACGCTGGATTGTAGGTTTTACATTTATGATTGCCTTGCAGGCTTTGCATATTAATACAAAAGTGATGCTTATAACTTTCCTGATAAACAAATGAATATGGCGTGGTTGAGAAGTTGGAGTAAGCCATGCTTTTTTCGTATCCCAAGCAAAGAGGGCATCAGGTGTCGTTCTGACAGCCACCTACAGCCCATCTGGGATCACGCTTTGCAGCTACTTTCCCCAGTGACGTGTCCCCTCTTATACCATGCATTTCTCTGCTTTTGGTACTGGTTGCCAGGCATCCCTTTGTTGCTTTTAATCCTTGGCCCTGCCTTTGAGTGGCCGTGTAACCTGGAGCGATCTAATTCCTTCCTCTGACATCTTTTGAGTCCTTGCACTGCTATGCTATAGGAGCACCTGGACTTGTACAGCATGGCCAACATCTGTTGCGAGCTTTGTTGGTTTTCTCATCCTTTCCCAAGGGAGAGGCAACTGCGTGTGGAGTGTGTAATGCTGATAGAGATTTTTTTTCTTTTTAAATATGGCCGTACGGTTGATTTTAGGAAAGAAAGACTGAAAAAGCACTTTGCACTTGAAATAGAAGGTGGGGAAGCTTTGTGGAGGTCCGTGGTCACTGAGTGAGTGTCTACATCTGTAAAACAGGAATAGTCCCGTTTTAGGGGCTGCACGGGTGTATTGAGAAGATTAATGACTGTTCATAAAGTGCTTTGACCTGTAAACTGCTGCATTATTACAACATTTTTTATTGATCATAATAGGCCATGAAGCATTTAGAAGTAGTCATTAAAAGCCTCACAAAGCAAATTATGCTGTGCTGCCATGGTCCCTTCCTTGTCCCCTGAAGCAGTATGTATCTTGTCAATATTTTAATTGGGGAAATGACATGCATTCAGGAGTAAATCTTCAGCTAGTGTTACTCATCATAGGCTGTTTTTTTAATTCAGCTGAAGATTTGCCTGGGGCGTCTGACAAAAATTTTGCAAGCTTCGATTCTGCCTTCAGATCCCTGGATGTATATTCTTCTATCTGTGTAGAATCTAATTTCATGCTATTTATACAACCATTTTGTAATTTACATCTGTGCAAAGACACCTCGTGTGTGAAAATGCTACAAAATCCTTGTAAGACAGGTGGAAGTTAAAAGCTTTGGAGAGGTCTCATAATGCTGGGCCACATCTAAACCCATGGTTAAATAATTAAAAGAGGAACACTAACAGCTGGTTTGGGCTTGTATGGCTGTCTACAAATTAAAACATGAAAACACTACTAAGGCACTTTCATAATTTTCAAATGTTTTGAGAAGAAAGATGGCCAGATCTGTCTGCTACTTCTGCACAAACTTTCGTTTTCTTCCAAATTGGTGAGGAGCTTATAAAAGTGTGATTCTTTTTCTGTTTATGCAGGGGAGGAGCTGGATCGTGAAGCGGAGTTATGAAGATTTCAGAGTACTCGATAAACATCTTCACCTATGTATTTATGACCGGCGCTTCTCCCAGCTCTCTGAGCTACCCCGCTCCGATGCCCTGAAGGACAGTCCAGAGGTAAATTATCAGCTCTGTAAACATTTAAAGCACAGTCACCAGCAAGGGATTGGAAGATATTTTCAAGTATGTACAAAGTAGTTTTAATGTGGCCTGGGTTAGATTTGGAAATTGATTCCTAGTAATAAGATCAGTATGTGTTTTCTACCCTTATTTTCAGTGATCTAAAGGGAAATGCCTGCAAGTTCATATGAATTAATGTGCTGCTAAGTGTGGAACGGTTACTGAGAGTGTCAGGAAAGAAGCTGTCCTGTTAGTACCTTAGATAAGAATTTTGTTGTGTCTTTGGAAACTTTTTCAATGACGTGGATATTTCCTGACTTAATGTTAGCAACTTAACATTCCTAGGAAATCATGCTGTTCTAGGGCTGCAGCACTGCAAGTGTAATACCATTTGGAATGCTAGGCTTATATTTATAAACTGAAAATTACCGAATCTGTTTTTTAAGAGCATTTGCATTAGTGCATTATTTAAAGGGTCTTTAAAAAGCTTGAAGAATGGGGGTGTTTCCTAAATGAACAGGGGGTATTTTTCATTTCCTGACTTACTGTCTTCGCCTGGAATACGGTGAGCTGGAATTCCTTCGGCTTCTTGTCTGTTGATAATTTAGAGATTTATTCATGTCCAAAATAATCTTCTGGAAAGTAGCAGGTGCATCTTGACTGCATCATTTCAGAAGATGTGGAGAGGAAGGCAATGTAATGCATGGCCACAGAGGTTATCTGAGCCAGTAGAGCATAACAAAACTGTTTGGCCTCGGTCTGTCTGTGGGAAGAGCGTGTATCACGGTGGCAGACAGTGCCCATTGCTTCATTTCACAGGTCACTTACCTCTGGGACCTGTAGTTGTATGTTTGCCCCCTACCATCAAGCACGAGCACGGAAAAATTCTGACATGCTCTGTTGGAAGGCTGATGTTGCCTGCTCACGGGATGTGTAGCCGAAAAGGGAAATGAGGAAATTGAGGCCGTTCCAAGCATTCAAAGAAGAATCCATCCGGGATCTATAGATCAGAATCTGTGTTCTTGCAGTGCTGAGCGGGTGAGGATTGATTGCTTTAGAACAACACGCAATGGCCGAAATCAGTACCCCACTGAAGTCTGCAGGGCTTTTGCCATTCAATATATAGGAAGTTGATAATCCAGTCTCATTGCTTATCAGAGAAACTGATTTATTAGTTGCTTTGGCTTAATGCAGACTATTTCTGAAGAGAATTTAAAGCTTCTAGACTCTTAAATTCAGCAGAAGCAGCACTATTCAGGATAATGAATTCCTGGGTTTATATTTTTAAGTTATATTTTAGGCATTCCTATGTCTTACATCTTTATTTGTACAACTGATTTAATATGTACTTTATAGCATGAGCCTGAAAATCTGCATTATGTCTGTAAGCACAGAAGATGTAAAGATGTTGAACAGCTCTATTGCTCTGTGAAATGTAATTCTGCAGCTGTGTGGTGTCTCATACTATATTTTTTTATTTTGAATTGACCACATTTGAACAGATGGTTGAGGAGAACAATGTTTTAAACAGTCCTACAAACTCTGGGCTACAATACTGCTTTACGACACAGTCGCTGTGAAGCTTTGGAAAGACCTCACTAGCTTCTCTTTAATAAAAGCAAGTTTACTGTTACAGAAGGGACATTGCTAAGTTTATTTTTTAAACCCTCTTCTCTTTCGCCAAGGGGTCTGAGTTGCCACATTCTTAAGGGTTTGCAAGTGGGTGGAAATGGCAGCCAGTGTTTTGTTTTGCTAAATGGTTCTCAGATGTGTTTGATGGCCATAATACAAATGAGTTTTTTGTATGTGAAATTCATGATGAGAGGAAGGCTTTAGACTTAAGGTATCTTGACAAGGGAAATTACGAAAATCTACATATCTTATAAAAATAACGTTATTACTTTCAGAGGGAGCTGCTTCTTTATGCTTTTGTGTGTGTGTGTGTGTGTAATCACTGTAACACTGTACGCAGTTTGCTGTCCTTCTCCAAATGACAGATTTCCTTGCAAAAGGGAATATATTTCTAAACGCTTGCCTGTGCCAACGGATAATTTATGGTCTCTCCAAGTCTGAATAAGTCTCTCCAAACTATGGTGTATTAACAGACAAACTGTATGTCCGTTTCTTTCTGTTCCAGCTTGTCACCCAGATGCTGATGGCTTACCTGTCACGTCTCTCAGCCATCGCAGGCAACAAGATAAACTGTGGGCCTGCTCTCACATGGATGGAGGTACAGTATGAAGCTCAGGTTGTTCTTTTTTTCCTGACCTTAGCAGCAGAGCAAGCCACAAATGTGCTCTCTTGCCTTTCCAGAAAGAGGTATAATCCTTCCAGACCTATTGGTGTCACTGAAATGCTATCCTAAGAGCTTTATTCCCCTGTTAGCAGCATATAGGTGGCCACAAAAGGTATAGAACAAACAGGATCAGATCCAATGTTAAGAATATAGAAGCTTTTTCCCCCTCTTGCTTGGATTTTGCCACCCAAAGACGTGTCATTCTGCTGATATTCACAAATAAAAGGAGGTGGCAGTTCTAGTGAAGCAGCGCTTGGGTCAGTGGACCGCCTGGGAAAGTCCAGTTCGTGGCCAAAGTCTCTGAGTAACAGGCTGCAGAAAGCACACGCATTCTTAGGCTCCTTTTTGGCAAGGCAATGCTGCAACTGTGGCAAGTTTCTAAAACTATTGGAGCTGTTTCAGTTATGGTGTTTGCCTGCCCTCTTTTTTTTCTTTAATTTTTTCTTGCGATAGCTACAGAAACAATAAGTGTTATCTGCTCCTGTTTGCCATCACTGTTGGTTAAACTGCTCAACAGAGCCTACGTTGTGCTTGCAGTGGCACTGTTTGTATATTGTGAATTGCAGCTGCAGCTTTGGTTTCTCTGTTAATGGTCTTCTACCATCTTAAACAATAGACCTTATTGGGCAACGCGTGCAGGAAAGAATGGGGCTAAGTGATCAAGGCCACCTGTCTGTGTCAGCGGTGCTGTTGCTGATTAGTCTGGGTAGAGATACGTGTGTCTTTCCATTGCCTGATGATATTGCTGCACACCAGGAATAGAAACTACTATTATTAGACTGTTCATTTTTAAATGGTTGTGATAAGGATTGAGTGCGTTTTCCTGCAATTTTCCCCGCTGATATCCTCCTCACCCTGAAATGCTTTGGGATGAGAAAAATCTTGGAAACCTTCTCAGCACGAAGGGAGGAAGGAAGTTACAGAGAAAAATGAAACTGTAGAATTGACAGCAACACAGTGGACCTAGAGATTACAGCAAACCTATTGCACATGCAATACAGAAGAACCTTTCCAATTGACTGAGACTCTACAAAATTTTACGCGAGCACAAAAATCTAGGAATTTTGAAAGTAGGCTGATGATTGCAGCAAGGGGTGGGAGCCATGTTTTCTTAAAAAAAAGAAATAAAAGGGCGGGAGAAAATTGAAAGTGACACTAGTTTTTGGTTTGACAGCATTTCCTCCTTACCTCAGTGCCTCTTCTTGAGCATTAATTCCATCTTGTAGGGAATTTTTGTAGTCGCTTTTGTATTGCCATTTTAAGTACTTCAGGAAAACAATACGATTTGGTGTTAAAGGGAGGTGTAAACATTCGCCGTCACGTTACTGTTTGTGCGCAAAGATGCACAAATACAGCATTTTTCCTCATTAGTTGGATGGGGACTTACGGCCTTCTGAAATACTCTTTAAGAATTGTTCTTGCGCTTCCTTTCTGTGTGTGCTGTGCCCTCCACTGTCTCTCCGTGCTGCTCTCCTCGGGGGGCCCCCAAGCTGTGCTGTCTCTGTGAATCAGCTTGAGGTCTCTGCCATGTATGAGCACCAATAAAATGCCTCCTCACTTGTCCTCAGCTGCCTCACAGTCTCCTGTGCTCTTTATTTCAGATTGATAACAAGGGGAATCACCTGCTGGTCCATGAGGAATCATCCATTAACGTTCCTGCTATTGCTGCTGCCCACGTTATTAAGAGATATATTGCTCAAGCAGCAGACGAACTGTCCTTTGAGGTAAATAATTAAAGGAGCTTACATTCCTTGTTGTCATATGCAGAAGAGTGTAACATGTGTGACTCTGTGTGTGTGTGCGCGCATCAGGAATATATTCAGACACTTTCAGAATATTTTGTGAGGTGAAGCTTAGAAGATTCAGTTAAATATTCAATTTGCAATGGGTTGGATACAGGGAGGAGTTCAGTCATCTTTAAAATATAGCTTTAGTTGGCATTAGTATCTTCTGATTAAACAGATACTGCCAAGTACTCCAGCCTGGTCTCTGAGCAGCAGCAGACCCTGCATAGTTCATACTGTAGAGTGTATCAAAGTATGTTGTATCTGTTCAGGAAGACTGTCCACATATGCGTGTATGTGGACACATGCCAATTTAATTATTCATTGGCCAGTTTACACAACCTGTGTTCCTGTTAGCAAGTCTGTGTCTAAAACCATTTTTAAGAGCTTCTGCTCCCATGAAAAGTAAAGAACCAGGCTGTCAAAGAGTTTGGCTCTTAAAGGGCAGGTGACAATCTAAAACTGTTCTGAAAATTTTACGTGATGCAGAGTAGGAGCTGCTGTGGAGCAAAGATCGGGAAGATCAGACACTGGAAGTCTTTGGGTATCTGGTTCTTGTCTATTCTACCCAGAGAGCGGCATTTTATGCTCTGATTGTTTATGTGCAGCGGTACTATCAATGGAATATTCACAGCGTTCTACAAAAAAATGTAAAGGAAAACAGTTAGTGCCCGAAGGATTTTTTGTGATCACATTTTTAGCATGCAGCGCAGGATGTAAAAATAATAGTGATAGTCTAGTGCTGCCAGGGCTTTGTTCATATTCAAAATCGAGGCAATTATTAGTGTACACCAAAGAACCGCAATAATCAGAAAGACATGTGGGTATGTCATCGTCCAAGTTAAAATGCGTGCAGTACGGGATACAAGCTGTTTGTCAGTGTCTCAGTATCAATAAAAGCACTAAGATGCCACTCCCTGCTTGTAAATCTTACAGCTCTGCGCCAGCCGGCTAACTTGGCCTTGCAACTGTCAGGCAGTCCAACAAGTTGTTACGAGGCGTAGTATACGAGCAGGGAAACCAAGGCACTTGTGGCTTTCCAAGTTAATGCAGTGAGAAACCTTGGCAGAACAGAAGTAGAATATGATCAGTTGTTCTACAATGCTGCGCTCTGTTCCCTGACCCAAACTATCTCTTTATGTTTAGGCTATTGTTAATTTCTTATAGGCAATTGCAAAAGCAGCTGACTGGCATTTGCTCCCCAATACTGAAGAAAATACCTGGCTTCTCTGCTCATTGCGGTGACAGCAGTTTCCTTAATGGAAATCTGCTTTGCTCTTGATTTGCTGTTCCCTTGAGGAAATCACTTCACTTCCCTGTGTCTCAGTTATCCCTATCTGAAAAATGGGGTTGTGTTATCTTCTTTGTAAAGCACTTTGAGGTCCATCAATGTAAAACATCTGGTCATTACTGTTAACAATTTTTGCTATGCTTAGCTGCAGTATTTATTTAGGTTCTGCCCCTTCTGCTCTGGCCTATCTCATTTTCTATTATAGAGGCCACACAGATCTTAATTAGCAAGCCAGATTTAGTATTGATTATACTGATTTCCTTTTGAACTATTGCAGTATTACATTTTTTATGGAAATGAGCAAAGCTTCAGAAAACCTCTTTGGTCTCTTTGGTCATTTTCCTTCCTGTTGCTGTAACACCACACCACCTTTCATCTGTTCATTTTTTAATTAAGAAAGGCATCTCTTGGTCAGTTTGTGAGCTACAAAGGGAGCTCTTAACTTTTTGCTGTGAAAGGAAACAAGACGACATATGTCAATGCCTACGTACACGTATATAGGGCATGTAGTAAAAATTAGCTCAGCTACTTGAGAAGATTTTCCAAAGTGTTTTACATCATCACTGCTTACTTATGCCTGCAGTTTAATCAGAACACTTCTGTACCCTTTGGCAGAGAGCCTGCTGCTTTTGAGAATTGTTTCCTTATAAACAGCTGTATCCTGTATGTTGTATAATGCTGTAACTCTTCTACCTCACAGTTTGCTTTTACACAGGCAGATGTCTCAAGATTGGCACTGGTGCAGTTGCTCACAAGTTCTGGTTTTTTGCAGTATTGACAAACGCAGTTATTTGACTTGCGCTTTCCTCCTAGGCACATTGCAAGCCGTGACTGATGTTGCCGATCTTTTGCAGGTGGGAGACATAGTGTCTGTTATTGATATGCCACCAAAGGAGCTGACCACATGGTGGAGAGGCAAACATGGATTTCAGGTAGGCACAAGCATCAGACATGACAGTGCAACTTAAATAAAGGCAGGAAACTCGGCAGTGTGTTTATCGAACTGCTGTGCCTGCACAGGATTACTCATGGATACGCGCAGAGTATCCCTGCGTTGGTGTAAGAGGACTCCCCCTTTCTCTCTGGACTTGGGCTACAGCAGACATGTGGTCTTCATAGGAGGTTATCTCCCTGCCTAACTCTGCGAGTTAGGGATAGCCATGACCTTTTGATCGACAGCTGGCCTGATGTTAATGGAAGCTTATGTTGCACCCCCTTCAAGGCAGCTGACACTGTTATTCAAATTATCATCCCATTCCTTCCACTATCTGAAACTAGATCAGGCAGAACATGGAGGATTCAGAGAAAGCCAGTTGATAAGACACTGCCACTGACTTGGACAAGCCACCCAACTAACCTCTGCTTTCATGCCTGCATTTATTGTGTCGTGTTACTATTACTGGTCTCTGTAAATGTTATAGCAGAGAGAGTTAGACTGAATTTTCAAAAGATCCTAAACATACATGGGAATTAGGTACCAAAACTTTTGCGTTGAAATGGCACTTCTCTTCCAAAAGAGTTTTTATTAGCTAGCTTGGATTTTCTCATTAGGAAATTGAAGGGGGGAGGAAGTCTCTATTTACAAAACAAACCCCAAAAGCTACTGGAGGTTGGGGTAACTGACTTTCTACCTCCTCACACTGTAGTGTCTCACATTTCAGTTCCTTTCTAGTAGGAGGGATTTTCATACTGCAGTTGCTGTCTGTGAGTAGGTGGAATTATGAGTTTGCTCTGGAGAGGGTCAGAATTGACCAGACATATGTATATTTTGGCCCGAAAGTCTTCTCAAAGTTCCCTGACAGACCTTCCTGTGCCAGATCCAGATTGTGGTTCTGCTGTCATTAATACCAGGGTTGTGTGCAATTGGATCTGCAAACGCTACAAATCCCATCTGAATGGAGTGTTAGTTACACGATTACATTTCTGTCTGATTAGCCAGAGCATGTGAGATACAGCTTTTGTTGGCTTTATATCAGATGTGGGAATTCAGATAGTATCTCATTTGTAAAATCAGAGCAGCGTGGACATTTGATACCTGCTCCGAAATCAAATTTGTTTCTAGAGTTAACACATCGATATTTCTTGAACAAACTTGACTGTTGTTCTTCTAGTTTTGAACTGTGTTATGTCTTTGCAGGACTTTTGTTCTGATCGTAGAAGCCCTAACGCTGTATTTGCTGTACTATCAAAAATTAATGAAATGCTTTGGTACTGCTTGGCGTGATCAGACTATACCGCATTTAACTTCCAAGTGAATCAATAAAACAAAACTACTTTGTGATCGGTGCATGAGTGCAGACACTTTGCACAAAGCTGATCGATTACAAGTGTGTGGTATCCCCACGCAGGACGTAGATTCCATTATTCCGTGCAAGCTCCCTGCTTGCCATCGGGCTGGCTGAAATGGTGACCAGATATGAAGAGCGTCACTGGTGATTAAAGACCCAAGAAGCAAGGGAGCTCTTCTGCAGTTTGTCACTGCCTTCTGTCTCAGATCAGAGCAACCCTATTGTGATCTCCCAGCATAAAGATATGTTGATGAGCAAACCGCTTGAAAAGGGGTTTGTCTGTATCCGTGCACAGTCAGTCTACTGACACAACAGATCTGAACAGCTGCAGGCATAGAGCACCATATTTTTGCTTAACAGAAAATTAGGGGTGGAATAATCTTGCGTCTTAAATGGTAAGCAAGAGTCTTTCACAATGTGAATCAGATCATGGCTACTGAACCACACTATTGGAAATGTGGCAGCCATAATATATGTTTCAGTAGCTCTCGGGATGCGTTTGCACAAATGCAGAAAATGAAGTTAGCGTGTTTTACGAAGTTACTGCCTTTCAGCTGAGATGGGGTAACAGGCCATCTGTATGCTTTCTGCTCCTGCTGACTGCAGAGTAAAGCTAGTTAGTTCAGAGGTGGTTTTCAACAGCTGTACCTCAGTTGACAGGCAGTAATTTCATAAGCTATGCTAACTCAGTTATTACTGCGTAAACATATCTCTTCACACAACCATGGATCTGATTTGCAGAGAGGTGCATTTTTCCTGTGAATTGACAGTTTTTGTCATTTCTTTGAAATGTACTTATCAGAGCTTTTCATTTCCACGAGACACCATCAGCTACCAAGAGATGCAAACTCTAGCGTTGTACAAAGAGGGAGAGGGGTTTTTAACCCGTGTTTCAAGTTTAAGGCCCATAAGCTCTGAGTGTACAGAAAAAGTACATTTCCCGATGTAATGGAGTTTTTTGACCATACTAACTGCTGCAGTGAGAAGAGAATTCAGAGAAAGGAAATTTATCTCTGGTGTTGATACACAGGACCTAGAGATGTGTTACAGTTCAGTACGCAAGTGGACTTGATGAATACTTTAAAAGAGTGTATAGGTGAAGAATGTTGTTATAGTAACATGTATAAGGACTGATGAAGCTGTGCAGCCTTTAAAGAGTTTAAGCGTTGTTATAGGCAAACGATTCTGTTCCCGTTTAGGAACAACAGCCATTGTAAATGTGATAGCAATCTGTTGATCCAGTCATTTTAATTAATGAAATAGATCAACAAAGACTGTCTTGCCAGATAGTTGTGATTCTGAGAGCAGATAAAAGGAGGAGGTCCAAAGACCAAATGTTTGGACAGTTTGTTCATGTTACTTCTCAGGTTTTTGCTTTGTGCTAGGAAAGGAGCAAGGTTTTATCAAATGGAGCACACCTTACATTGTAAATCATGTCTTGATAGGAGGAGAGCAAGGTTTCGCCAAACGTGGGGAAAAAAATTACTTCTTGACCTAAAAGAACTTACCTGGTTTTGTGCATTTAAACCAGCTGTGACTCGTGTATGGCTGGGCAGAATTGAATTCATTCCTGCATGTCCCCCCATCTATTAGAATAAATAAAGGGTTTCTCTGTGTTGTACAAATGAACAAGAGGCAGGTCTACAGATGTCAACAGAAAAGCAAATCTGATAGGTTGCAAGCATGTTCAATTTGAACTGCAGCTTTGATTCAGCATGAAGTCAATTTATTCTTTGCCAGCCAGAGTTACCCTTCAGGAATGAATCTCCATTTTTGTTGTCCTTCAGATTTCCGTGTTACAGTTGCGAGTGCCTTTCTCCCGACACCTGATCTAACAACTGCATTGCAAGACACTTAATCCTATGCGGAACAAAACAACCCACTAGGCTTCTTATCATTTTCTCTGGTTAAAGTAAAATGATTTTTAAGACATTTTTCCTCAAGCCTTTTTCTTTTCAAATGCCCTTAGTGAGTCACTGCTTTGATTGAAAGATTGGTACCTAAATTACAGCCACCTCCACATAAACAGCCTTCCAGCCCTCTTTGTTCTCCTCTTCTTTTTCTTCATGCCTTGTCTTTTCAATCAGTAACTCTGTTTCAGACAGCTGAATCATTAGACACGGGCCCTTTTTTGATGCACAACTGCCTTTTGATGTTCTGAATAATTCTGTCTTTTGGGTGTAGTTCCATTAGTTGCACTGCTGCACAACAGCAAGCTGCACAGCTGCTACAGGTGACACAGAACAGTGCACAGGAGTGTGTGTAGCAGGAGGTGGACTGGACTTTAATCAGTCTGTGCTTACGTGAGCTTGAGCTGGTTGTGAAACTGCAGGCCCTTGCTTTCAAACCACGCTCCGTCCTGAACCTGAACACGGGCTTTAAGACTGAATGGATTTCCCAAACAGGGACGTGTTCTGTCTTGTATTGGTCAGGTTGAGAGCATTTTTTTTTTCTTGTGCATCATTTTCTAATAAGTAGCATGTATGTGATGTGAACATAGGGTACCTATTAGTAAAAACAGCCTGGGAAGGCAGAGCACGTTTTTGCGGCTACTGTGGCACTTTGGAAACACCAGGTCTTAATTGAGAAGCCAAAGTTTGATTTCTGGTTCACGTGCATTGATTTGGGAACTCGGTGCAAGAGGCAGCCGTCTGGCTGGCGAATGATATCACCTGCAAAACAGACGATGTGCAAGAGCCCAGTGGACGCGTCACCAGTGGCGTCATTTCTCAGCCAGATGGCCACTTCCATTTGTAGAACAGTGCCAACTGCAGTAACAGATTGGGCAAAACGATGTCCGAAATGACTTGCCACGAGTTTCCTACTCTGCACACATCCACTCTGCCCTTCTTCTGTAGGCACGTAGCAAAAATTTGCACGGGCACAGGCACTCGTACACGTGCGCTGGCATTTCCCTTGCCGTCCCCAGCCAGCGAGCACCGTAGGGGTGAATGCGTTTCTGGAGTTGAGCGGCAGAGATTTCTCGCACCTCGCTGTAGGAGCGTGTGACCTTTGGTAGTAATGTTCAGCATTCAGCCGCTCCGGCAGGTGGGAATGTTAAAGGGAGAGCCTTTGACCAGCCTCACCTAGTTTCCCAAAGTACAGCTGGCATACCAGTCAGGAATGGATAATTAACGTATATCATCCCACACAGACATCTTTTTTTTTTTTTTTTGTGAATAAAAGAAATTAGAAGAGTTTTGTGGCCAAGATGTTCAGCGCTCTTTTACAAGGGCTCAGGATAAGAGGACTAACAATCCTGTTCCTCCTGTACCTGGTGCCTCTCTGAAATGGGTGAGTACCTTCTTAACGGGAACTGCACTGGTGTGCCAGCTGTACTTTGGGAAGCTAGGGTGAGGGTGCCCTGCTCTCTGCCCTAGCCACTACTATGTAGTTATTTGGCAAACAGCGTAGTGAAAATTCTGCTCATGAAAGCCAAACAAGCAATAAAAAGTTGATGTTAGGTTTTGCTAGCCTATTGTGATTTAAAACTAAAAGAGAAAAACGTTTGAATGAAATTTAACCCTGTGTCAAAACAAAAAAACAAATCAAAATGTCTTAGTGTTTCATTTGCCATTTATGCTGCTGCTGCTTTCTCATTTGTTTGAATTTCTCCTCGTACACTGAAAATTATTAGTTACTTTGACTTTTCCACTTAAAGCCTCATGTATCTTCCAGTTTTAGCAGATGCTGGCATAAAAATGAAAAAAAAAATATAGTAGCTGTTGCAGAAATGTTTGCATACAATGGTAGCCTGTGCTTTCTTCCTTTGGTTAAGGTGTGTAGTGATTTTTTTAACCTTTAGATGACCTTGTATTTATCTAAATATATACTACCCTTGCTATTAATTTTCGTACGTTGCCAAATCCCTTAATCCTGGCTCAAGCTCTAATAGTGCCTTGCTACATCTGTTGAGATTAACTCTTGGACTAAACTCATTTATTTATACAAAATCATGGAAAACTTTCCATGGGAGGAAAAGCAGCATCTTTTAAGTGGGTGGGAATGAGGCACAAGTTACAGGTTATGACCCTGAAGATGATCTCTTGGGGATCTTGCAAGAAAAGTTAGAATAAATATGTCAGAAAATGTAAGCCTTCAGAACTGTTACCAGTAAGTTAGCATCAGAGAGCTTGTCAACACTAGCACAAGTAAAAATTCTCTTTCCCTAAAAAAATCTATTATAATTATTGTTGTGAACTTGGCAAAAATAATACATTGAGAACAGGTATAGTATTTTACTTGTGAAAGGTTGCGAGGTACCTAGAAGCAGTGACTTAGCCATCTTGGGTCTTCTTTCATTTTTAAATTCATGTTTAGTATTGTATATTGCATCTAGAAACAGGAGAAACATTATGTTAACAATCAAAGGCAAACGAGCTTTTGATTACAGTCTGGGAGTTTGAGTTGCATTTAGATCCACCATTTTTCATTATGATTACTGGAAGGTTGGTGTCCAAGTACTTAGGTTTCTTTACACATCTTGGGCATAGCCGTTGTGGGCAATTAAAAAAAGTACTCGGAGCATTGAGAATGAAAGAAACTATCACTTCAGCTGTGGAGTCTCCCAAGTGTGTCGTTTGTGTGATGGGGCTGAAACTTTCACTGGATGCATACATTTTTCCTCACTTAAAAATTGTCTCTTGCGCAAGAAATGTCCAAGAGAGATTCTTAGCTATAGTAGAGTATTTAAAAACCATGCAATCTATTTTGTTTAAATGCCGGTACTTTTTGTGTACGTACCAGTCAGCCTGTTCCTCAACATCTCCTAGCACAGCAGCATCACTGAGCTAAGAGCTGCCTGACGAAGGGCCCCTGTACGCGATGCTAGTATTCATGCAGGTTTCCTCGCGCTAATTGGCATATTTTTATCTATAAACTGCACAAAAATCACCGCTACGTTATGTAACGCTGGGATATCATCTCCTCGCAAAATTGGCACACCCAGCAGAGTGAGTGGTTGGGTGAAGCCATACATTATCTTGGTTTTTGGATGGGTTCTTCAGTTCTGTGAGTCACTGAGAAGTGTAATGCACAGGCCAGGCTCAATTACAGGGAACCATAGATCAGAGAAGCAAGGTCTACTGATCCGTAGTGCTGCTGTTACAAGTTCTGTTCCTGTGCTGTCATAGTCTTAACAAAAAGCATATTCCAAGTCTTTAACATTAAGTAGGATGGATTACAGTTTGTCCTTTTACTTGGACAAAACGTTGCCTTGCTGGATTTTGAGGGTGTGGGAAAGTGAAGTTATCTGGAATTACTACTGACTGTGGCTTCCCTTCGGGAATTTGGAATAGTTTCAAAGTCTGGAGTGTTTACCTGGACACACCGTGCGTGACACTGCTACTAAATTGCTTGGAGGTTTATGGGTGGAAATCAACGTGGAGTAGGAAGGCGCTTTTTTTTTTTTGCCTTTTTTTTTTCCCCTTGGAGACAAAAGGGAATTGTGCAAGATGAATAAATAGAGCAGGGACTGTTTGCCAGACTCGCAGTGCTGACGGCCTTGCGGCTCCAATGAATTTCATAGATGTGCTAACATGACTGGCAGCGGTCCTGGCCCAGTTTTTCTGTTTAGATGAGCTTGGGGCCCATCCACTGGCCCTTTGCCACGCATTGTTGCAGCACTTGACCAAACCGTGGCTGCGTGAAGCGACTTGATGCTTTCAGCTGTCCAAATCACATGCCTGCCATGGGACAGGATATCCTGCTCAGACGGGGCGTCTCGGGAGGGTGCTGGTGCTTGAATTACATGTCACAATACAGAACCTGTGTTGGGCGAGGAGGTAGGGTACGAGAGAGAAAAAGGTCTGGCAATACGGACGAAGGATAAAAGTTGCCGAAGGCTCTGGTCTGGCTTGACTTTCACCAGGGATGAGAGTACGAAGGAAGACACTGTGAAGCGGAGAGAAGGTTGGGATGCTGAGAAGTGTAAAACTCCTATCTGGTCACATCTTAGCCTGAATCCTTAAACGGTGAAAGGGAAAGAATTTCACTTCTCCCCAGATACAGAGACCTTTGGGTGGCATGTGAATTTCTGCAGGCACATCCTATTCCACCAAAACATTTAGATCTCCCCGTGCTCTAGTCTTTAACCCTTAGTCTGGTTTAGACAGCCTCTCCAGCATTTCTGAGTTAGGGGATGCAGGGGGAAAATGCTGTGTTAAAGGTCAGTGCGGGAACGCTGCAAATTAGCATTTGAAAGTAAGCAGTCACAGGACCTTGCTGTGACTTGGGCACTCGGAGATGTCTTCATCGTCAGCGATGCTGGCAGCAGAGAAGCAGCTCCATTCAGTGGCTGTCAAAATTTTTTGCATAGCACTGCTATGTGGTAGTCCAGGGTGGGTCATTGCTTTTGAAGCATCTTCAAATATTTGCTGAGGAGAGTCTTGCCTCTGGGCTTTTGTTTCTGGAATATTCTTTCTGTTTCAGCTTGATTAGCAGATACACAGATAAACCGTAACGGTTAAACGGCTTGTGCAGTGTGTTTGTCGGCTATTCTCTCAAATCAGTTTTCAACAACAGATATGTGGCACTATTCTCCCTCATCCTTTGCTGACAGGGAAACTGAGGCACGACGGTTGCACTGGCTTGTCCATGTTCAGAAGCAGATACAAGAGTACACCCGCGGAGTTCTGGCTCTTTTTAGGGATTTTTTTGCTACATCATGCTGTTTCTTCTAAAATGACTTGTGTTTATTTCTAGTCAAATTACTGGGTTCTCACACATGTAGAACTCATTTTACTCTATGTATATTTTATTAAACCTGTACTCAGTTCTAAGACTGAATTGAATTAAATTTAACTAAAACCACATTGAACTTTTTTAGCAAGATCTTTAAACACACTTAATTTGAATGCTTCAGGAGTATCACTTATTACCCACGCTCATCAGATCAAGTGCATGCAGTAAAGCTAGGACACAGTAGAGAGCTTTGTGCCTTCAGAACATCTTCTCCTAACTTATCACTAGAGAACATGTGTTTTTTCTGTAACGGGACTATACAGACATGCAAATATATTGACCCATATTTGATTTCAGTTTTCTGAAGGAATAAAATGTTAAAGTGCTTGTGAATGTAGTATTTTGACAGTGAAAAAAGGTCAAGTGTTGGTGAGATTTGAGTACAGATAACTGGGATGCTAGGAGCTGAAATATCTTGCTCTCTTCATTAAATTTCATGTTACATACATGCAGCCAGGTGCAGGAAACCCAGCTAAAGTCTTTCTGTCTCTCTCTCTCTCTCCCCCTCTCTCTCAAGTTCCACTTGAGATTTAAGGGTGTGAAGCACACTTGCCCTCTCCCCTCTCTGTTGCAAGTTGAGTATCTCTGTCCTGTGTACCAAGCTTAGAAAACAGTATTTTACATAACTAATTATTTGGTTTGTAGAATTTTTGGCTGCATCGTTTTGAAAAATTATTTCTCTTATGCTGGTCATTTTATGTTGGGTAATGTTACGAAGCATTAAGCAAGCAGAGTTCTAGGAAAATGTTTAACAGTTGCTGGTTTAACAGTTCAGATCTTAAAAATACTACATTCAATATTCTGCCTCTCTTTTTGTTTTTACTACAGGTTGGATTTTTTCCTAGCGAGTGTGTTGAACTAATTAATGACAAAGTTCCTCAGTCCGTGACCAATTCCGTGCCAAAACCAGGTATGTATATTAAGTTTTATGATGCAGTGAAATAAAATGGACTTATCTTTTTGGTGTTCCATGTTTAGCGTCTCCTTTATACATACTGTGTTATACCCTGTGTGTTGATCATCCTTTACACATACCATGTTATCCTTTCTATGTGTTGATCATCCACACGTTACCTCTCTCTGAATAGTTGCCACTGTTGAATGTCTTTCGTCTGCGGTGTTCTGTAAGCTCATGGCAACGTCCATCTCCTGCGTGATTTGAAAGATTTTAAGCTTGTAAGAATTTTAAGATACCTTCGGCAATTTGTAACTAGTAATTCCATGCAACATCCCAGTTCTTGGTGTCCAGAGTGTTGTATGTTAGGTGTTTTTAATAGAGAGTGTACAGGTGACCCAAAAATGTTTATGCTAACTTAGATGGAATAGATTAGTGAGGTACTGGAAGCTTCTTTCTGTTTGAGAATTGATGGAGAAAGTCGGCTATAACAGAACTTGGAATTGTAATTGCTTCTGCTCTGGGTATATGACTCTAGCTACTTCCTACTGCCTTCTGGACAGTTTTGCATTGTATGAAATATAGGCAATTAATATCAAGCTTTGCTGAGGAAAGGAAAAATAAACAGAAAATGAGATCTTGGATCTGATTCTATTGTCATCCTGGTATACGCTGGAAGTGATTATAGTTAGATGTGCTGGCATAACTGAGATCTCTGCAGAATTTACTGGTGGTGAAGCTTTTGTTTAATTCTTCTGCCTTTTTAAAAAAAAATCTCTATATTCATATATATAAAGATATATCTGTGTATCTTTTGTATCAAGAGAAGCAGGTTGAAATTGCTGATCTTTCTTAAAACATTAGGCAGCCAGCAAGTTGAGTTGGAAAGCTGGTTAACCAGTGTTATTTTCATCTATTTTCTCTATTTTAATGATGTTCCTTATCTTATAAGATTGCTGACTTGATACTTTAAAACAAATAGATGTGATTCAAAAGTTTGACTTTTACTAAAGGAAACGCATTTTATCAGATCCTGTGTTACAGCTTGGAACTTTTGGTTCAGTGGTGAAGAGTCATGACCACCCTAAGCTATCAGTGCACTGCATTAATCTGCGTGCTTCAAAGAGCTGACAGTTTAGGGAAATAGTTTTCTCAGCCATTGGTATCTCCAGCCTTTGTTATTCCTGGGAACATGCAAATGTATTTGCTCGAATCAGCGTCACAGAGATCACTAGGAATTCAAAGCGCTGCAGCAGGTGGTCATTCCATAAATCC
This sequence comes from Haliaeetus albicilla, assembly GCF_947461875.1. Classification (NCBI taxonomy): domain Eukaryota; kingdom Metazoa; phylum Chordata; class Aves; order Accipitriformes; family Accipitridae; genus Haliaeetus; species Haliaeetus albicilla. Next base: position 45,432,171 of record NC_091489.1, read on the forward strand.
GGTCTCTGCCTTTTTGTGGTTTGAAGTTGATCTCCAAATACTTTGATCGGTCACTTCTCTATACTGTATCAGGGAAAGCATGTAGACAAGGGCAACTTTAAATCTGAATACAGGCTAGGCTGATAGATACAATCATAAGCAAGTGTTTATTATTAAATATGGCTCGGGCAGTTAAATGTCATGAGCTGCTAGTGAGTAGTTTCTTGCTACGCTTTAATGAGAGATAATGAAGCCACATAGATTAATAGATTCTATTTGGCTTTAACAACACACTAGGGGGTGAATTTCCTCTTTCAGTCCTGGGAAATGTTATTTATGAAGTTGATACCAAAAGCCCGAGTCCTATTAAAAGTAATAAGTTGAAGGATATTGCCAAGTCATGAGGCTGTCCCTGTTGACCTTCCCTGGTAGTTGTTCTAGGCGTACAATTAAAGGCAAAAGACTGCTCTAGAAGAACACTAATGAGCTTTCAGATGTAAGGACTGCTAGAACAAATGCTGCAGCTGTTTCGATAATCCATCCCTGCCCCTCCTTTGCACACAGACTTTATGATACCATTTCTTTGTAGCATTCTGCTTTCTGTTTTTTCCACCTTGGGAAGAAACAGTACTTGTATGGCGGAGGCAGAAGTCTGAAAGACTCTTCCTCGGTTGCTACAGAAGTTGTGACTTGGCAGGAGCTAGAAGGAGTCAGGGAGGAGGTTCCTATAGTTAAGGCATGTAGAATGTGATGTTGGAGAACTCGAGGAACCTATCTGCCTGGAGGAAAAAATGATGTGTGAAATACAGAGGGGGTGAGAAGATGAAGGGGGAGGAAGGAGTTTCAGTTTCCTAGGCTCGGTTACCACACAGCTGCACAAGCGGAATGCCTTGTCAGCACAGTCCAGGACGGTGGCACAGGGGCAGAAAGGAGTCACTGGAGCACCCCGAGTGGCTTAGGTAGCGCTGCTGCAAAACGTGAAATCGGAGCTTTCCAAGGGGATCCTCCAGAGCTTCGCTCGGAATCCCATTGCTGGGATAATGCAGAAGAGCTTGCGTTTTCCTCACTCATATTCCATGCCTTTAGTGTGTTCTAATCGATGCCTTAAACATCTAGGGTATTTCTCATACACTTAAATATCCGCATCAATTAATTTTCTCGCTTCACCTGTATTTGAAACATCAGATTGGCTTTTCCCAAGGAATAGAGACTTTTCTAAAAGGAACCACTTGGAGCTTTTGTCCTCACTCGACATTAGCGGGGTATTTCATCTAGAATTAACATGAAGTTTTAGATTTGGGCTTGATAAGACATGCTTATCAACATGCCAACTTTATTTTCTTTAATCAAAATACGATGTGTAGAGCATCTAGGACATTTTATATCTGCAGCATAAAGCTCTTTGCTATGAAGGAATTTACAAACATAGAACTCCTTGTGTTGTTTAATTGTCCATAGATTTGGATGGGTTAAGTAATCTAATGAAAAGCAGATGGAAAGCAGAGAACTTCCTGCCCTGCATTTTTATTATTATTTAGAATTAGAGGTTTTGATTCGCAGAAGTGATGGGGACAGCATTTTAACAGAACCATAAAATATTGCAATGCTTCGTAATGCAGTACAAATAATGACTGAGGTTCAAATGAAAATGAAACACAGGGAGAGGGAGAGGAGGGCTGGGTTTAACTGCAAACTCGGCTTTTACAAACAGTATTTTCTTTGACTGTGGAAGTACATGCTTAGACCAGTGATAATGCAGCCAGTGTCTGAGATAAATGAAAGAAAATGGACCTTGCAGGAAAACTGTCCATTTTTTTCAATTCTGAAAATTCAAAGTAATAAGAAAGAATACTGGTTTTCCCTTGAGTGGCCTCTGCAATATATTTGACAATGAAGTTTGGATTGTCAAAAGTATCATCTCCCAAAATACTGCTAGGGGTAGGTATGCTTGCAGAGATGTGTAGATAGATACGTCTGCATGCGTGCACGCACACACAAGCTATCACCTGAAAATTGAAGTCAGTTTCATTATTGCTTAACAAAATTGTTTCGTGTTTTCCTTTTTCAAACTTTGTACACATGAGAAAGTCATACAAGGAGAAGAAGGGGTGCTCAGGAAGTCTTGGAAGTTATCTGTTGAGTGCTGTTTTCCCTACAGTATTGGACTAAGCCTGTACCCCATTTTTTTTTCCATGTTCAGTGCTGTGAGGAAATGCTTTTTTTTCAGGTGGGATGCAGACTGATACCCTGACTGTTTCTATTTATGTAAAAAACACTGTAAAGATCCAGGAAGGTAGCGTGGGCTCACCAAATCCCAGTTTTCTTGAACACTTGCCTTTTTTCTAAGTTCCCCCTGTATTCTTACACAGATACAATACTCTAATGACAAATTCTTAGCCTAGATTATTACATTGAATTGATATCTAATATTTTGTAGCTAATACCATTTACTGACAATTTAGCTGAAATTCTGTACTACAATAAATGGAATCAGCTTGTATTTATAAAGATTTTTAAAGAGATACAGGATGAAAGGTTGCGTTGAATTTCAGATATTCGGAGAGCAGTGAATCTTTTAAATATTCATTGTGCTGCTTAGAAGAAAAAAAAGTGAATAGCTGTTTTGTTTTTTCCTTCTAAGTGAACATTTAGGAATTGCCTGTAGATTGTGGCTGTGTTTACTCTTCTCATTCACTTCTGTCCATCTCTGGTCTTTTCTGGGAACAGTGTGTATATGCGTGTATGTGTTCATGTTGTCCCCACTCACCATTTTGGCATAGTTCACAGTCCCAGGCAGCATGTCTCAGCTATCTGTTCCAGTCCGTTCTTTCTCATAATTCTGAATATTTGTAGTTTACCAATATTTAAAATCACATCTCACGCTTCACCTCATACGTGCAATTTGTTTAATGTCTTTTGCTAACAAGTAGCATCTTGCTGTGTACCAAAGCTTTACTGCACTGCGCCTCGGCATGATAATTTGTTTGAAGGTTTCTAAACATGGTTGCTGCTGGGCAGCATCTGGTTTCAGTGGGGAAACAAAGAATAAAGATGCAGTTTGCAGTGGGACAGTTAGAGCTTAAGTGAAGAAATGGGGGATAAGAAGGTAATGTATCCCTTTCTTTTTTCCAAAATAATGAGCATTTTTAAAACGTCATTCTCACCAGTTCCTCAGTCTCGCTAAGGACAAAAGATTGAATAACCCCAGCAGCTCTGCCCAACTATATGGAGGATTGTTCAAATTCCTGTCTCATCCATTCATTTAACTTAGATTGAACAGGTAGATATACTCTTACGATATGCAAGGAAGGACACATTAAAGGGTACTTGTTAGTATTAGAAGCTGTTGTAAATGAAGAAATTTTTTTTAAACATACGTAACAGATTAATCTGGGTCAAGACGTCAAATACAAATAATCCACTGAACTTCAGGAGGTTTGAAATTTGGGTCTGGATCAGGCAACAGACTCTGTTCTGACCTCCTGAAGACTCTGGTAGAGCATTGAATGAACTAATTTTAACTGCAAAAATGCAAACTGAGTTACATTCATTGTGTTAGAGCTATTGCAATCATAACAGACTCTTAGGAGGTCATGCCTGGTTTGAAACAGGCTAGCTGCTAATCCCTGGACAAAAAAGATTGTGTGTTTTAGTTGGGTTTTTTAACTAAAAATAAAAATCAGGAAGATTAAGGTGCAAATAGAACTTATATTCTGCAGATGCCTGGGTTGAACAGCCATTTGACACCGATGAGTGCATAATGTCTTAATTAGTGTTTTTATAAAGAAAATATGGAAAGATAAAATGTATGTAATTAGTACCAGTCTCCTTAATCTTATATAAACAAACCAGTTGTTGGGCGTTCAAGATGCAACTGTCTCATTAAAGCTAAATTAAATGAAAATTTTATTGAGACACGGCAGGTATCCATTTCCAGCATGGAAGCAGTCAGGGAATAAACATACTACCATGCTCAGGGCCACCAAATACAGTTCTTGATGCAGAAGACAGACAATTTGCTTATAGTATGGACAGACCCAAGGACCAATCCTTCAAGAAATCATGTTCTCTCAGCTCCTGTGGAGCTCAGGCAGAGCCATAAGTGGACAAAGATGTCAGGATGAAATGTCAACAGTGTGAGCGTAAAAACTGCTTCTTTAGGAGACTTGCACACATCTTTGAAATGTACAGCAGATATTTCTCCACGGCTTTGAAAGCCACCGTGATTCAGCCTGGTAGGCTGGGTGTTCAAACGGAGACTTCGGCAGGACAATGCCAACTTGCTTAAACCCCAGATTTGAGCTGGTCTGATCTGTGGGGAAGTTAATTCCTGGAGTTTGTGTTTTCTTTATTCCATCCCCCCAAAAAAAGCTAACACTTGGGGCTGAGGCAGCAAGAGCTAAGTCTCTGTCTTGTCTGCAATTAATAATTTTCAGGAAGAACACCTTTTGTCAATAGGAAAACATAGCTCTGAGACAATTTTGGTTTTCTTTTTGCATAGAGTGAAAAATAAGATAAAGCAGTTGTCTGCTTTAGCACCATTAGAAATGGAGGAAAGCTAAATGTGTAAGGAACTGAATTACGCACAATGTAAATTTACAAATCTGGGAGTTGTTTTCTTTTGTAAGTGGTTGGCATTGTCCATCTATATAAAGAAATGTTACATCTTCCAGCCCTGTTTCTGACTCAGCAAAGTACTTAAACATGGGCTTAACCATAAACACATGCTTAGCAGACACTGGAAGTAATGCAAACAAATCCTGTGCTTCGCTGTGTTGCTCAGCAGGCATGGGCCTTGTGCTAAAAGTTCAAACATGCAAAATGTTTGGATTTTTTTTGAGCCGGGATACACTGGGTGGGGAATTCTTGGATCCTAATGAATTTCCAAAGTGTTTAAGGAATAAAGCACCAAACAACTTGAAGGATTGGGTCTGCGGTCCTATTTTGCGCTGTGTATAGCCTAGCTGAGCTTTATATGAAATTAACCCGTTTTCAATGGATGCATGTTTTAACCAACTTTTTTTGTTTTTTTGTTTTTTCTTTTTTTAATTATACCTTCCCAGTCTCCCCTGCCCACGGAGCCCGTCCAGCGTCCTGGAGCTACTTCCCCCCTTGTACGTTTTCATTTATTCCTTTTTTCTTCTTTCACTCTTTCTCTCCCTGTCTCTCTCTCTGTCTCTCTCTCTCTTTTTTCTTTTTTTCCTCCTTCTGTACATGCGAGCCAATAGCACTGATGCTTTAAAGGATATTCAGGGAAATGAAAACAAACCTTTAGTCTAACGTGCCTTTTTAAAAGCTTTTTGGACATAAAACGGTGCAGCAGGGAAACAAACTGATTCTAACTCTTTTCTGTTGGAGATGGTAGAATCATTTTGAACCAATAAAACCATAACTGAAAGGAATTAAGTGCCAGGCAACCAAATACGAACGTCAGTTTGAAAGAAAGAGAAGTTAAAAATGGGTGACAGAGAGGAATGAAACACAGCTCTGAAAGTTTGTTGGAACTTAAAATCTCCAGAAGCAAAGATTCCTTTTTTTTTTCTTTTTTTTTTTTTCCTTAAGATCAGAAAATGCTGTTTGTGCTTAGCATCTCCCAATGCCCAAATTGAAACTGTCAGGTTATGCGGGAGTGGCTTACTTATCCGGAGAGTCCTGCTTCATGTTGCCATGGTCTTTTTTAGATCCTGCTAGTGCTGATGTAAACCTCATAGCAATAACCTAGCATCAGTAAAATTGGTGACTGTTTCCATAGTTTTAGCATTTTTTTACAGTAAAGGTCACATTTACACGTACCGACTGCTCCTAGGATGTTGTTTGGATTTCATAAATCGGTCTTAAAACTGGATAGGCAAATACTGTAGACAGATATCTATAAAACAAAATATATAATATGTGTGTGTGTGTGTATATACACACACACGTATATATGCTTTCCCCATGCACATACACACTTCCAGCCTGTTGGCATGGAGACTGTGCCCTGATACCCTTGCAATGTGGGAAACAGGCATGTGGTTCCTATTGATGATAGTTCCTCCAGGAGAGGAATGTTATTTGACAGCAAACTTCTTGTTTCTGGTGTGAAGACTCAACTTTCTGAGCACCTTCCTGAGCATGTGCCAACATTATCAAATACTCTACAGACAGAAAGGTAGAGAGGAAGGGGAGAACAGGGTTTTTATTTCAGATACGATCATGGAGAGTGCGTGTGGTGAGGCTTCTTCCACTGCACATATCCAAACCAACAACAAGACCCAGGGAATATTTAAACTGGGGTAAAGCTTTTAAGGATGAGGGCAAAATTTATTGCTATGACTGGCTATATCCACCGATAAATAAATAACCTGCCAAAAAGTTTGGGAGGAGTTGGAATAGTAAATGCTCGTAAGATCCAAGGAGTTTCCTTTGGACGTACAGGTACAGAGAAAAGATTTTTTTCTTATTTTTTCCTCTTTTATAGTCAAGTTCCTTGAATCCATGAGCCCTTCAAAGATGCCATTCCTGCTAAGGATCGGTAGCCGTTAACTTCAGATAATAAAGGCAGGGTTGGGCTTTTTGCCCTTTTTAACATGAAAACAAAGAATGGCCAGATTGCTGGTTACTTAATGCAACCTGGATGGTTGGAATTCAGAGTCACTCTCCTTCTTAAGCTGTTTGTGAGACGGAAGAGTTCAACACTAGATCAGCTATACTACTTCTGCTCAAAGGTATAAGGCTTATTAGTGGTTCTGCTTGTTTTTCATGTCAAATTAATTTCTTTTGACAGCCATGTCCCTTTGTGAGTCATGTCATTGCAACAGAGACTAGAAACTTGGCTATCGCTGCGCACAGAGCACCATCAGAGAGATCATGTGCCACCTCCCTCACATGCCTGAAAGCTCCTCTGTGGTCTGCACTGGTGGTTCTTGTTTATAATATTTCTGTGTACCAAAGGTCATGGTTGCACGTCTTCTAGTACTAGTAATTTAGGGCCTTGCTTTATGTATTTTTTTTAGTACGGAAGCTTTGAGGTCCTGTTCAGACTTTGCTGGTGTTAGGGGGAAGTTAGTTTCTGGGCTCATGAAGCAGTTTTTGGACACTGAAGTTCTTTTTTGGCCCTCAGGTTCCCCAGATAAAACGAGCTGAGATCTGGTAGGGAGGCAAGGGCTGAACTACGTTTTTGAAACTGGGACAGAGTGCCTTTGAAAATGAGCTCTAAATCTTTAGTCTCCCAACCATACCAAAGACCATTATTGTGCAAGTTGCAGCTATGTTTAAGATCACTGATTTTTTCCACTAGCATTTGCTAACCTAAATTGAGATCTATTTTATATAATTTTTTAAACTGTTTTTTACAGTGAAAACTCTCTTTACAGTGATATGTGCACCTAATATCTGCAGTTGCACTGGAATTGAGAGTTAGACTGCATACGTTGTGGTCACACCTGAGCCAGCTTTAAGCCCAGTAGTTCAGGTGCCAGTAGCATCCACCTTCATCTGCGGCAGCTCCCATTTTCTTGGGATTTGGGTGTTTTTTCAGCTCGTCTTTTTTGCTATTCATCCTGTGCGCTTGGCATATCACTTCACTTAAACTTCTTTTTGCACATAGACACTGCTAGTTAAGAATACTTCAGGTCTAGCACATGCCAGAGAAGCAACACCTTAGAATGCAGAACACTAAAATCTGGATTTCTGTAGCACTGTTTCTCTTAATTGCTGTCCTTACAAATCAAATTATTAGTCTCCTGCAGTTTGTTCCAGGAGATGTTTTAATTTAACTTTGTCCTTTCTCTTGCCTTCTGTCTGTCCCTCTGCCCTCTTCCCACCTGACCTTAATTATGTGCAGATTTGGAGATGGATAGTGTAAAGCCAGGTTCTGCATATGTTACAGAGGCTCTGAACCAGTCCCAGCTGAGCTCAGGTAGAGCCCGTTATGTACAATTAGTCTCTCGGTGTCCTAACCAAGTCTAACACTGTATGTGGTAGCAATAACTATTTACTAACACCCTAGGTTTGGTTACAGAAGCTAGATGTAGTTGAAATAGTTTATTATTAATTTTAGATTAATATCTGTTGGCTAGAAAAGCCAATGCCTGATTCTAAGAATCTGCCTTCTTATGGGAAGATTTTCTGCAAGTGATTTCATTCAAGTCAGTGAGTCCGAATCTTAAGAGTACTGCCTAACATAACGGCCTTGTACTGGGTATGCTCTGCAGTATCAGTGGCTACATGGCTATTAGTCTGTGTATCATAAATTAGCTTCTTTTATTTTCCCCCCACTGCTGAATTTCTAAATATAAAGTGTTCTTCTTTTCCCAGGCTTTCGATTTGTGCCTCAGAAAGATATATCCAAAGCGTGTGCCAAACCCTATTTGACCATGTTCTGGAGGAAAGAACTTGCTTGAATAAGAAAGAAAAGAAATGTGGTTAAATGCTAGAGTTTTATGGCAATGTAAATGACACTAATGTGTACCCGGTTGCACGGTGATAGCAGAAAACAACTGTGTTGTGTTGTCATTGGCATGACAACGTCGTTATAGCTTTTCAGAACTAGCATTAGGTAAAATTAAAGTGTTCCAGTGGAACTAAGGAACTGAGATATTTCTCTGGTACATTTTACGTACTTAAACAATTTGATCGTCAGTTATTGAGAGGTATTTGATAACAGAGTTTTCAATTTGTTTTGTTTTGTTTTGTTAAATCATATCTGGACTTTGGTTTTCCTGGATCTCCTAAGTGCTTTGAAAGAAAATGTAAGTGGAATTTTAGGAGAGATTCGATAGCAAACTGTGTAAGTTTTGTTTTCCTGCAGGCTAGATCAGGGCTTTACAGTAAGGCAGGCAACACGTTGTATTTCTTGCAAAGTGCCCAGACAATGTGTTGTCCTCTTATGTCCCTCTGTTTCATCTAGTCCCTTTGTATTGAGGTTGAAATGCATTTGCAGGGTAACCGTACCTTTCACAGAGATCATCCCAATCTATTCTTTGGGTAAAACAAATAGGTTAATGGATATTTGATATTGGAGCGGTGCTGATAAATACAGCCAGTCAGAGCTCACTTGGGTGCTGCTGTACACAGCGCTGGTATTGTGTTTCAGTTTATTAAGGAGGCTAATGTTTGTGCCATTCAGTGATTTTAAGTGCTTGGTAAGTGGCAGGCCACTTTTCTAATTGTATTTCAACTGATTGCAAATCTTCTTGTGGTTGCCTATGTGTAAAGCTCTGCCTCTGCTGAAATCCTTGTCTGTATTTCCATTGTTACCTTCTAAAGTCACCAAAGGCGGATTTATTTTTTTAACTAGGCTTTAAGGCTTTATTTTACTCCCGTAATAAGTGTTGGATGCTTGCTTTGAAAAATGAAAATTTTTTTAGCAGTATTATTTTGCTGGTAGTTTGCATCTTGGATACATTAGGAATGCCAGACTTAGTCTTCCATAATTATGTTGCATTGCTTGTTTTCAGTGCAGGGAAATTACCTGGTTTTAGGAGAAGGGGATTTATTGCGGCAACTGCCCAGGACTGCGCACAGCTATAAGACATGCTATTGCAGTGGTTAGTCTTTTTAGGTCTTTAAATTTGTGTACAGAATTGTGGTACAAACCAGGACTGCAGCAGCATTTTCCTGTTAGTTTTTTCTTTCCTTGGAGTCTTCCTTTCTCTTTGCTCTCCCTCCCTTGTTTCAAGTGATTCTTCCCCCTTCTTTTTTTCCTTCCCATTTTTTGGCAGAAATAGAAAGGGACGAGAACTGTGGGCTGATCTGTGGAAATGCTGCTATATACAGGATTCATCTGGTCTCCTATGAAAGTCGCACCATAAAATCTGTGATTCTGCCTGAAAAGTATGAGTTTGAGAGAACAGCTCCCTAGAGCCTGTGTGCTAGGAAGAGATATTGACAGAAACTCTAAATTACAGATTCTCTGTTCATTGGGCAAGTATGCATGTCCAAACTGGGACATGTAGTGGATTTACGTGGAGCGTAAAAAAAGTTCTCAAAGTTAAAAAGTGTCAAATATTTTTTTTCTGCACGCTGCAATGAACCTCTGGCTATGAGAACGTATTTTTGTATGTAACTTGCTTTTGAATTTAGCCTTCAGTGGCAAATCTGAAATACTTGTCCTGTCCACCTAAGTAAAATCTATAAATCTTGGCTAGCTCCTAAGTGAGAGACAAGCAAGAATTTTAAGTATTTCAAATAAGTTCCTAAGGATACGTAGCATTAGGAAGTCAATGTATTTTTTTATTCCTTCTTAATCCTTTAATCCTTTAACAGTGCAGATGTTTTCTGACAGTAGGAGTAAGAACCAAGCATGTATTTTGGCAGTGTTTTTTAAGCCCCCATGGTTGTGTTCCTTACCCACAGACTCTATGAGAGTTTTAGGTAATGTTCGTAGTTGATGCAGTATTTTGCAATCTGGAGTTTGAAGTAACGTTCGTAGTCGATGCAGTGTTTGCAATCTGACCAAATAGGTATTTTTGTAACCGTTCCTAGGTGCTGTGGAAACATGTCGTGATGGTTATGAGGTATTTGTGCGTAAATTGGTTGACATTTTCTTGAAGAGGCCTGGATTTGAAAGCATGGAGTTTTACCTGTAGAAGAGAAGGGATTTGGGTATTACTGCTGTCTCTGAAGGGTCCAGGGGAAGCAGGGTCAGAGGCAGAGGAAGCTTGGCAGGGCAGGAGACCCCATGGTTTGGGGGAAGACCAGGAGAGAGGTCTGGACTAAACCAGAAGGGCATCTGCAGGCTCTAGAGACCCAAGGTGAGGAGAAGGATACAGCTTGGTTTTGCCATTTCATTTATTGCTTTTTTTCTTTTTTAGCTAAAGTAAAAGGAGAGTTTTCTAATCTGTTGCAAGACCTGCTTGTCTTCTCCCTCCCAACCCCCAAGAAGGGGAGCCTTTGTAATTTCACAAACAAATGTCATGTGTGCAAAGCAAGTAGTTTACAGGGATAAGTTACTGCACATGAGCATCGCCTTGTGCCCTGTGTAATTATTCGCACAAGTGCAAGCTGAGCGAAAAAGGTGATTGCTCTGGTGACCTTTTGGCTTCTTTGTACAATATCAGTAACAGCGCAGGTGCAGGGCATCAGTGAATGAGGCCTCTGTCTCCAACCTCAGGCCAGATTTGCACTAATGTTTTTTCTGGCATTGCTGAGTCTGCTCTAAGTATGAAAAAGATCACGCCCAGAGCTGACGCAGCTTATCTGAAAAAAAAAACCAAAAAAACCCAAAACCAACAAAACCACCCTAAACACCCAGTCGGGGTGTAGGCACAGCTGTCCTGGCAGAAGAGCCCTTTTATCAGCGTAGGTCGTGTCAAGGGGAGCAGCAGAACTCTGCCAGTTGAGAAACACCTTCTCCCAGCATATCCTGCATCTCCACGGGGAGGCACCACTGGTGTAATTACAGCATTGGAAATCAGCCTGGCATCTCCTGAAGTCACAGGGAAATGCCTGAAACACAGGTAGGAGGAAGAGACAGATTAATTTCTGTATTCCCGGTGGTGCAATTTCTTCCTCGTGTGTGGTCACTTGCAGCCTCTGAGGCTTTCTGAAGAAGTTGAACCCGTAGGCACTAGCTTCAGGCTTCCCGCATTTTGACAGGTAATTTTGGGGCAAGTCTTGGCCATGTTTCCTGGGGAATTTTAATTGGAAAAGAAAACGAACAAGCGTGGCGTATGGATCTGTGCACAGTCTGTACGCATCAGTTCAGAAATAATTATGTAGATCTGTGTATTGTGTAGGTAAGAAAGAGATATATTAATGTTTCTGTTATGGAAAGATTCACAGCGTTTGGGGCTGGCATGCTTAACCTTTTTTTTGAGAGGCTGAATCCACTGAAATAGGATGACTACTTGTGAAATAAAGCGGTAAAACTTGGCTGAGTGCAGGGGTGTTGGAGGCACCGATGTGCTATTAATAAGGCCGGCTTTCTTTTCACATGTTCTGTGCTGCTTTCTCACTCTGCCTGCTCTCCACTTACTCAGGTTGGAGGGTTTTGTTATTTTTAAACGAGGTATTTTTTTCCTTTCTCACAAGCTCTGTCAAAATGGGACTTAACTCTAATAATAGCTGGCTTGAGCAAAACTCTGCAGTTATGCTAAGAGCTTTGAAATCATGGGAAAAGGTAGTTTGTTCTGCTCTGCTTTTCCTCTTCTTTTCTCCTGAATAATTCTGTAAATTAGTGTGGGAGCCAAGTTGTGGCTCAGAAATATTTTCAGGCAGCTTTAACCTTAGATGATAGCACATAGCTCTGATCTCTTCTTGCATTGGCATACGGATTTATCAAGGGTCATGCTGGTGCATATCTCAAATCTCCAATTAAAACCTGGTCCTGTTAAGTTCACAGAGGCTGAGCAGCTGCACCGTCACATCTCTGTACGCAAAGGAGCGATGCTTGGGCTCTGACTCCATCTGGCTATCACCAATGTCCTTAGGGATCGGTGTTCTTGCTACATCTGCACGAAGGTGGCTGTGTGAAACTATAAATTAATGTTAAAAGTGAGCGGAGCTGGAGAATATGTGCTGGCAGACCCGTAATGTTTGTTTGGCTTTCTCAGAAGGTCTTGCTTTGGGCACAGCTATGGTGTATCTTTGGGAGGATCCTTAAGTGAACACATAGAAAGGCACGTTGTCCGCTGCCTGGAGAAGATCTGTGGCGTGTTTCCATCAGAAGTCCTACACAAGCAGCCAAGGCAAGACTACTCCTCTGCCCCTCTCTGTCTCTCCATCTCTCTCTGTCCTCCCTCCTTTCTTCCCCAGTCCCTGGTAGTGAATTTAACTGCTGCAAACTGCAGATCATAATATTACTCTGGCCTTTAGGGCTTGCTTCGCTAGCTCATGAATCAGCCTGTGTCTGTGATTAATTCAGAAGACTTTGCTGAGCTGAAGTTTCATCTGCCGGATTTCATTTAAGAACTTGTGTCAGTGCCGTGCTCATTCTTCTTCAGCATTTAATCCTGTAACTGCAGTGGGAAGCTTGCATCGAATTCTTTGACTTGTTCTCATGGGAACTTGCTTTTGCTAAAGGAAAGGCAAGCAAAAGTCCTGTTACCTGCTTGGCTGTGTAATGCATCATTCCGAACTGTGTTTTTTACCTTTGTAAATGGAATATTTTTCTTGCAAACCTGGAAAGCCATGGCAGACCGTGGCTACGTCCACCAAAAGAGCGAGTCACCACGTGATTGTCAAGGTACTCTGTGACATGAGATACCTTTATGTCAAACCTGGTTTTTGTGAGCTCTGTGAATCAAATCAAATCAATTTGAGGTTATCCCATGGCAGTCTATTGCATGGTGTGCTGTTCTGTCAGGGGTTTTTTAATCTCCCAGTCTGCTCTCATGCATAGTCTTAGTTTCTCACCAAAACCCTCTTTTAAAAAAAAAAGGGGGGGGGGGCGTTATTTGGGGGGTTCTTTTTTGTGTGTTTTGAGAGTATTTGATTGCAGGATAAATCTCGCTGAGTAAGAAGCAGCATTGAAAAATACTGGCTGCCTAACGTCTAATAATGGCTTGAAGCTTCCTTCAGTGGTTAAATTTGCAAAACCAGAAAGTGGAAGAAGCTACAGGGTATATTAGTAACATTTTTTAGGTTACTCTGCCTTCCCAATACTTCTATCTGAAATAACTTTTGGGGGATAGGTTAAACTTCAGAATGCTGTAAGGATTGGATTTGCGACAAGTGTGTGGATGCAGCCTTTTTGTCTATGATGTCAAACGCTCGGGCTTGTTAGCTGTGTTTAAAAGTTAAACATTCATTATCTACCTCTTCTGCTCCACTGCAAGCTTATGAACACGTAAATAGGGGAGAATGCATCTCTTTCGCTTGCTTTTGTTCCTTAAAATCGTCTGGCAAAAGAAATTAGGAACAGAAAATGAGACTCACATGTGAAGATTATTTTATTGTTTTCAGTCAAATATTCAGAAGAAGCGAGAGGGCATCCCCGTACCGTTCAGTACAGGGGAGGGCAAAGATCCCCTGTCTGGGGGCAGAGCCCCGTAAGCTCCAGAGCCAGAGGAGTTACGTCCATGTGGTGATGCGAACAAGCTCTTTAGCCGTGATGCCGTGCTGTGCCAAACGCAGACTTGTCTTTTCCAGGTGCAGAAGAGCCACATCCCTGGTTGCTCAGGTTTCGTTCCTAAAAGAAAGGCATTTTGTAACAAGCATTAAGTATTTTTCTTCATAGGAAACAAAGCGCGGGTGGGGGAAAGGTGTGCCATTGTACACCATGTAGTAAAATACCTCCTCAAGCACTGTTGATCATCAGAGCCATGATTTTCAGAGGTAATACCCAAATCTACAGTTGAGGGAGCTCTGTGTTACTGGTGATGCAGCTGTTCTGTTCCTGCTCTGATTAGCAAAAATAGGATTGTGCGATCTCTGGCCCTAGTTGGAAACTGTGCACCAGCAAAGTGGGCGAACCGGAACAGTTTGTCACAACGTGGTTTATCAGCCTTGCAGGATTCTGCCTGGCCTACATTAAAAAGCAAAAAAAAAAAAAAAAAAAAAAAAACCAAACCAAAACAAAACCCAAACCTGATGGAGGAACCATATAACACATCCTGGCAGTTTTGGGTAGCTGATAGTGTTACTAGTCTGCAGTCCTGTATACTGTTTTGCTATTTTGAATTGTATGTGCATTTTGCATTTAAATTTCGAAAAGCATTGCTTCTGTTGTGTTCGTTCCCCGTTTGTGTTGGGATTTTACCAACTTTTATCAATGGGTTTGATAGGAAGAACATTCCTGGAATGGTGAGTTGGTATCGGGGAGAAGGTTTTCTAATCAGAATTGTACATAAGCACGTATAGAACCGGATTTAGGAGTCAGGCTTGGCTGCTAAGGAAAAAAGTAATGTGTTAGTATGGTGGTTGTCCAAGCAAAACAATTCCAGTAATAAATACCAAGTGTAATAAGTAGCTGGAGAACAAGCATTGTTTGGAGATATGAGTCACCAAACAATTTTGAAAATAACACATTTGCTTGAGGAGAAACTGTGAACACCAAAAAAATGAGTTTTACCCTCCTGATCATCAAGATGTCTGCATAAATAGAAGCAGATTCCTCTCTAATCCTTCTGACCCTGAGGTTGTCCAACTTATCTAGTAAGCCCACACTTTAAAGTGTGTGACAGCAGTTACCGAGATTGATAAACTGCACCGCAGCCTCGTACGAACTGAGTAGCTTGGGGTCAGCGTGGCTAAAAAGAACAGCAGCAGTATTTATTCCTCGAGCACGCGACCGACGCAGGTTAACGCCACCAGCTTCACTGGCACCAGGAAAAGGCTGGAAGGCCAGGCTGAAGTTTCTCCAGCCCCGAGACCCTCTCGGCTTCTGTACCTGCTGCTGGGTGCCGGCCTTGGTTCGGGCTGAGCAGGGATGCCGTAGCTGGCGGTAAAGTCAAGTTACGGTGCGTTCTGCTTTCTGCTCTGGAGCGCATTGTGCTGATGCCGGAGTTTTTTGGAGCTGGGCTGCAAGCTAGGTCACTGTAGAATGATCCGTGTCATTTTGCTTTGTTTTTAAATGGCAGAACTCCCGGAGAATTGTTGATTGCGTTTGTTTTCAGGGATCTGATCAACGGGGCCGCAAAGTGTGTGGGTTAACAGCCACTCAGGAGTGGGAGGGGGCATAATTTCTTTAGTGCTGTAATTAGATTAAGAGAAAGGACACCCTGGGTGCAAAGTGTCCCTGCTGTCCCCAGGGGCAGATGGGGCTCGCGTGTGCCCATGTCCAGTCTGCAGGTTTGGACGCGCTTCTGTCGAACCGTTCCAGCCCGCTCACCGTCTCTCTCCCTTTCGGACGCGCCGAGACGGCCTTTTTTTTGCGTGGACTTGAGGATTTGCGGTGCAGGCGAGAGACCCGCGCTTAAAACGATGGCGCGGGCGCAACCCCTGACCCCTGCAGTCTTGACGAAATCGGGCAGTGAGCGGCGATCCCCTCCGGTTTATCCGGGCGCAAAGGGGCAGAGGAACGAGAAAACCCTGGACGGACTCGAGCGCGGCTCTCCTCGCCCCGTCCTTTGCCACCCGCAAAGTCTGTTTTCGGTCAGGAACCCGCAAGAGGACGGCGAGCCCGTCTCCGTCCCGAGAACAGAGGTTGAGGGAGAGGCGGTGGGTTACCAGAGCCCTGCTTCGCTCCTCACCCTCTGCCCTTCGCCCACCGAGGTCCAAAGGGCCCGGGCCGGGCGGGGAAGCGAGGCCCAGGCCGCGGCCTTTCCAGGGGAGGAGAGCGGGAACCCGCCGGCCCCGAGCAGGCGGCACCTGCGTGAGGCGGAGCCGGGCGGCCGGGGCCGGGCTCGGCGGGGAGGGGCCTGGCGGCAGCCGCAGAGGCGGCGGGCGGGAGGGCGCCCACCCAGCACCGGGCGGCTCCGCCTGCGGCTCGTCCCCTCCTCGGGCCGGGGGCGGGCAGAGCTGGGCGAGAGACCCCCGGGGACAGCGCCGGAGAGGTGCTCTGGCCGGCGGCGAGGAGAGGAGGAAGGTAAGAAAAGGCTCTTTTTTTTTTTAATCATTAACACCCCCCCCCCCCCCCCCCGTGCCCTGCCTCGCATTAGCGTCTTTCTTATGTAAGACTCGCAGCGTATTTTTAGGTTCCTGCCCCCCCCACTTGTTGCTTAGTAACTTGCCAGCTCTTTAATTCGCGGTTTATGGAGAATTAAGTGCCTCGGAATTAAGGTTTTTCTTCGCTGGCCAAGAGGTGTCTTCGCACGTACCGGAGTTATAAGGCGCCCGCCGACCTCCCCGAAAAGGTGGGCAGAGCGATGCCAGGCTGCGACGCCGACATCGTGCCTGGAGCAGAGCTGCTCTTACGCCGGGGCAAGGCAGTCGAGGCTCCTGAATGACTTCTGCTGTGGGGCGATAGCCTGACATCACGTTTTTAGCTGGGTGAAAAAGTACCTGTTACTCAGTTAATTCCCAGCGGTGCGCTCTCATCCGACACCCTGGCTGCCGCTTGTGGACCCGTTTGTTTCTGCTGGGAGAGAAGATCCTCGGGGATCTGTGCCTGTGGGCAGGTTGCCTGGCTTGGTGGTTGGCTTCTCTTGCCAACTCAAGACTAATTAACACCGCGTACTTCCCCCAGCCCCCCGTTGCTAATTGTTTTGCTTCTGTTTCCCTTTCCCTAATCTCTGACTTCAGGTTTCTATTGCGCCTTTCTACTCACTAGGTCCATAGTTGTAAACTATTTTATTGGACTTAGTCTAGGGTCATGGGTGCGTAGCAAGCCGGAGCTGTTAAAGGGAGCCTCTTTCATGTCTGGGATGATTTGTATGAGGATTCCCACCCAAATCCCAGGGCAGAAAGAATTTCAGCTTGCGAGCCCCCTCCGGCGCAGTCAAGTATGCCCCCGCAGTCCTCGGGGTTGCAGAGATGTGAGATCAGTGCTTCCTGCTCAGATTTATACCTAGCTCCCAAAGAGGCAGCTGACAGATGGGAATGTCTAGAATTTGAATTTCAATGGATTTTTGCATATCACTTTATCTTTTTGTTTTCCCTCCCTCCCCAGACTGGCACTCGGAGGACATAGGATGCATTCTTAAGCATAAATATTATTGATGCTGTTGTTCAGGAGAAAAGGGCTTCCTGTTTAAAAATGCTAGTCCTTTGTTTGCTGGAGCCCCAGGGCAGTGAATGCACACTCTGAAAAATAAAATTCCCAGGGAGAGTAGTTACCGTGATCCTAGTAGACACTTTGCAAGTGGCCATGGCTCATCTGTTCGTATTTGTTCAGAAAACCTCCTAGAAGCTATAGTCCATTTTAAGGACTAAATGCCCTGCAGGATCTTATTATTTATGACAGAGAAGACAGGAGGCCTCCCCTTTCCACTCTTCCCCATCCTCCTTTGTTCTGGGCACCACACAGGCATGATAAAAGAGTCTCATTTGAAATCAAAGCTCTGGACTGGTAAGATAAAGGAAAAGAATAAAGCAGGCAAAACAATACAATATCTGCATTCCAAAGTCTTAGAAAGCAGATTTAGTTCGCTGCAAATCCCCAAATGTGTTGGGCCCAATTTTCATTTTCAAGTAAAGCTTTTTTGCACTTCTTTAGCTGTGTAAGGAGGATGTATGGGAAGATGGCATTTTCATCCTCTTTAAAGCTATTGTATCCTGCCGGTGCTGTATAAAGTGACTGTAATGTGAATGAGGCTGATGTCCATTGTCTTGTTTCCACTCCAGATGAGTGGGAGTTGTGCTTCCAAAGGCAGAATCATCTCAGGACTTAATGCAGGTCTTAATAGCGGAATTATAAACAATTTAGAAAGTCAGGGTCGTAAACAGAGAAAGAACCAGACCAATAACAATCTTGGAAGAGTAGGACACTGTAATTTGAAAGGAGCTGGACTGGGCTGTAAACAGCTGCCCTCTGGCTAGTGAAAATGGAGATAGGCATCTTTCGTGAAGGGATTGGGAGAGCAGCACTAACATTACTTGTCGTACTGGGAGTACCGCATACTTCAGAAAAGTCTGTATGCGGAGGATTGAAGTAACGGCTGTGCCGTGTGGTTTAAGAAAAGGGAGGTAGTGTGCTTTGACCCGAGTCTCCTCCTTATTCCAGGTGGATTGCTCGTGTCCCATCCTGATGGAATAAAAAGGTTCCTTCCCAGTGTCTTCCCAAGGCCTTGCGTAAGAGCAAACACCCTCTTGCTCCAGGATTGGGCTCCATCTGCCGAGCTTCCAATTATTCAATTTTCCTTGTTTGTTGATTCATGTCAGATCTTTTTTCATTGCTTGCCTCCTCCCACCACCCAAGCTTGAGCGTGCTGCCATGCAAAACTGGAGCGACTTGACTGCCGCAGTCACTCTGGTTATCCCGGTTTAGCTGATGTCAGGATTGGGCTGAAGCATTATTTGTGTTTGAATGACTAGTGAAGGCTCTGGGCTGCGTGCATGTGTCCAAAGTACTTGACGTTATTCAGGGTTGTCTTGGGTTACTGTCAAGTTTTTGGAAAATCTCCTGCAGCGCTGCTACCGTTTGTAGCAGAAGCAGAAATAGTGTGGGTGAGGCTCAAGCAGCCATGCTGCAGCTTCATTTAGGCTGTTTTGAAGCCTTTCGATCAAGGAAAGATACTGCATGCAGCGTACAGCTGGTGTTTGAACAAGGGAGGGCAAAGGCAGTTTGCCTTCAAATAAGTATGAGTTTGAGAACAGTCGATTCTTGACTTCTCTGAAGCCATGGACGCTGTTGACAGGACAACAAACATTTGGGTTAGGTTGTATTAAAGGGAGGCTGAGGTCAGCCATTAAGAAACTCCATCTGTAAGGATAGGTAGCAGCTCAAGTAATTACCAACAGAGAATGTGTGGCATTTTCGTCACTGGAGGCTGTTGAGTTGGAGAAAGGTCTGGCAGAGAAGCCTGAGGTACAGTTGAACCTGTGCTGGTGTCACCTAATGGGTTAGGTGGCATCTTGGCTCTTGATTGTTCTCCCCTCTCTTCCTTATTTACAAGTATCTGGAGAGTATCTAACACACAGTTACCTGGTTGATGTTGCTGCTTACTTGGGTGATGATGCTTACCTGGTTGTCCTTAATGCTAGTGGGTCACTTGAGGTTCGAGATAAGAAATCTGCTAACCAGTAACGCCTTTCGTGGGGCACAGTGCATCACCTTTGGTGGTGTTCTAAAATAGGGTTTCTTCTAAAAGCTGTACAAATTGCGTAAGTATTAGAGATACATTCAAGTTCCAGTATCACGTTCTCTTTAGTGCGAATTTAGTGTCGCACAAAGGCTTCAGTACATTTTCATGTCAAGATCTCACATACGTATGGGAGTAGTGTGTGCTTGGGCATGCAAGGTCAAATGATCACGATATCCCAAAGCGAACGTGGGTGAAAGACTAACACTGTCTCCCTGACGGGCAGATCTGATGTTTAGTTCTGCTCGAGATAGTTACCCGAGTCAGAACATTATTTTTCAAGAGGATCATTAATCTCGGAGGTAAGCGAGATAAGCGAAAGGACTGCATTAAACTCTGCTGGAACTCATAGACATTTAGCAAAACGTAGTACGAATGAAAGAGAAAATAGATATTTCAAGTGCCTCTTTTGCTGTTTTTCTCCTAGCTCTACGCTTTCCAGTTTGCTCCCCTTGTCTCCCAGTCCCACTGCTGGCCTTGTGACCTCTTTGTGCCACCTGAGCTGCTGCGGCTACTGCTTTGTGTGCTAAATGCCCTTATCTCTATCGTTTTGTTTTCAACTCCCACTTGTTTTCCAGTTTTGGCCTCTGATAACTGGTTTCCTTTGAGCTACAGCCTCATCTCTTATAATTTCCTCACCTCCAATTGCAAGCCCTTGAGGCCCTCATGTTACCTAACCGAAGCCCATCCCTGCTGCGTTGTCACCAAGACCGTATTAACCAGTGCTTCTTTTTTTTCCCAAATAGAATTCAAACATGTTAATGGAATTAATAGATTGACCTTGTCAGCCCTTGTACCTTTGAAACCTCTCTCCTTTCTCAGCTAGCCTTCAGCTAACTGATTTGTATCTCCTAACCATATACTGCTTCCCTCAGGGTAGGTGTGCTGTACTTCAGGGAATTAATTCAGACATGTCCTGTGGTCTGTTTGTTCAGGAGGTCAGGTCATATTATCTTAGTGCTCCCTTATGGCCTTAGAGTCTATGAAAAGATCCGATGTATCTTCAACCTGGAAAGTATTGTGGATTTCTTGGTATCAAACTTTCCTATCTGTACGTCGGTGACATACATATGCATCTAACTAACCTTGCGGCTGCCTTTCTTATCCCATTATAAATACTCCACAATTTTGGCAGAATTTGGCAATGAAGAGCACGGAAAGAGTTTTTGCCATTGTGAATAGTTCCTGGTTCTTGTACGCATTTTCTCATTGACATAAATAAAGAAACCTTCTCCAGACAGTTCAAACTGTAGATAATCCTTGTGCGTGTCACTACAGATGTGTGATTTTAGTTAAATAAATAATGTTGAAAACAGTCAATGCTGCTGGTCAGATATGCTGTTAGCTTTTGAATTTGCAGTCTTCTGTCTCTGGAAGAGGACTGATGGGACTCAAATGCAGTGGAAGCTGACAGAAGTTATTGTATAATCTGGGCATGAAAAAGCACCAAGTGAGTTGCCAAGCTGGTCGATCTCTGATGCCAGATGTTCCTATGCTAACCAAAATAAGCCGGTACTCCCAGCTTGAGCCAAAGGCTGAGGGTGGCAAGGACAAGGAAGAGCTGCAGTTTTGCTGAGATGATTGCTCACAGACACTGCCCAAGGGATGGCTCCAGAAGCCTGGGCAGATACAAGAATACGTGCACCTTCCTTATTACTAGACTTTGTAAATAAGGACAGCAACATCACTTATCGGTTTTAATGACCTACTTTACTCTCCGTGTCTATGGTGCTCTTGTGATAGCTGGAAATATGTGCTTATTCTTGGCTAATTCTTGTCATCATAGTTAATTTTAATGGTTTTTATCTAATGACACTGAAATCAATCACCTTTAACGTATTTTGTGACTTCTTATAACACAGAGGCCAGCCTTAACTGATGTCAGCCTGGCACAAGATAAACGCTGCAGCATCAAAAAGCACACAGCATTTTTATTTTATTTTTCTTTTCTTTATAGAGCAAATCAGTAAGTAGACATTTGTGAAGGTTATTGGAAGTAGAAGGATATTTTTAAACTCTCACATCTATGGAATTTTAAAATCTCTTTCTGAAAATCTTTATGACCAGCGAGGGAGCCCAGTGTAGCGATTAGTGCAATTATTGATGTGGTGTTAGTTGGTCCTTCTTCAAAACCGGCATCCTGTTCAAGGACTAAAGGACGGTGCTTGGTGGTGCATGGTTCCAGATTCTGGTTGAGTGTTTAGGGCTGTATAAATTAGCTTCCAAAATAGAATCTGCTGTGGCAGGAGGAAAGGAGTAAAATGTCTTGTTGCTAAGGAACATGACAGAGAACTGGGAGATGTGACTCAGTTCTTGGCTTTGTATAATTTCTCTTCAGTAAGATGTGGGTCCACAGAGCATGTCTTTCGAAGTGTGAAGGGATGGATATTAAAAATATTTACTGAGGTTTTAAGGAGGGGCCGAGATAACTGATGCTGTGTGGGGAACTGGCTGAACTCAGTCCACTCACAGAGTTAAATGTGTTCCTGGGGGTTTGCAGAATCAAGAGCGTAGGAAATAGGTGGCAAAACCACCCCTGGCTTCTCATCTCCTGATTCCGGGTACTGCTCTTTCTTCAAAAGAGTCTGTTGCTGCTTTTTCTCTCCGTGCAGTAGAGTTTAATTTTACGGGAGAATGGGTCTTTAGGGGCTAATAGCCTGGAAAAATTTTAGCTTGACTTGCTGTAAATCTCTCTTCAGAGAGGATGGATTTCACTTTTGTTTTGTAGTACCTAGCTGTGCTTTTTTTTACAGCATTCCCGCACCTTTTTCCATCTTTGACTTTGTGACGGGATATAGCAGTTTGTTTATATATTTTAAACTATGCAGCCACACATGTTCTTGCTTTTGACCTTAGCACCGCGCTCTCCTCGCAGCAGGGGACAGCTGGGTTCTGTAGCGTGTAAAATCATTGTTAATAATAAGAGAAACAAACACGCTGGCCATGTGCTGGGAATGTGGGTCAGCGTACACCCTCCAAGATTTTCTCGTAGAGTCAAAGTTTATGAACCCTGTCTTAGAAAACATGCTGCTGACAGCAATCCTGTGAAGAGGATTTTGTCTAGGCCTGAGTTCAAAACCAAAAAATTGTCGATAGCAACAGGAGATAAAGCAGGTGTTCTTTATTTGTTTATCACGGGTTTGTTTTCCCTTAGGCCAAAGTGTAAGAAGGTTGCAGGGGGACAGGCAGTGGGTTTGTGAGGGTGTCCTATAGGAAGGTGCCATTATCCCGTTCGGAATATGTTGCAGGGTCACCGTATGCCTGGACGTCTGCCGAGTGAGCGCTTACCTTTTTTGTGCACGTAAATGTGCAAGCCTTGAAATCTGCTGTTTGCTTTTTTTCTGTTCTTTGTTTCCCCCGGTCTTTGAAAAGAGGCAGGGTGTGTGAGATGGGAGATGCTGTCCAGGGCTGCAAGGTTGGCTGTATTGCATTTTGTTCTCAGAGCCCTTGCGTCGTGGGGTTTTTCATACTGAAAAGGGAAGGAAAATGCATGCGCAAAATAATACCGCGGACACAGAAAGGCTGCATTTATTAAAAGACTCTCCTGGTTGGTCACCATGATTCAAAGCCAAGGAGCCAGGAGCTCTTTTCCATCCTACCTTTCCCTTTTTTGCCAACAGTTTGGGCAATTGTAATTAAATATTACATTTTAGACATGGGCTCAGGAGGAGTTTTACGGCCCAGACATGATGCTTCTGCAGTTTGGGCCGGGACACATGGTATCGTTGGACTGCGTTCTAATCTTACGGGTCTAAATCCAGGGTAACCGCATCCCTGTCAAATCTCTACGGGCACAGGAGGGATCAGAAGTTGGCACTCCATGGCTTGGTTGTGCCTCAGCGACTTCAGCTCGTTTGCCAGCAGGCTGAGGGTATAGTTCTGCAGCGCGTTGGCTGTGGCAGGGAGCTCAGCGTAAGAAGGTCCAGTTTTCTGCGGTTTGCTCGGCCGCCCCCTCCCTTGGGCTGCCCCAACTGCTCATGCTCTCCTGCCGTAAGAGCATCAAGTGCAGCAGATTATTTTTAATCTGGGTCGCTGTGGTGACTTAGCTGGCAGCGCGACCTTGCAGAAAGGTGCAGGAACACAACAGGAGTGCCGCGATGGCCGGGGAGGGCAGCGGGTCGGAGAAGACGCGGGAGACCCCAGCATATCCCAAAGAGATCCCCGTGAGCTTTCCAGTGGGTTCCCAAAGTAACCCAGGAAGAGCATATTGTGCTGAACAACAGCCGTGAAACTACTTTGAATCAGCTGATGGCTGAAACATTTCTCCAGTAAACAAGCTCCGTGAAGTATATCCCAAAGTGCCTTTTCAGTCTGCGGCATTAGGGTGAATGAGCCCTGCTTTTAGTGAAGTAATTGTTATTTAATAGTTTTTATCAATGTCAGGGGAACTTCGGGCCTCGCTTACGCTACAAAAGCTTGGTGGTATAGCAACAACGGCACGGCTTGATTGATAAACATTCCTCGGGGAGGTACAGACTATGGCAGTTGCCCAAAACCACAATAAACTACCTGGCATGAGTAGTCCTTTTTCTTCCCTCCCTTCCCATCATATATAAAGGCTTTGGCCAGCATAGTTATGTCAGCTGAGGGTGCGATACGTTTTCTCACTCCTAATTGACACATTTGTGCCAGCAAAACTTCAAAAGTAGTCCAACCTCAGGTGCAGTATTTTTGTTTGGATTTCGATTGGGGTTTTTTTTTTAGTCAGTCTCACTATGCTAGATGGAGAATTTGTCTTTGCTTGTTCAGGCCAGGATACTTAGCCAGACCTGCCTTTCTGCAGAAAATTAGCCCCTCCTCCTTCTAGGAAAGCCTCTATTTCTTGGTAAATGATTTGTTTTATAGTAGTTAAATCTGAGGTGGAAAGTAATATGGATAAATGTTAGGAATTTTGTTTGCCTTTCAGTTGGTAACGCAGCAGCATCTCTGACTATAGCAACCGTTTAAAATGGTCTGGTAGTAATGCTGCTTTATGGTCTGAACTTACTTCTGTGACACTTGTTGACCTGAACACCTCACATGGAGACACAGACTGTGAATGGTTCAGATTTATCATATCCCCGCTTTATTGCCGGGACAATAAAGGTAGAAAAGGGCTAATTATTTTATCCACATCTCCTTCGTTTGTAACTTGTAGACTTTTTTCTGGTCTAAACCCTGCGCCTTGATTCCTTAACTTACTTGCATGCGTTAATTCTGGGTTTTTCGAGATCAGCAAATGGGTGCAGGAGTGTAGGACAACTACTTGCGCTGCAGCAGAACACCACTTGCTATTGCTGGTACTGTCACCAGTGGGACAGCAAAGGTTTGGGACCAGTGTTTTGGAGCAGAAAACATTTATTCTGCAGGATCCTTGGTAGCAACGTTGGCGTAGGTGCTTATCCAGAAACTAGGACTGCTGTGCTAGCTTCATCTAAACCAAAATGCATCAGAAATTAAATCTCTCTTAGGATGCATCGCTGGTTTGCGGGTCAAATGATGCCAGAGGACTTGGAAGCAGAGTAGAAAGCATTTCACCTTTTTTTGTTATTGGCAGAAAGAGCATACCTGACAGCCTCCTGAGCTCTTACAGCTTATAAGGATAGCTTATTCTTATCAGACACCTACTTGCTTTTTTGTTCTTTTTTCTAACCTGTCAGCAAAGAGATGACTGCTTGGATGTTCTCGCTGTTCTCTTTTCTTCCCCACCCAGGAGAAGCCTAGCTCCTATCTGTGAATCATTCATGCGTAGGTATAAAACTCTGAAGTTGGTTTAGCCTGAGAAACTCTCTTACAGAGTAGGCAGTGATTCAGAGAAGAGCGGTGCGGGAAAAACTGTGTTTAACCAAGGAACCATGCAAATGTTCCAACAGGCCGCTGATAAGTGAATTTCTGGTTACTGAACCTGCTCAGGCATTGCCCTGACAGTGCCTCGGACTGTTGCACTGGTACACTATGGGAGTGTGTTTGTAGGAGTCTACTTAATGATGCAGAAAACAAGACAATTATTTTAACCTGTACTGAGTGGCTTAATGGCAGAGCAGGTTTATTGTGTTTTAAATATTTGGGTCTCCTTTCTGGTTAGTTGTGTAAACAAGTATCAATACCGAGTGAAGTACATCCTTGGATCATAGGAGTGTATCGGTTGCACCTTTTTTTCTTTTTAAGGCCTGAGGTGGCACCCAAAAGTCACTTGGTGACCTGGTCACCAGCATTAGTAGAGTTTCTGCAGTACTGGAATTGGATGCATTTTTCTCCATTTTAAACCCATTACCTGATGGATTCCTTTTTCATTAAGTCAAGCAAGGTACTTCATGAAGAACTGTATACGGCGTCTGTGAAATGATTCAAATGAATACGTACATATTAGTAATTGCTTTATTTGTCTGTTTATTTGACTGTTGTAAAAAGCATCTGTCTCGGGTCTATCACCTCCAATAGCATTATCTCAGGAGCCCGAGGGTGCTAACGCTTTGAAATTCCACACAAGCCAGGATGAGACTCTGTCTCCATTTATTCCTGAGTGGGGCTGACAGGAGATGATAAATGAGCCCTTACTTTACTGTGATGGTGGATACCACCAAAATCTATCCTAACTTTGTTTGGCATGTCAACACAATCTGTTCATTTATTGTGTGCAATTAAAAAAAAACCTCAAACTGAAAACATTCCTTTAATTAAAGCCCCCATAGCCACAGTTTGTCATGCTCAGTGCTTCTGCATTTTGTTAAATGATTCGGGTTCGACTGCCGAGAACGCAGACGTGGGGTTTGTTGGTGATTTTAGGTTTTCAGGTATTCAGATGTATTCCACTGTTTAAAAGGATTAAAACATCATGAAGCATAGCATGGTATAACCTTGTTCTTGGGAAGAGGTTTCTCATGTTGACTGGTTGAAGAATACCCTGTCTGCCTGTATGAAGCATTGCTGCATAAATCTCTGTTTTGCCGAGTCCCAGCTTCCGAAGCTGCTCACCGAATTTCAATTTTGTGCGTATTAGCGAGCAGGAGTGACACTGGAGAGATGCACCTTTGTCACCAGGGGTCTTCATTGCTTTGGGGGTTGGTTTGAAATGGTGTGACTCTGCTGAAATTTGATTACAGTGCTTAAGGGTTTTAATGCAGGTGAAATACACGGTTGTCTTTCCTCTCTGGGATCTGAGGCAGGAGCGGGGGAGCGATGGGTGCTGCAGGAGCCTTTACAACTTCCTAGAGCTGTAAAGGCTTCCTCACAAAGCACAGCCGTTTATACCTAGTGATTTGTTCTTTTCAATAGAACTCTTCTGTTGAAGTTAAACTGCTTTTAAATCATGTATACAATGGCACTTTTGTTGGGGAGGCAGGAGCTCTCTGGCTTTCAGAGGGCCTCAGGAAGAAAAGTTGACCTTCAAGGGCATTGTTCTGCTTCCCATTCAAACCTGGCTCGGCCTCTCCTCCTGATTTGCATGAGCTTATTTGTGTCGCCCACTTCTGCCCTGTTGTGACTCTCCCTTTCGTTCAACTGTGGATTATGCTCCTTAGCGGGACTGGATGGTTTTAACAGGGTGACCGATTTCACC
This sequence comes from Haliaeetus albicilla, assembly GCF_947461875.1. NCBI lineage: Eukaryota > Metazoa > Chordata > Aves > Accipitriformes > Accipitridae > Haliaeetus > Haliaeetus albicilla. The sequence goes on from NC_091489.1 coordinate 45,459,291, forward strand.
GGCATTGCGCAGAGAAAGGGAGCAGGAGGCTTGGAGGGATGGCTCCCGAGCTATGTTCTCGTCTCTTTGTAGGCTTCTTATATTTATTCTGGAGGGGATAAACTGTGTCTCTTCAAATCAGCTGCCTTAGTTTTCTATTAAATAAAACAGACAGTGATGTTTTTATCTCGCAATGGCTTGAGAAGACCCAGGGAGCTAATAATGCCCTGGAATGGGCTGTACTTCCACAGCTGCAGCGAGGTTCACTAGAATTGCAGGTGTGCTGGCAGGGCGGTCTGTAGCCCTTAGAGCTAAATGTCCTCTAAGTTCAGATATTATTAGTCATTCGTTTGTTCTGGAGGCGCCTAAGACTACTAGAATGAGAGCCAGTAACAAAGCGTTTATTTCTGCTGGTAGATTTTTGTGCTGAGTTTGTCAATGTACGTGAGATTCCTCGTTTTGTTAGTTTAGCCTTGTTCCTTCTTCCAGAGATGAAAATTGTAGCTCTCAGGTGCTGCCTATTCTCCAGCACGCTGTGACTCTCCTTTAGTACACTCCCACCTGAAGCTGCTTTGCAGATCAGTGTGTCTTCATGTTAAACTCTTCCATTACAGCTGTCTCCTGTTATTTCTGCGCTAGCCAAGAATTAGAACAAAAGCCAAGTCTCTGTTAGTATCAGACCTTGGAAAATCCGTTTCTGTAAATAATTGATATTAATGTTACTACAGTTCTTACGTGCTCTGTGGAACGTGTTATGCTTGGCCTTGCCCAATTGAGCCAAATCTAAAAGGAAGTGGTTTTTTTATTTTGTTATGCAGTGTCGAAAAAACACGGCAAGCTCATCACCTTCCTTCGTACATTCATGAAGTCGCGCCCAACAAAACAGAAACTGAAACAGCGGGGGATCCTGAAGGAAAGGGTGTTTGGCTGTGACCTGGGAGAGCATCTTCTCAACTCTGGCCATGACGGTAAGAAACAATCCGTTCTTGAGTTCTTCCTCTGTTGGGAATCTTGCTTTTGGGTGATCACAGCTAGGAAAGGGTACCAGAAGAGAAATGTGTAACAAAAATCGATGGCTGAAAGAAAAATTGAGGCTAATGCTAATGAGAAGCATTGTGGTTCGCCATGGGAGCGCTGAAGATGGATGGAACTACTGAATATGAGTTCTCAACCTCTTGAAGTCTTCAAATAAATATTAAATTTTTTTTTGCAGGGAAATAAACTTTATTAATGTGTCAGTGTCAATGAATAATTAACTGGCAAGTTAATATTTAACGTATGTTAAATCCATACGTTTCTCTAACTCAGTACCTTTGTATGATTCTAGCACAATTTGCAATGTAAATCCTTCATCCGCCTTTACCCTTGATTTCACAAAATTTATGGGAATTGACTGGATGTTATGTTTTGTCACAGCTTACTTTTCTCTCATTTGTTACGGTGAGTTTTCTGTAGCTCTTCTCAGTCCCCTTCACCTTCCCACCAGCAGTTTAGGGAGGTAGCAGAAATGAGCTGTGCATTCCAAGAAAAAAAAAAAAACCCACACAATTGCTCCTACTCTTCCTCGGATGAACTTTTGTTTCACGTGCTCTTTCCTCCCCTCTCCCTGTGACTTACCCAAGCTAGGCTGTGAAGTCGGGGAGGTACCTGCATTGCCGAGTAGCAAACAGAGGACTCGAATTCTTTCACAGTTCGCTAGCCAGGGTTGTTCCCATAAATGGCCCATGCTGAGGGTTATTTAGAAAAGCAGCATGGAGCAGCCATGGGCTGGAGCCAGTTTGCCCAGGAGTTAAAGCCATCAGGAAATTAGTGATGGGTGTAGCATCACTGTCTGGCTATGTCAGCTTGTTGATCTGTTTCGTATTTTTGCTCCTTGCCTAATGCAGTAGATTTTGCAGTAGACCTCTTATGCCAAAGTTGTTAATGTGATGTCTCCCAGCTTTTGTGTGCAGGCTGAAGGAGAAATGACGTGTGGGGTAGGAAAGGAGTTTCTCTGTTAAATTTATTTTCAGTGGTACTTCGGACTCCTGGTTCGTATGAGTGCCTTTTGGAAAAGGGATGGTAAAGGGTGGGGAGCTGGTTTGTGCACTTTTTCCAACTGATTCAGTTGGTAACAGCACTGTGCACTCCCTTGCCTGACATGAAGTGTTTTACTACCACTTGGTGAATAATATGAGCTTGTTCTTGTGGAATCAGGACTGTGGCAAGGCTCGTTGGCTCGTTAATTGAAACCAGTACAGATCTTTATTGCTGGGGCTTGAAAAGCATCAGAGCGCCAGAAACTGGATGGTTTGGAGACAGAAACAGACAGTAACCCATGTAAGAACTACATCAGGAGTAGGTAATTTACACCGCCGGGTAGCTATAGAGCTGGGTTTATAGTCGTGCTGTGGGAGCAATCTTGGAGGGCAGGAGACATGCCAGCAGGGTGAGCTCATTAATGGGAAAGAGAGAATTCTCTTATCCCCAGCCCTCCTCCTGTCCATTTTAGTTAGGCACAAGTCAGCAATAATTGAAGCTTTTCCCTGCCCTCTGCGCTGACTTCTTCCCCTGGCTTTAAGGGGTGCGCATTTTATTTAGCATTAAAAGACACATCCCGAGCTGCACTAAACCATTCTAACTCCACTGGAGGCTCCTGTTTGACAGTCTGTAGGAGCTCGCCACTTGTTCTGGTCACTCCCCTCGTATCACGTGCGACTGAGTGACTGTGACTGAGCTGTGCTAATGAGGTCTCTTCATCTGAGAAGTTACCAGTTGCTTTCACCCTTGATTTAATAACTCCTTTCCTAACTCCCTGGAGTGAAGCAGATCCAATTTGAATGTTGCTAACAGGGGAATGTCTCCATTTCACACAGTGGGATTGTTTTTTTTCTGTGTGATTCAGCTCTCTGACCTGTATTCCAAGTGACGTAATCCCCAGGATTGGTTTTGTGGAGACATTTCTGGGTTCCTGTGAATCAAGCTCCATGCAGGCACAGCATTTTAAGATCCCCTCATTCTGCAGCATTAATGTTGCTCGGTCTTGGAGCCAAATGTAGCGCTGATCTGCTGAAAGAGGACTGAGGTATCACAGGAGATCCGAAGTTGAATTTGATAGAGCAAAGATGCAGTCCTGCTCCTTCGCCACATAACCAGAACATAAACTAAGTGTTTTTATAGGAGCACAGAGCACTGTAGCTGAAGTCTGTGCATGGTACTGACTCGTAATGCTTTGGGATTACAACCGTAAAACATCTCACTTCAGAAAAAAAAACCAAAAAGAACCCAATACCTTCACAGATTGGTTTGGGTTAATGCTAGTTTTGATGGGTTGCTGTCCAATACCCGAAAGATTTAGCAGGACTGAAGGAGAAAATTACACTGTCCACAGTGCTTGAAATGAATTGCAAGGCATTCCTGTGCTCCTCAGAAATGCAATATCGAACCAAACTAGAGTTATGTTAAGAATTTTATTAATTATCAGCTTTGGGAAGCTGACAAAGCCTACATTCTCAAGAATTCGCTGTGAAACAACACGAGCAGTCCCAATTTGGCAGTCACGAACATCTGAAACTTTGCTTGTCTTTTAGATAGGAAATGGGGAGAGAGGAGCAGACCGAGAGAATAAAAGGGGTAAGGAAGGACAAAAACTGAAATAGGTCTGACTTTTTTTTTACTAAACACTGTGTTGAGGCAGCTGGCTCCAATTGCTTAGCTAGGAGAAGAGTGTGTTTGCTATCGTGTGTCTGTATACCCAGAAGGGAATTTAGAAACACAGAGGAAATGTTTTACCTACTGCAGTATGTTGTCTTTCTGTGGGCTCAGCAATAAATCACTCTCATTCTGCATCCGTTGCGCCTCTTTCAAAAGGAGAATAAATTGCCATGAGATGTATAGGAGGAAAGCGATACAGAAACGTGACGTGTCTTGCTGTTACGGAGCAAGAGCCCAGGCCATACCATCCTGCAACGCTCCGTACACATGCTTTATGCTCAGCATGTGCTGAGTTCTGAACTAGCAAAGCATTTCTCTTAGTTTACCTGAGGTTTTGAGATTAGTCTTGCGCTGAGGCAGAGTGCCCGCTTTTCTGAAAGGGTCCTCTCAGGCTGGCGTGACAGAACTTGCATCTGCTAAACTTCAGGGTATAATATGTCTGTTTACTGGAGTTTCTCCTTAGGGAAGGGTGTCTGGGTTAAGATGGGGTGAGTGGAGCAAGCAGGCTGGTGTTGCTGCTGCCTTTTCATCTTTGATGAGGATGCAGTTTGTCATTTTTTTAATTGATGTGTATGGATCCGAGAAGTGACACTGTAAGCAGGGATAGGAAGGGAGGTAAGGTTTTTAACAAGTGTTTACAGTAACAGCGGTAGGGGTGAGTACTGTACCTGAAAATCTTTCTGTGTGCCTCGTGATTCATGTTGGGGGTTGCGGTGACTGTTGGGCTGGCAACTGGAGACAGGCAGTGTCCTGGGGTTTGGTTTTGGTTTTGTTTTTTTTTTTAATTCCAGTTTGTAGTGCGCTGACACTTTGAGCTCTCCAAACAATGATGGAGCCCTTCTGTGGTAGGAGTTGTACCTCCGCAGGGTGTGAAACCGTCCTTTCCCAAAGGCCCCTTGTAGACAAGATAGCAGGGAGGGGAAGGAAGCATCATTATCCAGTTTCTTAGATGAGGGTCTGAGTCACGGGCAGATCACACGATTATTTTTCAAAATCATCTGTGTTCCAAGCTGCTTTGGAAAATGGGAGCGAGGAGCCACGGGGCTCCTGGTCGCTGGGCTGGGGTGTGCATAGGTGTGTTTCTTCCAGGGAAAGAAAGAGCGGTCTGTCCTTTCGGTTCCTCTTCTCTGTCACATGTTAGTACTGAATTATGGGCTGGTACCTGAAGGAGTAAAACCGGTTTTGACGTGAGGGATTTTTGACTTCTCTGTTGGGTCTAAATCTAGCAAAGGTTGTGGTGATGCTCACTTCAAGCATGTTGGTTTGCACAATCTTTCTCCAGTCAGCTCTAGTCGCCCAACGGAGCCTGCCTTAAGAGGCCCGTCTCCATTTAATTTTAGCATGTTATTCATTTGTTGGCCCCTTCTGGGTTTTGAATACTTCCCCTGCCAATGAAGCGTCATTTGGAAGCAGACCAAGCTTAGTAGGGAGTAGCTGTTTCTTCATCGCCCTGAGAGATGTTCCCAGTTGGTTTGGTGCTGTTGACGCCTGCCATGCTAGTTCGTTTTATGGAGCTGCGAGATGGCAGCAAATTCAGCATAACCCCCGACTCGTGAAGAGGCCTTGTTCCCTTCCTAGGAAGAGAGACTTTTTTCCCCATGGTTTTTTTTCCTCTCAAAGGAAACCAGATAGATCTTAAATTTAGCTTGACCCCAATTAGAAAGAATTGTGCTTGCAGAGGATGTTTGTCTAGCGTGGGAGCTGGTTAAATGCTGCGTTGCAGCATCTGTACCGTCTCCTCGTTTGCGCCTCAGAATATTTCGAAACGGAGCTCTGCGCAACTTCTGAATTTATGACAAGTGTCGGAGTCCGCAGTAACGTGGCTAGCAGAAACGTTGCGCTGGGCTGCACGGAGAGGCCGGTGGATTGGAAGGCTGGGCAGGTTCTTGGACAGAGCCGCGACGCGAACGGGGAGGCTGCGCGGTCGCAGGTGCGGCATTGCAGCTGCGGCGATGCCGTTTCTCTCCGGCTTCGGGAGCCCGGGGTTGGTTAGCCGCCACTCGGTCTCTGGCGTGGTCAGAGAGCCAGAGAAAAGCCACATCGCTCTTCTGAGAGCAGATGAGGGATTGCTTCGCGATGTAGTTTATATTGCTGGGAATAATGTGCTGGAATTACTTGGGCTATGGAGGATGGGGTATAAAATACTAGCAGTTCTTTTTCTGTGCTGAAAATCCTCCTGTTGCCTGGCACTTTGGTAAAGGTGATCATTTCTCTCTTGGCGGTTAGAGTGGAGCACAGGCTAACCCTGGCGTACCCTAAAATGGTGGTATCAAGTGTTCGTTTCACGAGGTAATCCATACAGTACAGTCAGCTGTATTCACAGAGGATTTTGTAGGCTAAAAGCAAATGGTATTTTTGGTACCTCTTTATTATTCATTTATTGCACTGACATGTCATCAGCTTCCATGACTGGAAAAGATGGATTTAGAAATGGCACTCACTCATTTTTAATCGACCAGTTTCCTATGTTGAAGGATCTATACCTCATTTTTTAATTATAAGAAAACACCAGTGATCTGTAATCAACGGGAAGAGGTATTGCTTTTCTTGCTGAGAAAGTAAATGCCTGTGAAAGACAGAGTTTACTAACACACCTGATTCTTGCTGTCCATCCGTCCTGCTCTTCCCAGTTCCTCAAATTTATTAGCAATTATTTTGGGCAAGTTGGGTAGGATTAAATAAAAAATAAAAGGAAAGCTGACACTTCAAAACTGTGTGCAAGTTCAAATTATAGCAGATGCCGGATCTTGATCTTGTTATATACTGGGCGCTAGCAACAACTGTTTGCAAGGGATGGTTTTATTCTCTTGTGCTGCTTGTTATGCTCTCCAGATAAGCTCCTTAACAGCACCTTGGGATTTCTGGTGACATCACGGCTTGTTCTGGGTCCTCCAGTGTTACCCTTCCCTTCAAGCGATCCCCTGGCTGCAGTTGGGTGATGTAGTTGCCTTTGATGCTAATTTATTGCAGATTTGAGTACAGGGAGAACACTGTTACCGGAACAGAGTAACACAAGGAACCAGAGCTCGGGCAGCGTCTTGGCAGGGATCTATAAAAATCTGGTTCCCCTTAGCTCAAGCAGAAGTTTGGTAATCTATATGTCATCTCTTTGGTTCCTAGGATTAATGCGAGGAGTCCCTTTTACTAGCTAATAATTTTCATTATAAAAGTCTGCCTGGCTGGCTTTGGATCTTTGCCATCTGTGAAGGAAGCCTTGATTTGGAATTGAGGACAGCTGAGTCTTACATATTTATTAATTTTAGATTTTCTTGATGTTTTAACTCTTAGAGGGTAAATGTAACCAGTTTCCACTCTGTCTCTCTTACTGCTGAAGAATGAAATTGAACATGACAAACAAGAAGCAAAGCAAACTTTGCTGAAAAGTAGAAAGTTATAAATATTTACAGAACTGTTGCTTTTTTCCTTTCCTTTCTTTAAATACTGTTCTTAACTGTAAACACAAGGCACACCCTGAAAGCCAAGAACTTCCAATTTATGTTCTGAAGGCCCAGCTGAAACCCCTGCTCATGACGTCCTTGGTAGGGAATTGGTTTGTGCCAAGATTTTCGCTTCAGAAGGACTTCTTAGCATTTGCAGGGCTCCCATCAGAGATAGATCCTCAAGCTTTTACCCGGGCCCACTACAGTTCAAACAGCGAATCGTTAGGTCGCTGTACAGCAGCCCCGGCGTGTAGCTCCCCAAGTATGCTTGGAATTGTTACGACTTGAACACTGGCAACCACATCAGTAGATTTGTTTAAGCAATAGCTTCGTGTTCTCATACAAAGGTTTATTGAAGTGCTGCACGAAAAAGGTAGGTCGTGTGTGTTAGCCATAACATTCAGATCAGAGCGATGAAACGGGCCCCAGTCATGACGGTGGGCTGAGGAGAACATTGGCTGTGGATGAGGCTGAAGGTTTATATTAGATGCGTTCATTCTGTGAATGAACCTCGGGGCATTTTTGTACTTTTAAGAGGTATTTTCAGAGTATCCAAGCTGACAGGTTTGAATGGGAGCTAAAAAGTTTCAAACCTCCAAGTAGGTTCAGATCTGGCATCCTGCTTTTACTTCTGTCTCTGTTTTTAAGCATTTACATACCTAAAGGAGTTCATGATTAGGACATAAAGCTGAGTTTGGAAGGATTTGTTTGCAATTCTCTTTTCTGCTAAGACATTTCTTGAGTGACTTTGGGCAAGTCCTTTAAAGTAGGATTCTTCTCCTTTGCTCTTAGGCATCTAGCAGTTATCCAGGTCTAAGGCCCATTAAAGCAGATGGGTGTATCTGGAGGGTGATTCACTTCATCTACCATAATATAGGCGTTTAAAAGAAAAAAGAAGTGGATCCTAACTTCTCCGTTGGCACCGCAGGAAAAATAATGCATCCTTACTTAACCAATAAATTTTGTAATGCCCCTCCTTTGATACCTTGGGAAGGAGAGCCATAAACAAAAGACATGGCAAGTGGAGGATTCATATACAGGGCTACAGCTCACAAATCAGGGGGTGTATCTTGTGTTTCCCGACAAGCCTGCCTAATGCAGGTGTTGAGGAAACTGGAAACCTTCCTGTTCTGCCTCCCTTAGTAGCATTTTTCTGTGCGCTGTGGTCCTATTGAGAAAATGGGAACTAATTGTATATAGTACGTGGCTAGTCATTGTGAAAGGGCAAATCCTACACCAGAATATCGTATTTAGTTAACAAGAAATTGTAACTGGTCTGTCAGTGCCCATGAAGGAGTTCAGGAGACAGTTGCCTATGGATAGGGAGAACATGGTTTTCCATCAGCAAGTTTTTTCCACTACTTGAAACTTTAAAAGTTGTTTATAAGCTGCATGCCACAGAGATACATTAAACTTTTTCTCCTCCCCAAGTGATTTATTTTTGTGCTTGAGAAATCATTAACAAGGGGAGGATTTGACACATACTCTTACTGCTTTGCCTTGCGTGTTGGAGCCCAAACTGACCGTCTTTGTTTCTTATGATCCTTTATCATTTCCTGCTTGTTTTATGTTACGCAATGAAGAAATACTGGCCTGCCTCAGCATTTTCACTTGCATCTGAGTCCATGTTTGCCACACCTCAGTGCACAGACAGCGTAAACGGGGGAAAAAATGGTTGCAAAGTTGCATTCTGGGGCAGTAATTCAGTGGGGCTGTTGTGATTTGACGGCCCCTTTGAGCTCACAGGTAATATCGGCCATACCATTCCATTCATCCTGCTGTCCTGCTGGCTGTTATTTCATTTGGCTGTCCCTTTTTTCAAGAGGGTGGCAATATATTGAAACCAGTCAGCCTCAGACATGCCAAAACCAGTTTTCTTTCAGTATTTCACAATTTATAGTAATTTTTTAATCAAAACCCATCTCCAAAGGAGTTGGGCAATCAATGACCGAAGCTGTGGTCAGAGTTCGGGCCGGTGAGCTGGGAGCAGCTCAAGCCCTGTCTCACAAGCTTTTTGTGGCCTTGGGGAGCTTGTTTGATATTTCCCTTTCTGTCTCCACGCTTGTAAAATGAAACTAATAGTCCGTATCTGCCCCCAAGGTGCCACAAGGGTAAGTTTCTTAATACTTGTGAAGTATGTGGAGGATTAAGAGCATGCTATAACCATTAAATAGTATTTGTCCAAGTGTTAACACAGGTTGGTATGCTAGATCCAGAGGAGCCTTGAGATTGTCTGTAGGAAATAAGGAAACTTACCTGTATGTATCCCTTATATTTATTTTGTTCCTTGGTTGGGTTTGCATAATTTCACAAATCTAAACCTGTCAGACATTTTGGAAACCGAATGGTGCCGAATTCAGTGGAGGTCTTCCGTAAATCATGAAAAGCCTGTGTGTTTTAGGTGCCTAAATGTTTCTTCCGATACGGTAGTATGTGCCTCTGCACGCACAAACCCCTGTAACATAAAAGAGGGATCCTGCAGATGCGTTCTTTGCTACACGAACTCATTGAACACAAGTTGATACTTTTAAAGGCCAATAGTTTTGAGCTATTTGGGGCAAATTTCCAAACATAACAGGCACTGTTACTGCTTCACCATCTGCCTTCTGAATTGCTGGAACTCACAATTATTGGCTACGGGGTCAGCATTACAAAGAGGTACATGGGGTCCCCGTGGAGAATTACTTGTTTTGGGGAAGTACTTGCAGAAAGGGGCAGCTGAGCAGGCAGTACAAGCTTTTGCAGTTAAGAAAAGAGACAGTTTCTCTCTCCCCTTCTTTTTTACCCTGCCTGCAGCTGTGAGAAGAGAAATTCTTTATGCCTGAGTGACCCAGAGGACAGCAGGGAGTTGAAAATTAATTTGCATTTCGAAACACTACAGCTGTAGGGGGAGCAAACATGAGAAAAAAATGTTGCAGTCCCTGCAGGAATTGCTTGTGTTCTTATCCCTCCTCTCTTAACGAGGTGGATGCTTTTTTCCCCTCTCAGCTTATTGCACTAAGTGTAATTGATCTAAACAGAAAATGCTAGCGCACATACCAATGTATTAGTAGTATCTTTATTCCATTTGTGGATATTTTGTATTAAAAAGAAAAAGACCAACCCCAGAGAATTAGGTGGGTACAGGCTGGGAGATGGATGTGCTATACAAAGGCTCTGATCTTTGACAGGAGTGCAGTAAGGTACTGCTTGCAGTCCTCAAGCAAAAATGCCCTAGCAGAGACGTACCCACAAAATGGAGAATGTTGCTGATCTCGCAGGACTTGAAAAACATGGTCATCTACTTTCCTAGCCTGATGCAACACAGTGGGATTTATGTTGCTCAGGCTTGAACTTTGCACTTTGTTTTTACCCAGTTCCTGGGTAAGCGGCGATAAAAAAAAAAGTCCAGCCTTAAAAAGCAGAGTCCGGTGCCAGAGGCCGATTTCACAAATGGGCGCTGTGTGGTGTCTGCTCCTGGAACCCACCCATGGTTTATGGCCCCCTCTTCCATTATTGCACTTTTCCCAAGTGCAAAAGTCACACTTCAAATAAGAACGCTGCATGTTACCAGGAAATAATGCAGCTGGTGATAGCGGGCTTGGAAATCACGCAACTCGTCAACAGCATAAATGATTTTAATGTGGGTCACTTCTTGGACATCGGGAAGAGAGCACCTTGAAGGAGGTTTGCTGTTTGGTTGGTCTGCTACTTCTCTCTTACTCCTGCTGATTCACACGAGAGGACGCAGATTTAGGAGCACGACAAAAGTCCTTAGAAGAGAATCTTTAAAGTTTGATTTCTTTCTGAACGTGCAGGGGATGGTGGGGTCTGCGTGCTTGTAAAATGACAAGCCCGGGCGACTCACCGGCTGGCAGGGAGCTCCTTACAGAACAAGAAAAAGGAAATTTTTAACCTCTCTGTCCCATGCTGGTTTACACCTTCTGTGTAACTTTCACTGTAAGATGGAGGGACGAGTTTCAGAAATGAGTACTTTGAAATGAGGTTCCTGTACAAAGTTACAGTCTGTATTATTACAGGGTTTTTTTACGTTGTTTTTTTTAGGAAATACTTGGATAGTTTTTAGCAAAATTGAGCTACAAATAGGAAGAATGATTGGGGTAAAAGCAACTGTATTTCTTCGGGTGAGGATATTCATTGTTAGGTTTTTACTTAACCACACATTAATATGGCCAGGCAGACAGGATTTATTGGGCTAATTTCCAATGTCTAGAAGTTGTCAGAGTCTCAGCTAGTCACCACCCTCAGGAACGGGGCACATCCACGATGCAGTTGGCACCTTTCGTATCGTACTGGGTGTTCTTGGGGCGCTTTATCTTCTGCGTGTGCCCATCCTTCCTCGTGGTTTGTAAGGGCAGCCTGGACAATTAAGAGTGAGCTGCCTCCACCTAAACTTTATCTTACGGCCGATTGGTTTCAGTTTATATTCTTGCGGCTCAAAACATAGCCCTTAACCTTCTGTTATGTTCCTTCACTCAGTTTTGGGTTCTTCGTATGCTTCCTAAGTATCGTTACAAGTACTTGATAGCCGTGGTTATTACCTTTGTTTAGGCGGTTCGGAGTGGCACTCGGGACAGTTTATTTCATTTTCCTCGCTCCTGCTGGGCTGCAGGTTTAGCTTTCCGCGTTCGTTTGCTGTGTGTGGAATTCAGCTGAGCAGCTGCATTTCAGCGTGCTATGGTCCATTAACCAGCCAAAAGGCCTGGCTTGTGCAGCAGTTCACCTTACTGCTGTAATATTGTGAAAATGACACCGCTAGAGGGGAGCTTGATGGGAGGCCTCGTTCCCCAGGCTGAACAAATAGTTCTGATTCCAGTAACGTACTAAGAAAATAAAAAAAAAATAAAATAAAAAAAAATAAAATCAGGGAAGCCTCCCAAAACCCAGGGAGGGAACATTACAAAAGATTAAAAAGGAAACAATAAACCCAAGATGATAGGAAGGGAAATGTGCCTGATTTTGAGATGAATCAAAATGTTCTTCAGAATGAAAACCATAAAACTCCTGCTTCCTCTTAATGGCAGAGAATTAACCAGTTAACGAGCCCTAGGAGATGCAATAAACCTTTCAAACCAGCTGAGAGATGCTCAGGAATGAGTTGAATAAATTCCTTTAGCTGCTATGGCGATGAAATATGCTAGGGTCTCCTTTGTTGACGCGTCCACATTTCCAGCCTTTTGCGCTTTGTTTCCTGGAACTTACCTGTTATTTGAGACAGCAAAGGGAGGGAGGGAATGAGGGAAGGGGATGCATTTTGGAACGGGAGACGTGAACGGTGCCGAGATTCTCCTGAAGAGGTAGGTGTTCAAATGTAGCACCTGCCAGTGGATTTGAGAGGGCTGCAGCTGAGTCAGTGACTTCATTGCAGAGAGATTATCTGGCGTCAGTGGCTGAAGACGGTATTGCTCTGGAAAGGAATAAAACCAACAGGGAGTATTAGTACATTTTCATCACTTGCCTGGGAACGTGGAACTGGAAAGGGCTGTGTGCTGGGTTTAATAAACACAGACGCTGATTCTGGGCAGAGGGTTGTTGGGGCTGGAGGAATATACTGTGTGTTACCCTGTGCTTGTTCGCTCCTGTGCCTTTCCCGAAGTGGCCTGCTTGCGGCGGCTGTCAGAAAGCGGGTGCTGAGCTAGGTGGCTGTTAATACAAACCACGTGCGTGATCAAGTCTGGTTGTTATAATTGCAGGAAACCGCAGTAATTAACTAACATTAATAGAGTTTTAGTGTAGATGCTACTACATCCTATGAGAAGAAATCTCCATCAGTTTCCTGCTGTGATGCAGCTGGGATACCTCTCTGATTCAAATCTGACTATCGGTTTGGGATCTAGAAGCCAAAATTGGGACGTGAACACAGAAGTTCACCTCTGCAGCAGGGGAGGGATTTATGCACTAGAGATAGGTACCCGAAAAAGTCACAATATGATGTCAGAAGCCACCGCAGGTGGTGGTCTTGGCACACTTCACATTCGCAAAATTAAGTCTTGGCTTGTGCTGTCATCCTGCCATTTCGTTCTGGTGGTAATAGACACCATTCCCTCCATATGTGTGTATATGCATGTGTATAAATGTATATTTAGCTAACGGGCTTGGGATTCAAAGGGCAGAGGGAGGTTAAACACGCATGTAATTGTCAGGTGTCGTCTTTGTTCAAATATCAGAAAAATCAAGTCATCGTTCCAGCAAAGGGCCTTCAAGTATAATTATAGCCCTACTTGAATTTCAGTCACTTCTCCAACCATGCAGAATTCCCCCAAAATATCTGTGGTGCTGGCACGATACATTTAGCTTAAAGAACAGATCGTCCCAGTAACCAGATTGGGAAATGCGTGGAACAAGCCTGCTAGAATTTTTTTCAGCGTATATTAATCATTCTAACTGTGCCCAAGACCTTCCATGACAAAGAAGTACTTCAGGAAGCGTATTGTTGGTGCTACATCCCTCACCTTCCCCCCTGTTCTCCCTTGACCTGGTTCACATTGTCACAACAGGTTGCTGCTCAGCTGAACTGGTACGTAAATACCATTCTTACCATGCTGTTTGTTTACACAGCTAGATAAACCCCAGAAGGCTAAGGCCTTGGAAACATGCAGAGCTCGCTCCCTGTGGCACAGGCCTTCAATTAGGAAGCGCAGGCGGGCGTCCCAGCTGTGTTCGTGGTACGTAGATAAACAGGAGAGCTGGCTGGGTAAGCTCCCCTGCCCGGTGCGTGCATCGCCCTTCTCGGATGGTATCAGCCCCCCTGGTGGGAATTAGGCAGGCAGGGAACGTGCTATTTATTTATTTGCTTATTTATCTATTTCAGCGGGTGCTACTGATTTCAAGGGAAACCCTATTGAGATTCCAGTATGGACCATTAAAGTCTTTGGGTTTTTGCAGCTAAGTGTTAGCAGATCTTGCCACAACACTTTAAAACTTGGGTAAACTCCTTTACCCGATCCTTTGTGACTCCTGCGGTCGGGCAGTTGGCCGAAGGAAACGCCGCTGATGCAGCGCTGAGCCCAGCAGCCTCGCGCAGTTCGCTGGTGAGACCTCTCGCCTTTTGTAATGGGTGGTGGTGGGGAGAGGCACACACGTGGACATCTGGCATAGTCTTGCTTGGTTCTTGGTGAAATCAAAATGAGCACGCGTCTAGTGTCTCTTGCAATCCAGGGTGTTCTCGGTGTCAGCATCTAAAGCGTTGCCCTTTACCTTCGCTGCAATGGTTGATGCTGTTCTCATCTCTCTGCTTTTCTGCACCAGTTTATACCTGGGTCACACTTGTCTCCTAACGCTGTAGTGCAATGCAAAAATGTATATTTTAGTCCTTTTTGGCAACTGCTTGAGTGTGTCCTTCCCTGTCCACTTAAAAACTTTCTTCTTTGAGAGGTGTTGAAACTTTCTGGGTAAAGGGGTAAGTGGTGTCCTGCAAAAACGTTTCTTGAAACGGTATTAGAATGAAGGGCCATTTGTTCTGCCTGCTCTGATCTCAGACACGCAGCTTACGGTGTGGTGGGTGACTGATGCACGTTTTACCAACGCGCTCTGCAAATGTGTATTCGCTCAGCGGTGAGAAATTGTTGCTTATCCTGGCTTAGATGCCTAAACGTGTGTCTGGTTGATTCCTGAGACCAACAGTTGTGGTGCTGCTCTGAGCTCGCTCACAAGGCTGCAAGAGGTACCTTTAGCTTTGGAGCAGATGCGGAGTTTTCCTTCTGCGAATGTCTCTGGTTGCATTGGTGGAAACTGAAGTTTCCATTGCACCTACAGGGGAGAGCAGAAGGTGATCACCTCTGCCGGTTTTCTCTCCCCAAAAAAGCAGCACCTGGTTTCCAAGGCTCGCTCTATGCCATTGCTTAACGTACAAGGGCTCTGCTTGCCCCGAAGTCTGCATCTTGCTTTGGAAAACAGTGAGAGATGTTGTAAATGCCTAGTCATGCAATACTAGAGTCTGGCTGGCTGAGTTTTGACTGTCTCTTGGTACCTTTGATTATTGCAGGTCCAGGGCCTCATCTACTAGAGCTGAGCCTGCGTGTTTGACGTGCCATGCAGATTTACGGGTTTTGCTCTGTCCTGTGCTCGAGTGCGCAGCAGATGTGCCCTTAGCCCTGGATGCACCTGCTGATTTCCAGGGAACCATTTAAAATGAGTCTTTTCTCTAGCTGTGTGAGTGTTTGCTGCAAGCTGGCAAAAAAGCAGCAAAGCGGCTGGGGAGGGGAAAGCACAGAGCATCTCAGTTCAGTAGCACTTAGGAGAACTGACTGGCAGATGGCATTTGGTGCTTGATATAAGGGGATTTGCCACATGACCTATTGAGAATCTGTGTCACGTGGCAAATTGATCAGACCTGGCATCTAATGTAAGAATAAATCTAGATCATCGTAGGAGCTGTAGCATAAAGGTGGCTTGCAGAGAAATCCACAAGGATCTGAGTTTTTTCCATGAAGATTTGCTGATGCTCGCAAGAGCTCGATCCTACTTCTCTTCCTGTGTTCAGGACAGTTTTATCTTCCTTTTATAAATAAAGTAATTTGCTCTTCCTTAAGCTTACAAGGATGGACAAATAGCTCCATCCGTGGATGCTGCATGAGGCTGAGAAGTCAACTGGAAGGAATCGGTTGGTGAAGCGGCTTGAATATTAACTTGACACCTAATTATATCCTCTGGGCTTATTTTTAACATTCTGTCATACCCCGGTCTGTCTGCAATTTCTGTGAGTGTGGTATGTTGCGTAGCTATCTAAATCCAGTCACGCTCCGGTAGGCATTGGGGATGAAATTAGCAGTTGTAAAAACTCCTGGCCCTGGTGCAGAAAGTAGCATCTCCTTAATGTTTATATTTGCTTAAACCAAGCAGTATAGGTTAATCTTGTATAGATTTGAAAACAAAGGAAGTCTTTGGCCAGAGAGAGTGTATTTACTCAATTTTATAGCTCTTTTGGAATGGAATTTACCACCACAGTTCTTGTGGGAGTTGTGATGGGACCTGCACTGTCTCTGCTTGACCAGGATTGACTTCTTTCACCCTGATTCATATCCTGGCGTTTCTTTAAAGCAAAGAACACCTCTGACCAGTTGCCACACCAACTCCTAAAGTTAAATTTCTTCCAGGCTTTCTCCTCTAAGGAAGAGCTAAAGCAGTAGCCCAGCTGGGCCTAGTTTATGGCATCTGACAAGACCACAACTTGAACTAGGACTTTAATAACACACTGAACTAACCAACACCGCTTGTTCTTTAGTCCCCCAGGTCCTCAAGAGCTGCACTGAATTCATTGAGAAACATGGCATTGTGGATGGAATATATCGTCTGTCTGGGATCGCGTCCAACATCCAGAAGCTACGGTAAGGGCGCTGTGTTTGACAAACCTGTTTGCAGGGGAGCATGGGGCACGTGCTGGGTTCGAAGGCTGTGCTTGCAGAAGCCAGCACTGTGGCAATTGTGGGGCAGGCTGTTCCAGCAGCTCCGACACGGGTGTGCAGTCTGTCCTCGATGGATGGTACGCTGGGTCTGGCATTGTTTTGGAGCAACACAGGTTGTTCAGTCCACTTCATTTTGCAGGAAGTTTTCCTTCAGGATAAAGTATCGGAAGGCTCTGGGATCGTGGTGGCACTGTGCTGTCACATTTCATTCCTGTTTCCTCTTGCTCCCAGAGCCCTTTCGAGCAGCTGCTATTTCTCCTTGGTGCTTTGTACTCCAGGCATACTAGCAATTAATTGGTAACATGCAAAGAATACTTGCATAATCCTTGGTGGGTGGCATTGCCATGCTGCGTGGCTGTGCAGGGAAAGGCTAGGTGTGCGTCCTCCCCAGTTAGAAGCTGTTCTCATCACAGTAGATGGTCTTTATCCTTTTGCAAGGCTGTTTTTCCTCCCGTCATTTGGTATGCATTTTCCTGTTGTGAAGGGACTGAGAGAACCTAGTGGGATGTGACTAATTCCAGTGTTGATCCTAGGCCCAGGGCCTCACAGAGGGAGCCAAGGGTATTTTCCATATGAAGGATATCCTTTTTGTACCAGCTATTCCCAAGTTCAATGGACAGGTTTGAGCCGGTACAGTTACTGTACAAACCCGTGTATGGATGGGCTTATTCTGGTTCAGCTTAATCCTGTTTCTCATCACAGTAAGTTCCGTTTTAAAAATCTGCTCCCGAGGCTTTGATACGCAGGCTCCAAAGACTCCGATTGTAGCTGTTGCCCACAGCAGTCTTGGCTGAATAAAATGTTTGCCCTTGCTTCAGTTACATCCCATTAATTCCCCACTTTGACTTGTGCTGGACCATCTTTCTAACCGCTGCCCTAGTCCATTTTTTCCCTTTGTGTTGCCAAGACCATTTTCTCCTTCACTGTTTTCCAAAGGTGCTTTAAAAACTTTCATGGCATAATTCCCTGGTACAGTAGAGAGAATGAAGTGACAGCCTATTTTTCAGCTTTCTGGGGTGTTCCAAAGACAAAAGGAAGGGAGTACATGGCATAACTTGTAGACACTGTCCCTTTCATCTAAATCGCTACAGATTTTCATAAGTGTTTGATTAATGTAGGACACGTTGCATGGCTGTAGTTTCCAGCTATATAAACAGATCATTAGGCTTATTTCAAAGCTAGGGCTGCAGTATCCTTATAAATGAGTCACTGTTCTTAAGTTTCACATAGAAGAATTGGATCTCCCAGATTTAAAGGGCTTTTTGGTTGGAGAGAAAGTTGGAGAATTTATTCCACGTGGGAGATTTACTCCAGGACAGAAGTTGGCTCTTTAGCAGTGCAGTAGCCGTCTTTATTTGGCTGGTAGGCAAAACAGAGCGAGCGTTGAGTTGGTGTGTTTATCCCTGTATTCTGGCTCTGGATTTTTTTGAGAGACTGTGGAGTTGTATTCTTCTACTAACAAAGTACCTATCTTCCTTTGGGGTCAAAAGAGATAACATGTAGCTCTCGAAGCAGCCAGTGCAGAGAGAAAAAAGGCTGAATGTAGTAAGTAGGGCTTCCCTTTCTTCACTTCATCTTCTGCTTCTGCAGGGGTACGTCTCTGACACAGTGTGAGATTTGTTCCTCGGAAAATATACCGGAGTACCGGGAGTACTGGAGTAGGGCAGGATATGGCCAGAGAATTTCAGCCAAGGCTGAGTGTATTTGTGTGGGGTGGGTTGGTGTCTTTCCCTGATCTCCCTTCTGAGCTCCCTCTTCTTCTGTGGAGCCAAGTGCAGGAAATAAGTTTCTGTCCCAGATATGAGTAAGTGATGAGTCAGAACATGCCTGTGGGAGCAGTATATACTGAACACTGAGGATTGTGGCTACAGGCAATCCATCAGTTGGGGAAAACAAAAACCTTAATTTCCTTCTGTGCTGTCTTTGGGCTGAGGAACTGGGGTGGACTGTTCACCCCCTTGTCTGAAGAAGTAGAGACCTCTTCTGCCCCCCAGTCTGGCGTGGTATGAATGGCTTCCCTCACACAGCCTTCACGTCTAGGGGAAGGAAGGAGCTCCTTCCCGATCCTGTAAGGGATGTACAGTTGACCGCTGCAGTTACAAATACGCCTGGTGCCTTGGGCACAGGTACAAACTGGTTCTGTTCTGTAGGCAGAGAGAGGCGAGCTCGGCCTTTGCGCTGTGCTGAAGGCATGTTTTATCATCTTCTGCATTACAAATTGCCTGGCTTGGACAGGGGGAGAGGCCAGGGATGTTGCCACCAAGCCCCCGACGTTGTTGTGGTTGTAGTGTAGACAGGATGACTCCCTGCGTTGATGATAAGCCGTTTTGGTTTACGACTTGACTTAAAGACCCTTGTAGGGAAACCGAGCTTCAGCGAGAGCGGCCGTATTCTCCCAGCTCCCCGTGGCCTGACTCACCAGGCTAGTCCCTGCAAATCTGTCCTGCTAATTTGAAACAGCACTTTCCATGCAGATATTCTAGCAGCAAGGCAGCCTTTGGCCTTCTACGCTCAGCTTTTATTTCATAAATGTTTGTGATTTTGGTTTTTCTCTCTCTGAAAACCAAGGGACTGCTCGGGGATTTTCTTCATGTGGTTGCTGGCTCTCTCCACCCTGTAGCAGAGGCGTGCTCAGCTCACCAGCTTGTCCCCAAGGAATTGCTGCACACGCTAGTTTCCATGTGCAGCAGCTGCCGATGGTACTGCTGCTCCGCATTGCTTTATCGCTTAAATTTCCAGGCCTTTGAAATGCAAAGGGACAGCAGCTTTCGTTCAGACCTGCGGGCACTCCTCCTCCTGCAGCTCCCAGTCCCAGCCCTTGGGAGTTAAATATTCAGATTGTCTCCGTGGTCGTGGAAGACATTCTCTGATGACTTTGTGAAAAGCAAAAGGGATTGCAGACTAGCCAATCAGTTGTAAAACTAACTGAAAATGCCTTGTTGGGTGAGGGGGGGTCTCATTTTTGGAAAAATCCACTCTAGCAGCACCACAACCATGGGTCATGTGGCTTTGGTGACTATTTTTTCCCACAAATCAGGAAACCCTTGCTTTTCTCGACTGTAATTTGCGCTGGGTTTTATTTTCATTCCTCCTTTTCAAACTCCTTTGCCCATTTTTCTGTTCTCATTTCCAGCCACGAGTTTGACTCCGAGCAGATTCCTGACTTGACAAAGGATATTTACATCCAAGACATTCACTGCGTGGGCTCCCTCTGCAAACTGTACTTCCGCGAACTCCCGAACCCTCTGCTGACCTATCAACTCTATGAGAAGTTCTCGGTGAGTACAAGGCAATGCCTTTCACTTTCCACTTCAGCGTGACTTCGTCTACACAGGTGGAACAGAGAAATACCGAAAAGGAGCCAGCAGCAAGCTGAATCTGTCTTCCACGCACCTTTTTTTGTTTTACTTCTGCTTAAGGTGGTGTTTTTAGAGAGATCAGAAGCGCCTGTCTCCAAAATTACCGGCCTAACACCAATCCAGTTTGTGCTGCCCACACACCAAATTCCCACTGCTGGTGGCATTCTGCCATTTCAAAAGTGCAGCGGTGCCCCAGGTTTGAGGTCCCTTTTCTGTTTGCCCTGTAGGCTTACGCACGCGTGCCTTTGTCCCCTGTGCCACACCATATTGATTCCACTTTTGGGGCCTCAGTAGAAGGTTACTCGGGACACTAACAATGCTTTGCAAGAATTCCCCTGTCGTTTGCCATTCCCCAGTGATTCCTCGAACAGGAGCGGGATTAGAAGCAAATGCTACTTGGAGCTGAACGTCCTCTGCAAGGAATTGCTCTGAACAATTCAGCCATAAAGTGGCCCAGATCTTGATCTACTTGGCCTTTCTCACATTATCTTTGTGCCGGTCTGTCCCCAAGAGACAGTTGCCTCTCCAAAGGTAGAGCAGAGCAACAAAATCCCGAGGAACAGTACTATCAGCCAGGTGGTTCAGGATGCTGTGGCAGGTATCTAGTCTTATTGGCAGCTAAACCCCTTTCTGCCTTCTTCCAGGACGCTGTTTCTGCTGCTACAGATGAAGAACGGTTGGTTAAAATCCATGATGTCATCCAACAGCTGCCCCCTCCTCACTACAGGTTAGTGCAGCCTTTACTCCGGTTATAGCTCGGTGTTTTATTATTGCTAGCATTTCGGGAACGAACGATTCCAGTTCTCCCTCTCAAGATAGCTGCACTGTGCCTCTGTGTATTAAAATGGTTTATGGCGATATAAAGTTGATTTATATTTTAATTAGCATTACCAGACAAACACTATACACTTCGCATAGTCTTGTTTGATTTCCTTGGAAACGACGTATAAGAAAGAGGTGAATACAAGCTTGTTATGTCAGAATTGGCTGCTATCGCTAAGGAAATAGTTTTATTGCGGAGTGGGGGCAGGGAGGTACAATACCAGCTCTAGGAATGACAATTTAAAAAAGTGAAATGTAGCCAAAAAATTGGTTCAGGCCTTCAGTTTAATTTAGTCAAGTGTATTTTGTCTCCAGTTCTGCACACCCTGCCCCCAGCAGTAATAGTAACTAGCAAATGATAACAATGCTCTAGTAGAATAACTAATTATAATAATATATTCAAACTAATCGGTGATACATGGTAATGAGTCTTGACTAAGTATAACAACACATTAATGGTCTTTAGTATTAAAAATCAGGGCAGGGTATGGTAAAAAGGCATCAGACAAAGTATGGTGATTGGTATTAATAACTAAATACTATATGTTAATGATTCTTTAAATAGTATTAATAACTAACTAATTATTGTAATGATGTATGGTAAGTAGTCTTCACCATTTATGTATCGTAATTGGTATAAATAGCTAATTACAGTGTATGTTGAAAGTTATTTAAATATCAATAACTATTGTAATTAGCTGCACCAATTGTGATGCTGGGACCTGAATGGTTTAGGTGACCATTGATAAGAGTATGCAGATGGCTATTGATCTCTACTGGTAATACTTTATCATCATTGACAATTAGCTTATTAATTTGTTATTGTAATGCATGTTAATTTGCAGAACCAGTTATGATTCTGTACCCTGAGTGGTATAGATATGGCGAGTTGCAATGCATGAAGATAATTATTTGGATATTGATAGCTATTTCTAAAAATTTGTGCTAATAAATATTTAACTTTTAATTATTGCAATGTCTGGTAGTTAGCTGGACAATTATAGTATAGGTTATCTGAATATCAATAACTCATTATATGGTCATTAATCTTAACTAATGCATTAGAAGCTATAAAGGTGTGCCACTTGCTATTTAAATAACAGTAACTAATTAGGGTAATAGCTGGTACTTTGGGGGCAGGGCCTTGAAGAGGCCCTTCTCCAAACTAAACTAATCATCATCTTCATCTCCTTTTCTTTGGTGCATTCCCCCTTTTCTCTAAAGTGACTCTTATTTTATGGGGTGAACACACTTGTATAACTTGGAGATGGTGATGCCTGTGTGGGGGCCTTAGTCTTAGACCAGAGAGGGTGGCCACGTGGATGCAAAATGATGTAGAGGGACAGGGCTGCTGCTCTCCTCCTTCGCTGAGGTTTGCTTGAAAAAGATAAAAAACACTTTATTCTTCTGCTACTCTGAGATGAGAAGTTCTATGCAGGTAACTAACTGGCCTTTGGCAGCTTAAGCTAGAACTGTCCATTTTATTTCCAGCCAGAAATATCCCTGTTCACTTCAGGCCTTGTGCATTTGTGGAATTTTGAGCCCCAGACCCCGCCATGCTGCTCCCCCACCAAGAAAAGGGTACACACTGAGACATGCACAAGCCAGGGCTGCTGCCAAGCAACAGCACTGAGGAGGATACATCAGCATTTTCATTACCACCTTGTGCTCCCTCCTCCTCCTGGGTATACAGCAGTGTTTAATATGAAAATTTTTTTTTTTTTTTTTTATGTGAACAGAAGAAGCCTCTGACATTTAACCTTGTGTCTTATATACCTATAAAAAACCTGTAGCCAGTAATTTTTTAAGTAGAACTCAGATACAATTTGCTGGTTTTCAATATCCTGGGGTGTCTAAAGAAATATTCCCCCCCTTAGCAGGATTACCGTTCTCCATCCTTCCCCACCCCTATCTAATGAGCACTGCAGCGCTGTCCCATACAGTGCATTTCTGTCGCACAGTGTTACAGGAAAGCAGCCAAGCGGTGAAGTTCCAGGGCACTCTGCTTCTAGATCCTGCTGTGCTGGTAGCATTTAGATTACCCCTGTCCTTCTCAGTGTTTGCTGGATCCAGCCCTTGGACTGAGGGCAGATGCTTAGGCCATCTTTTCACTGAGCCTGGACAAATCAGGAGAGACTCCCCTCAGCTCTCCCCCAGTGTAATTATTTGCTAAAGATAGCTTTGAGCATCAGTTTTAGCATACATAGTTCAACATTTTTTTCTGTTAGCTGTCAAACCAAAAGAAAATAATGAACTGAGGTTTGTTTTGTAAATTGCAGCGTGACTTTGCTCATCGGTGCTGAACATTTGCCTATCTCCTGTTTTCCAGGACGCTGGAGTTCCTAATGAGACACTTAGCTCGTCTAGCTGATTACTGCTCCATCACAAATATGCACACTAAGAACTTAGCAATCGTCTGGGCTCCAAACCTCCTAAGGTACTCTTTTTTTGTTTCTCATTTCAATACAAGATAAGCTTTTTATAAATATAAAAAAACCAGACAGATACCTGTTCTCCAGAAAAATCATTACTTTTGACCGTTGAGAAAGAGATTTTCCTTTCTTCCATCCAATGTGCTCTTCTCCTCCTGTAAAATTTCTAATAGGAAGTTATTTTAAGCAGGAGTTTGAGACCAACGGGCATGCTCCTGAACTAGTGATGTAAAATAGCCCCCTGCTGTTGTCAGTAGAAGCACCTGGCCAGAGAGAACACCCCAGTATTATTCTGTCTCGCTGCAGTGCAGTTCCACTGACTGCAGTTCAGTAGTGGCAAGGAAGGATTCCCTCCACCCCTCTTTCCTAGGTGATAATTTCCCCTCTCCTGGTTAGATGAGACTAGTGTGTCCTTGATCATCCAGGAAAATTTGTTCAGTGGCGTCACTGATTTCCCACTGCATAAGTCTCTAGACTGACAGCTTTTGGCTGCAAAAATTCAAACTTATGGAAATGATCTTGGAAAATCTGTCCCCTAAAATTTGTTTTGAATGTGCATAATAGGGTAGTTTAAAGTTAATGGTGTAATTTAAAAATTTTGCTTTAAAAGAAAAGAAAGAAAAAAAACCACAAAAACACCCTGGCCTCTATTGTATTGATTTCTGGACTGCTTTTATTACCATCCTGAGAAATCTGAGTCATAGATTCCCCTGTGTGCAGTTAATGAGGGTAAGCTCTTTCTCTTTTTTGGCAATACACCCACAAGCAGTCAAATGATCTCGTTTGAGTTTGCTTTTGTGAATATCGGGGTGCTTGCTGGGCAGGATCAGTTGGAGACATTCCCTGCTAGAGGAAAAAAATCACATTTAGAAGGCCACAGTGGACTTTGTACAATGCCACTGCATTAAACTGCTGCCATTCACAATATCTGGAAATAAGCTAACAAAAAGCTCGCCACTTTGCATATGCAGTTTGTCTACCTCCATCCGGACCTGCCACACACTTCTTTTCCTTCTAGACCCTGCATTCCTCTTACCATTTCAATAAGACTCAAACCTGAACCCCAAATCTGCATATAAATCACTAATCATTTGTGTAATGCTTTGATGAGATTTAGCCTCTTAACTGCCCTTAAAGTCTTGTCTGCCTGAGCAACCAGGCACAATAGCTCTCAACACGTGCCAAAGCCTTACCCAAAAGGGGCGCATCTTCCCGTGTTCTTCTGGCTGGCTGTGTTTCATTTAATCTGCCTTTTCTTCAGATCAAAGCAGATAGAGTCTGCCTGCTTCAGTGGAACAGCTGCCTTCATGGAGGTGCGGATCCAGTCGGTAGTTGTGGAATTCATCTTGAACCACGTGGACGTCCTCTTCAGTTCCAAACTCAGCTCAGTCATACGAGATGGAGCAGGTATGTGTCTTCCTCCACTAGTTTTACCTTGATTAAAACAGGTAGCAGACATTTCATGGGTATCTGAGCCTCCCCTGAGACATTTCAAATGTGTTTTTACTGTAACCTAG
Organism: Haliaeetus albicilla; assembly: GCF_947461875.1. Taxonomy (NCBI): domain Eukaryota; kingdom Metazoa; phylum Chordata; class Aves; order Accipitriformes; family Accipitridae; genus Haliaeetus; species Haliaeetus albicilla. Next base: position 45,483,937 of record NC_091489.1, read on the forward strand.
AGGACAGATTTCCAGGGTTATGATGTTAGAACCTGCCCAGTATAGCCCGGTTTTAGAAAGTGCTGTCAGTACCTTTCTCAGAAGGCAATGATGCTCTACAGCAGTGCACATCTTAATGTTTGGCTGCTACTTTTATGCCCTAGCACTGAGAAATTGTAAGGAATTGCCCCTCCTTCTTTTTAAAACAGTCGTCATCGATGCTCCTGCATGCTTATCCATTTGAGCTATCTTACAGTACAACACAATGCGTGATCTGTCTACCCTTATCAGCACCTTGGAACATAAACAGAAATGAACTGATTCAAAGAAAGCTCTCTGTACTCGGTAATGTTGACACTAAGAAACTTAGTCTTGCTCTTAACAGGGAATATTTTGACATCTGCTGTCCTGGTTATTTCTTCTGCATAGTCTGTATGGCTTAATTAGCAGGGCCATCCAGCCACATGGCTCAGTCTGCCTTGGCCCTACAGCTATTGCCCAGTTCTCTGCTCGTGTTGCTGATTTGTGGCTTTAGGATGAGGAACAAACTGCAACGACACATTTGTGGCCAACCCTGGAGCACTCGAAACATCATTCAGCCTTGGAACCTACAAATTCCCTTGCGTAACTGCTAAGACCATTAAGTATACCTGTTCCACTGAAAACAAGCAGAGTTGCACCAGGAGGAAAGTTTACTCTCTCTGTTAGATCAACAAACATGGATACCACAAGCCATTACTACTCCTAAGCAGCATTAAGTGTGTACCATCTGCTTTGATAACCTGCCCTTCCTATGACATGTGCAGAGTCAGTGCAGTTACCACCACCTGTGCAGTACAGATAGCTGTTTTTCCAGTATATTTGCTGCTCCCCACTTTTAAACAAGCCCTACCTACTACTTAGGATAGCCGAGTTGCTCGAAGTCCAACTTTTGTTCCTGCTGGAAGGCAATTTTAAGTCAATAGGAGCCAGAGGTTAGCTTGGCTGAACAGTAATAGCCCACAGCAGGCTGCATTCTGCCAGGGGAAGATAAGCATGCTAAGAATCCAAGCCAAATGATTATCCAGGCTTAGAATGGACCATGTAAATTCGGCTAATTGTTTAATGACTTGGTCATTCTGCATTCAGTGTGCTTTGACACAAAACTGGCAGGGAGAAGGGTCAGGCTGTTTCACAGCCTAGCAGCTAAGCACAGGAATACTGTGCTACAGCAAGGCAGCATCCTCTCCGGTGCTTCCAAGAGCCGCTGGTTTTGAGCGCATCTTCTTGCCTGTACCCACCCCTAAGAGGTGTAAGTGGCATTCCCAAGCCTGCTTTAAGCCATTTCCAGGTAAGGCTATTGCAAAGACAGCCGGAAGCCAAACTTCACCCGCAATAGCATTTACAGTGGCAAACACGCACGAGACTGCACAGACTTCACCCAAGGGCTGTGATGCTGAAGGGACAGTAGTAGGAATGGAACCAACCAGGGTGTTGATGGGATGACATCTGTCCCCCCGCACCCCTTAACTCACACGAGAATAACCATATAAACGCTCGCACAACAAGCAAGGGCAAACAAAAAAGACAGCTGCTTTTACAACAGGCTCCTTGTGCTCCTCTGTTAGCAGTCTCCTCTATGCTGCAAGCTGACTTAACAGATCCTAGCAGCAGGAGGCAACAGCAACTACTTTTACAAAAATTGACATGTTCATCTCCAAAAACAAGCACAAGCCGTAAAAAGGCCAAAGGCAAGACAACACAGCTAGATTCTGTGTCCTCTGTCCATCTGTACGTTAGTTCGTAGCAACTTCAGTCGCACGTGGCGTTTCCTGTTGCACTCAGAGGTGGAACCTGGGAAGGACCAAAGCCAAGCTTTGTAGGAAGAAAAACTATCATTTTCTTCACAGGCTTTTGCATACAAATGAAGCTTAAGTAAAGTATGTCAGTGAAGGTTTCTAACCTACCTGCTTCCCTCCGCCTTTTTTTTTTTTGTCTTTTTAAAATACACTAAGCTGCTCTCAGTTATGAGAATTTAATTTTTTTTTGTCACAGGCATACCTCTGACGGAATGGTTATTTTGACCACATCTTCTAGTGGCTGGGATAACAAAGATCTAGAAAAATACAGCACCTCCCTAGACACACAGACCCCAAGCTTTGATCTCTGTACTGCTGTTTTCTGATTTTCCCTTTTGCCTGTGGTTTTCCCTTACAGGGCACAGTTCTTTATCACGGCCCAAGTCTCTGTTGGTGTCCTCTCCTTCCACAAAGCTGCTCACGCTGGAGGAGGCACAGGCACGGACACAAGCCCAGATCAACTCTCCCATCGTGGCAGACAGCAAATACATAGAAGTGGGAGAAGGCCCTGCAGCTTTACAGGGGAAATTCCACACGGTCATAGACTTTCCATCTGAAAGGTAGAGACAAGTTTGCTTTCCAGCATGTGTCATAACTGGGGTTTTTTTGATTACAGCAAAAACTTGCCAATATTGACTTATGCCTGTCCTATGTAAAGCATTGTAGCCAGTTTTCCACCTGCTTTGGACTCTCTGAGGATTCAGCTTACATCAGTTGTCTGGTGGACTTAGTTTAGCCATGTAACTTCTGTGCCACTCCCTCCTTTTTAGCAGCGTTATCATTAAATGTATAAAGCCAGGCCATATGTGATGCATATAGATGCCTGTACTAGTCATGCATACAGAAATGTAAACAGGGTGAACACCTGGAAACATTGGGGTTTTCTAGATTTCAGGACTAAGTGCCTGTAACAAACCCCGGTTCCCCTCGAAGTGGAGCAGTTGGACAGACTTGATGACACTAAATATGGCAGTGGGAGGAGGCAAATGTAATTTTACAGCATGAGAGAGAGATGCTTTTGAATACCTTTTATGGCTGCACAGTTCCTCAGAGAAATGGTGCATCTGCCAGCTAATTGAAAGCCATCCCTTAGCTGCTGTACTGCACGTGTATGGGCAGTACATTTGCTCACCTACATTGCACCCGCTTTGCGTAGTTTGGTGGAATTTACCCAGCAAGGCTTTAGGGCTGGGCTGTAAGAATGAAAACATCCTCAGCTATTTAAAAGAGACGAAGTTTCTAAGCTTTGTTTCAGCAGAAACCAGATAGTGCTAATAACCAACAACCAGCAGCAGGAGCTAAACGCAGCTTCCCCCTCCAACACAATTTGCTCTATTTTCTCACTCCAGAAAAAGACCGCCCAGCAAGATGAAGAAATCGCCAGTTGGCAGTTGGCGTTCCTTCTTCAACCTGGGAAAATCATCATCTGTGTCCAAACGCAAACTACAGCGCAATCCCAGCGAGCCCTCAGAAATGAAAGCCATAGCCCTGGCAGGTAAGGGTGCAAATCCAGCTTCCAAAAAACTGGGGTTTTCAGCAATGCAGATTTCATGTTTACAGTGTGCTTTTATCTCCTTCTAGCGTTCAAGCCGTGCATAACACCTTCAGTTAACTGCTGTCTTTCCTAAATGGATCTCACGTTAGCTCAAGAGCCAAACCTGCTAGAGCACCTACCTCTAACGCTTTTCTCAGAGTAGCTTTTGAAAGATGCTGCTCTCAAAAGACACACAATTTAACTACGTAAAGACACTTTGCCACAAACACATTCACCCCGAAAGCTGTACCACTGTAACTAGAGAAGGCATCCAACAACCTTCTGTAGCCACATCCACTGTACGTGGACTGAAGTCTCAGCCCTTTCCATGTACAGTTTACCATCTCTTTCCAAATTTAAAACCAGCAACAACATGTTTTTGCAGTAAAACACACCACAAATCCCTAAACATGGGCCAGTGAGGCCTTTTATCCCATCTTCTCCCCGGTGCCATTTTCAAAGACATTCTATGAATGTCCTTTAAGACTGTCTCCTTGGAGCACTGAAGTCATACCTGTTCAGTGCTCATAAAACAAGTTGTGTAAATGTTACTTTATTCCCCATTTTTAAGGGGTTTTGTTTGCTGGCAGGAGCCAACAATTATCACAGGTAAATCCAGGCAGAATCTGTAGCAGAATGATGTGGGGAGTTGTAACCTACCAAAACGGTAACTCCTGCAGCTGACAGGCTGGGAAACGTTTCCCCAGTCTGTAAAATGACTATCAAAAATTGATTTACTCACTTGTGAGAGAACTTTTACTCTCAGGACAGTGGTACTGGCGCTAGAAACCCATTTGTGTGTTTCCTGCCACCATTACATAGCTAAATATAAACCACTTTTACAGTTCAGCTTTTCACTGTCCTGGTTGCATTTCCCTAGGTGGACGAGGAGACAGTGGGACTCTTCGCTCAGCTAAAAGCGAAGAATCGCTTACCTCTCTGCATGCTGTTGATGGTAAGACAAAACAGTACCTGTGCTTTTCATGTGTGTGGATTAAAAAAGGCTGTTTGACATTACTGACTGCAGATATTCAACAGGGCAGATTTTCCACCCCTCCAGTAAAAGCTGGACTTGCTAATTAACAAAGCGGCTTACTGCTGCCCAAAACAGATGGGCATCACAGAGAAATGCTCATCAGGTCTTTATTTTCCTTCCAAGGTAAAAAAAGCAAATCTCTTGCTTTTGTATAGCCAGTACCGCTTACATTCATTCCTTGCCCTCTCCCCTTTCTATTCTAAGGTGGAAAAGACAGCATTGGGAAGGAAAATGCTTTCTCAGAAAGCCTGAAGTGTAAAACACATTTAAACTAGTTTTGCTTTTGCACACAGCGTAGATCAAACCTGACAACTGCTGTAAAAGAGTTTGAGCAAACATAATAAACAGTTACTGCTAGCTACATTACTTTTGTGTTTAGAGTTCACCAGGTGAGCGTCTTGCACGCTGCCTTAAGACTACTTTAAAAACGACACCGAACCATCCCCTCCTAGACAGTAAGATTTTGACACTAACCCGTACGTATCTACTCATTCCTAGGTGAATCTAAACTGTTTCGACCCAGAAGACCTAGGTCCAGCAGTGATGCATTGTCTGCTTCCTTCAATGGAGAGCTCTTAGGAAACATGAATCGCTGCAATTCTTACGACAACCTTCCCCACGACCATGACAGCGATGGGGATGAGGGGCTCATCCACGTTCCTGCCCTGATTTCTCCTCGATCTGCTGAAGACGTTGACCTGAGCCCACCGGATATCGGAGTCGCTAGCCTGGATTTTGACCCAATGTCTTTTCAGTGCAGCCCACCCCAAGCAGAGTCCGAGTGCCTGGATAGCAGTACCTCCCTGCTGGAGTCAGTCGGCATAAATAAGGAGAAGCCAAGCCTAGTAAAGAAGGATTTAGAATCAGGCAGCCAGTCCCAGACACCAGGCAGTGCCACGAGCTCTGAGCCAGTCTCCCCTTTCCAAGAGAAGATGAGCCCCTTCTTTACTCTGGACCTGAGCCCAACCGAAGAGAAGGCCTGCAAACCCCATGCCTTTTCACCCAAGATGGGGCGAAAGCCCATCAAATCTCCACCACTGACTACATCAGAACCCATCTCCTTCACACTGCCCAGCCGCGTGTCAGAAGCGACTGGAGGAGCGCCCATCACATCCAGGAACTCCTCTGCTTCCAGCTGGAGCAAAGGGATTGGCATCACTGAAATCACAAACAGGTCCCCAACCCAGATGTCCTTGCCCCTGAAAAACAGTGAAACAGGAGCAGGGGAAGGAACCCACCAAGAGCTACAGCATGGCCAGCTAGTGGCTGCTGGCAAACCCGAGTTGCCAGAAGAAGGGGAGAGACCAATGTCAAGCAGTCAGAATAAGACTGTACCCACTGGACACACACAGCCAGGTACAGTGCATTTTCCTCCATTCTTTCTTTAAGTTCCAAAGGGGACCTGCTCTCAAAAACATCCTCCTCTGCGTGCCTTTTAGGAGAGGGGATTGCCCGTCAGTTCTGATCACAAGTGTCTTGCAGGGCTGTGCAGATCAGTAAGGTCTTAACCTTTGCTTTCTCCCTACATCACACAAATCTCAGATAATTTTCCATAATACTTTGTATACCACTTCCCCCCCCCCCCCCCCATCCTGTCATACGTGAAAATCTATAGCATGTCCTTCTAAATCATTTCAGCCAACAGGCCATCTAAGACTTTTCTTTTTTTAAATTAAAAATCTGCCAACACTTGAAGAAGGGACCTTTTCGCCTAAAACCTTATGATCAAAATTGTGTAAGGGTATCTCTTTCTCTGCTACCTACTTCCTACCTCTCTAGAAATGCAAGAGGAGCCTTTAGACAATCTCTTGTGTTTTTTCCTTTTTTGTGATGAACTGCTGTGCTATTGAACAGCGTTTGCATGTGAGACAGAAGATAGAGTGTTTCACATCAGAAGGAACTGCCACTGTGAAAGCGTGGAAAGCATCTATTTTTTTATAATAGTCATTAAGGTTAGGTCACTCTCCTTATTGGGTAACATAAAATCACTCTCTCTCTCAATTTTCCCCCCATTAGGAGCAGTTGCCCTCGACTCCCCCCAGGATCCTGTTCCCGTCAGTTCTGTGTCTCTTATCCCTCCTCCTCCTCCGAAAAATGCAGCGCGCATGCTAGCCCTAGCGTTAGCCGAGTCCGCACAGCAAGCATCTGCTCAGTCTCAGAAAAGGCCAGGAGATGCTCATTCTGAAAGCACAAATTACGGAGAGGCTGAAGCTGGCACAGCTCTAGAAAAGCTCCATCTCTCTGCTGGTGCTCCAGACAAGCTCCACCTGTACACTGGTCTGCCCGAGAACCGACTTCACTTCCAGACTGGTGCACCAGTAGAGCAGGATTTCCAAGGTAGCAGCACACCCGGGGAGCAGAACCACCCACCAGGTGCACCTGGAAACTGGGACCCCCCACCTCTCCACACTGGCATGCCTGGGGACATGCCTGATAGCAGAGATGCGGAGCAGGAGCAGTCCAGCTTCCATCCCGGTAAACCGGGGGACAAAGATCACTTCCCCTCCCACGCTGGAGACTGGGAGCACACACACCACCATACTCCACCTGCACTGCCTGACTGGGAACCACCCACAACAGACTTGTCTGTAGATAAGCCCCATCTCCGCGCATGCGTGTCTGGGGACAAGCACCACATTCCTATCTGCACGGCTGATGACAAACTTCAGTCTCCTCCTGTCGTAACTGCCGGGGAGAAAAGCACGCCCCTGGCTTCAATGCCGTATTTAACCACCATCCAGACAACAGCAGCTGAGCCTAACCGCGGGCCAGCAGGTCCGGCCACGACTCAGGCAGACGTCACCGTTACAGCTGCGCAACGCACGCTCACAGCCAGCCAGCCAGCCCCCTCGCAGAGGCAAGATCACCAGTCGGCAATGGGACAAGTGCCAGCGGCCTCCGCAAAAGCATCGAGTAGTTCCAGTCAGGTACGTGGGTGCGTCCCCCAGCCTTGCGCACGCTTGAAAGTGCAGTGTCCGTGCGCAGCTAATCTGTAATTGTAGGAGGCTGAGCTTCGGGAGAGTCGGTCTAAATCCACATGGCAAGAGGCAGGGGATGCATGGGGTTACTGGAAACTACGTGTGTATGGCACAGATGCAGCCTTACCGGAAAGCGGCGGAGAATTTCTTAATACAAGGGAACATCCTGATATAGCTGCTCTCCTTGGTTTTAAGGGGGAGGGAAAAAAAAAAAAAAAAAAAAAAAAAAATCTGCTGGGGTGACTGATACAGGGAATGCTAGTTTAGAAGCGCTCAGAAACAAGTAAGAATTTTGCACCTTCTCTTCACTGAGGCTGACAGTATCCTCTTCCAACATCCTCTTTAACAAAGCAGGTCAGATTGCTGGTGTGAGTTAGACATGGAAGCGTTCACTCAGAAACCCAAACTACCTGCTGCCCATGAAGCATGCGTGCCTGCAGCCTGTCTTAAGCACCATACCCACATTTAAGGAAGGGATTTCTGCTGTATTACACTACTTGATCTGCTCACCAGGGCGTGAGGAGTTTATATCCAGGTACATTTTCATTAAGACCAGTACATTTATAAGCCAGACCACATAAAAAAACCACTGCGGCAACTGTGTAAAAGTTTTAACCTGTTGCTATAAAGGGACAGCCACATCCTCCCCTTTCTCTAGTTTGACATTTGCAGAGCGTGCCATTTGTGTCCTGAAATCTCCCAGAGACACCGCGCTGCCCTTGCTGAGAAAGGCAAGCTAGACATCTCTCCTACAGCAAGCAGCACTAGCTCTCCACAGCAAACCAACCAGACACAGGAAAAACTTAAATTGAACTAAGCCTATGAGCGTCTGTGATATCGTAACTACAGAATAGGGAGGAAAGATGCTTACCTCTAACTGCTACTGGTTTCTTCCCTGTAGGTTTGGGGTGCAACCGCACCTGAAAAGCCACCTGAGCCTGCTCCTGTTTTTGTCTCAGAAAGCAGTTCTACCACCCGCTGCTCCTCTTCTGTGCCCACAGGCCACCAGAGCCATTTGGAAAAGCCTCGGGAGACTACGAGGGCTCCCCCACTGCACCTGCGGTCCGAGTCCGTCCCTACTCACTCCTCCTATGGCTTTACACCCCCCGTCCCACCTGTGAGAACGCTGGAGAGCAAAATTGCTGCCGCCATGCACTCGAACAACACGGACACCATCAACAACTCCAATTATCACACCTTCCTGTCTTCCTCCATGCTGGCTTCCTCTGTGGAGGAAGCCCTGCTGCCGCCACCACCGCCGCCGCCCCCACCCAAGCACACTTCTCTGCAGTCCGTGTACGTGCCGCATCCCAAGCCAGAGAGCATCCCCGAGCCCTCCGGGCCAGACGGCTACCTGCACCACAAGCTGGCTTCCATCCATCAGTACAGGCCTGAGAGCGTTCCTCCGCACATCTCCTACCACAGCAAGCCTGACCAGCACCAAGCCCACCCTCCTCGGTCAGAGACGCCCACTTCTGCGGGCACTCGCTACAACACCTACACGACCCAGGGGAAGAGCACCTCGGCTCTCCACTCCAAGCCTCGCAGCCGGACAGAGTTCGTGTCCTCCGTGAGCCCAACGGGCCTGCGTAACGCCAGCTACGCTGACGACGCTCCACCCTACCCCACTATCCGAAGGGTTCAGTCGCTGCACGTCCCCACCCCTGCTGCCTCTGCTATCCGCTCCGTTCCCATTTCACGGACCGAGGTACCTCCGGATGACGAGCCAGTGTACTGCCCACGGCCCCTCTATCAGTACAAGCCATATCAGCCCCACTCCGACTACCACGTAACTCAGCTGCAGCCTTACTTCGAGAACGGGCGGGTACATTACCGGTACAGTCCTTATTCCAGCTCTTCTGGATCCTCTTATTACACCACCGCTGACGGGAGCCTTTACGACCTGGACCCCTACAGCACTGTGCGGGTCAGACCTTTCCACCCCCTCCCCGGCCGAGACTTTGCGTCGTACGCCTCCCGGCTGCAAAGCAAGGGCCTGTACCGCTATCCTAGCTTGTCTGCCTACCCGCGGGGTGGCCTCATCAGCCACCTAGCAGGCAAAGAGCACAGCTTCATCAGCAGAGACGTGCCTCCTGCCCCAGACATCAAGCACATGTACATGTCGTGGGACCTCGAGGACATGGAGAAGTACCGCATGCAGTCTATTCGCCGGGAGAGCCGCACGCGCCAGAAAGTGAAAGGGCCAGTGATGTCCCAGTACGATAACGTGGCCCCACTGCTGCAGGAGGAAATGGGAGGGCTGGACGTCATTCACTTGCGCAGCAAATCCGATCCTGGGAAAACTGGCCTCCTCACGGTGGCAGAAGGGAAGGAGGGGAGGTACCCGGCCAAAGCAGCTACGCCCGAGGGGGACGAACGTTACTACGCGCAGCACCCCGAGCCAGAGCTGGACAGAGCCCACTACCACGGCGCCTACGGGAACGGGCAGTCGGAGAAGCCGTCTCTTCCCCAGAAGCAGAGCAGCGTCCGGAATAGGAAGCTGCACGAGCCGGGCTGCAACACAAACGAACACAGGACGCACTTGCAGCAGGACGCCAGCCACAGGCAGCCTTCCGAATCCAAAAATGGGCCCCCTTATCCCGACTACAGGCCCAAAGGTGGCCCGGAGCCCTCCGAGCCCCTCGGTTACCAGCACTCGGGCAGCAAGTACATCCCGGCGAACCAGGAGACCCTGAGACTGAACCACAAGGAGGTGAGGTTGGCAGAGGACAGGCCGGATTTGGAGAGGTCTCGAGCCAGGCCCACCACATCCATGGAGAAACACTCCAGAGACTGCTATAAAGACGAGGAGCATGCCGCCTCTCCCATGGCACCACCACCCAAGCCCGAACGGAGCCACAGCCTCAGAATGCAGCACCCCGAAACCATGGAGAGGGACTCTGCCCTCCTCTACCCATACCAAACCCTTGGGAAACGCCAAAGCACTATGACTGTGGTGTCCCAGTATGATAATTTGGAGGATTACCATACCATGCCTCAGCACCAAAGAGGGGGCTATGTTGGAGGAGGGGGGTTTGTGCCCCCCAGTTTTACCCACATGCACAGTAGAACTTACGCCACAGCCCTTGGCCAGGGAGCCTTCCTCCCGACGGAGCTGTGTTTGCAGAGGCCCGAAACAGAGGTCCACGTCGAGTGAGCTGGTGTGGGGGGGAAGGAGGGATAGAGTCTAAGCAGCCTCTGCTGGACAGCGGACTGTTTTATTTTTTCAGTGATGGAAAAAAAAAAAAACCCAACCCTGCCCCAATGAGCAAAGCAAACCCACCTTCAGCCCCACCCCTACCAGCCCACCACTCACTGTTTTTATGTAGTAGAGATATAGCTTTTTCATGTAGTTTTGAGACAACTGGAACGATAGGGCAGGCTGTTTGGCACACGGTTGTTGCCAGAGAGGCCAGGAAGAGCTGAAAGAGATGCTGTTGGGGCAGGGGGCAGGAAGGAAGAGTTTTTCCTTCCCCAGATTTGACATTGGCAGTTATCACCGCTTCCTCACCATGCCTCCGCGGTCCTGTGCATGACGGACTGTGCATGCAGCTGTTCTCCCTGTGAGCCCTGTGTGTAGTAAGTTGCCCTTCCCACTGCTAGCTTCCAAGAAAGGGTCTCTGACGTGCCTCGGAAGAACCACTGTTCTGGCCCCTCTGAGGTTACACAGCAAGAGCGGGCTAAAAGCTGGTCAGGGGGGAAGGACTTCCCAAGTATTTTCTTCTTGATGAATGCCAAGGTCCTGCCTCTCCCTTGGAAATTACTGCTTAGGCATAGTGGATCCACTTCAACTGCTTTGAAGTGGGTGGGAGCCTGTTTTGACTTCAAGCCTGTGGAATAGGCTCTGAAGCAAGTTCAAAATACAACACACTTCTTAAATTGCTTGCTTAACAAGCTGCTTCTGACTACAAGAAATCAAATTACTTTAAATTTCTCTATTATAAAGCAGAGGCCAGCTATGGAAGCCAAGTAGGGCAGGTTTGCATTTCTCATACCAAAAGAAATAAAACACAAAAATACACCAAACCATACACACACAGTTGGGAACAGCACACCCATTTCATGCCAATACCTCTTTACTGCTAAGCTGTCTACAGTCCAGATGATTCAATACCATGTTGTGGCTGGCCGGACAGTATCATCTCTCTACCAAAAAAAAACCCCTATAAAAATAATTTTTAAAAAAATCATCTCTATAGCATTATGTCCAGCTTGTAAATTGGAGCCTAACTTATCAGCTGGGAATAACTGCGTAAGTGCCGAGTTATCTGCATGACCAGCTATTTGCCCTGGGCCAGATCCTGCAGCTCTTAGATCAGGGAATGCTCCTATTGACCTTAAACTGAAGGTCTACAGGACACAGCTTTCTGTAACCTTTAAGTTCTGTATTGGCAAGGGGATCCCTGTGAAATTGTGGCACATACAGAGTAGTTACGTGCCGTCTGTGCGCTGTGAAATAGTATAGCCTCCCATATCGCAAGCGTAGCTCATACCAGTAGTCAGTTAGCAGTAGGGACAGAAGGCCAGTGCACTCTATAATACACTAATAACATTGTCCTAGGTATTTAAAAGCTTTCTGTATTGTAAAAGCAGCCAGGCAGCATCTCATGTGCAGCCTCTCAGACTTCTTCCCAGGACTCGCTACAACCCCACCTTATAAATAAAGCACATCCATTTCGTCAGACAGGGCTTGCAAGCAATACTTGAGATTTAGGAGTTTTTAAATGTTCACTGATAAATTCCAAGGCCTTTCCTGTTCTGTGTGGTTGAAGAACTTCTCTACCTGTTTTAAATCTCCAATGTTTTATTAAAAACCTGGAGGTCCTGCAGTTAGCACACAGCTGTGAAAGTTAAAGGGACCTTAGATGGTTTTTTGAACAAAAGTTTCATGGCTATTTTGGGGCTTTTAAGTCATATGGAAAACCTGCTTCTAGTAGCTAACTTGTCTTTAGCTGTTTGCTTCTTCTAATCTTGTAGCCTTGTCTGGGGCTGTTTCAGTAACACTTCCTTATGGTCCTCTTTTACTGTGCAACGCTGTTGTTTCAAGCATTTTGTTTAGAAGAGTTGTTCTTACATGTTACAGAAATAAATCTGGCAGTCATAAAAAAAAAGAAAGAAAAAAAGCAGCACTGTGATCCAGGTTACCACGATCTCCTTGTGAGTAATTACCAGGTAGAGGGGTTGGTTTTTTTGTGAGGGAATGCTTTTTGTAAGGTTTTCTTCTAAGGAAAACTAACAAGAAAAAAATTACATAAAAGGGGCCATTAGGTGAGCCACCCTGTCTACATTGCTCGCTAACTCCCTAGGAAAGGCTGACCTGTCCAGATTCCTCGGTGCAAGCTCGCCAAGGGAGTCCAGTTTAAGTATGTGCTCTCTCACTAGAGGCGTGTATTGCGTTAGGACTGGTACCAGTCCTCAACCATTGTAGCACAGTCTCCCCACAGCTGCCAGTTACCTGCCAAGGTCTCCAGTTGAAGCAGGGACAACGTGTTTGGTTCAGGCTATTTGGGATTCAGGTAATGAGAGCTGTAGGTCAAACCTCTCTCTCCATGAAAGCCTTAACTCCCCACTCCTGCCCCCCGCAGCAACTCTCCTAACCTCCATTTTGGCCTTATGTTAACCAGGACTATCCTTCTACTATGAGGGGACCAAACCCAGCCCCACTAATTGTGAGCGCCTCTCTGGATTTTCCTGCTCGAAGCCACTGTCTCCCTCTAGAGATCAAGTGCCATGCCTGGACAACTTCTGTTCCTTACAGTCTTGTGCTACTACTGCCTGAGCCTGGGCTCTTCAGCTCACTGCATTGTACGAAGTGCCAGGTGCTAAGCACCCTCTCGTCCTATGGGAAACAAAAGCTTTCAGCACCTTTCAAAAAGAGCTTCTAGAAGTGCACACACATACACCCAGGTGACTGCTACAAACAGCCTTCCTCTTGAGAATGAGGTCTCCGTTACAAAAAGACGCACAGCAGAAAACTTAATACCCAGTGTCCTCCCATCCCTCTGCACACAGCCACATCAGTGTGTACTTCAAGGGCTGGAAGCTCTCAGAGAACCCAAACTAGCTTCTGTACACCAGTGTTTTGAACCACAAGTACAAAAAAAAAAAAAAAAAACCAAAAAACCACACCAAGGTTAAGGCACCAGCTTTTCCCAGACAACAACACAGATGAGCACCTTTCTTTTGGTGTTGCTGCTGCCCATAGCTTAAACATCTAGTACGATTCAGCAGTCATCCCCGCATCCACGCCACGCAAAGCCATATAGTGAACTATGCAGTTCTGCTCTTGCACTGTGGTTAATCTGATGGTCCTTAGAAAGAGTTCTACATCCTGATTAATTGATTCACAATAAAGTCAAAACATCCAGCTGTATCTTTCCAGAAATCATAGCTGAGATTAAAAAAGGCATTGTGCATCAGAGCAAGGAGGGGAGGTTACACCAGATGTCTTAAGTAAGAAGGTGGATGATGTGGAGGTAAGTTGGTTCTTAGTTCAGTTCTTAGCGTCCTAGCAGAGAAATGGGAGAGAGCGAGGGGATGGCAACGCAAATAATACTCTATTGCGAGTCTAGTTCTGCTCAGATTAAGGAATTTATTGCCTAACTGTATCTCCAGCAAGATGACGAGCAGCTATGTTCTTAAATAATCCCCTTGCCACAAGCTATCTGCATCTTGAATTGCCACTTCCTAAGTTTTCAGCTGAGTTTCTCCCTAGTGCATGCAAGAGTTAGGGTCCAATGGCATACTCCAATTCTGGATTTTCACTTCTGCTTTGGAGTGGAACGTGCAACCCATAGGAGACCTTCCCTGGCAAAGGGGGAGTGCAGACATTAGGTCTGTAATGAGGACCTAGCCCCTACAAAGTCTTAAGTAAAATATTAATTTCTGATTTTTTAAAGAGTCTTATCAGGTGAAATCTATATGCATATACAACAGAACACCCACAACTTTGTGCCTATGTCTTTCCAGAGATCCTCATTTTATGCTCATCATTGGAGGGGGGGTCAGTAAGGATTGCACAGTGGTAGTAAGTTGCTACACAAAACCAAAACCAACTTGAAAAACATACTGTTCCTCTGTAACCCCAGAAAGGGACAGAACCTCATGTGTACTCTGCCATTCATCAGTACATTGACAGGGCATTGACTGAAGTGATGTGTTACGTGTTAGGAAATCTGGATGAGAAATTGTTCTACTTAACTTTGTTAAAGGCGGCTTAGGCATGCAACTCTTTTCCCAGAGCCTCGTGCTACAGATACCCAATGTTGAAAGGCATGGTCTGGTTTGAACAGACATACAACATAATACCTTTGTGTGCAGAGTCTTGCCTCGTCCAGTTCAGGGGGGAGGGTGGGGGGGGAGAAAAGGGTTGTTTTGCAGTTCATTTTCCTGCTGTAGAAGACTTGATTTTTCTTTCCCTGAGCCGCATGAGAGAAACATCCCAGAAAGTCTTGGGTTACCTTTGGAGTTCCCTTCGCTTTAATTTATATAGTGTCTTTTTTTGTGAACTGGTGTAAAATGTATATGCCGACAAGCTCATGTATTTTTATGTAAATATTTTTTGTGGTTTCCCCACTTGCCCTTCTCTGTAAATATTTAGAATTCTCATATTCTTCTCACCTTGTATGATGCAGATGTGGTTTTGTTTCTGTTTTTTATTTGTACTGTAATGCAACAATCCAGACTGAGGTGTCTTGTGGTATTAAACAAAAGCAACAGTCCCACTGAGCTCACACTCAGATGTACAACTTGACAGCATTAATCAAGCCAGGTTAAAAACTATTCCGTTGTGTTTGTGTGTATTTTTGCCTCTGCCTCGTTAATTAACAGTATATTAAAAAAAAAAAAGCCAAACACAGGAAAAGCCAGTTTAGAGCCTTGCTTTGGAGGGATGCTGGCAGGAGGTGACTTTGTATTCATATGCCAAGGCTATTGCAAAATTGCTCACCTTAAGCCCGTGCCACTGCTTATCTGTTCAGTTACACGTGTGGCCATGACTGCTTCGTAACAGAAAATAAACTAGCCTGGGCTTTTTTTGTCTCCCTTTCTTCTCACCCAGCATGACAGCGCAAGGAGAAATAGCTTGGCACTGGCACAGAAGGCACAGGGCAGATTAAGTTGGGACTAACAGATGGCACAGGCCACCTTGGCCCTCAGAGCTGGCTGGGAGGGATTCTAGGCACCACAACAATATCGTTCATAGTTAATTAATAGCAAAAATGATGATTAAAGGAAGCTATTTTTATACTTTTTTTTTTTTTAACATTGTAAGAAGGACTTTTAGTAGTCTTTTCATCCAGTAAATGTTACGCTATGTAGCGCTGCCACGAGTAATAAAACCAACCTAATACTCCTCTTCTTGGAGGATGAGCCAACCCTCGCTCTCCACACTGAGCCTGTAGGACACAGTCTGCCATGGGGTTATTGCTACTGGGTACGTCCATCCGACAGGCCCAGAAGCCTTTTGTGCAAGTATAGCGGGGCTGCTGGGTATTAAGGCTTGTGTTCGATCTATCTTTTGAACTCTTTGCCTCACCCACTCCCGAATCCTCACTTTAAAATCCAGATCTACTTCTATTACTACGCATTCAGCCTCTCCAGCTAAACACTCGTGTCCTTAGAAGAAAGGTCCCACCAGCAAGCCGAGCAACCCACCCCTTCTGTGTTCTTTAACATCTGCTTGGCACCATGCTGTTCCAGAGCAACACGGGCAGTGCGGGGGGACCTTGCAAAGGCTGCAAACCAGGTACCCGTGCTACATTTCAGTATGAGCCATACCTCTCCACTGCAGAGATACGCTAAAAGCAACAAGCTTTTCCTCTGCTGAGCACCATCAGAAACACTGTTGTCACATCCAGACTATGAAAAAAATTGGACAGGCTTTCACACACCTCCATAGAACACACCCCCTCCCCCCCGCTCACTTTCCATCCCCACTCGTGTGTGCCTGATGAAGTATCTGTTGATGCCACTAACGCTGAAGTTGTATTCTGCCTTTGGCCTCAAGGACAACTAGGATGACTTCGCAAACAAAAATCTCAGCTCCTGAAGTCCAGATTTTCTGCACAGTATGTTAATTGTCAAAAGGACAAGTGTCAATGATGAAATATATCCCCAAAGACTCAGGTCTGGTGGGTAAGGGAATAGCAGAGATCTGAACCCATTGCCTGAAGGAGCATCCCCAAAAACTGATGTACCACCTCCCCAACTCAGTTTGGCCTAAAATGCTTCAAAAGCAGTGCTGTGTCTTCCCAGCCAACAAGGGCATTTCCTTTAATAACACTCTTAAGATCACAGACAGCACAGAAGTTATCAGCTGGCTGTTCTACCACACATCAAAAGAGGACTCTGTGTGTACAAGCAATGCTGAGAGCATTTCTCAATTGCACACGCTTGTTTCTCCCCCCACCGCTTTAAGAAAAAAAAAAAAAAAAAAGAAAAAGATTACAACACTCAAGTCTTCTCTGCCAGCCTGTCCTGAGTAGCACCCTCATGGCTGAGATTTACATACAGAGCAGACTGGGGAGAGGGGAGAAGGACAGATTTAAACTTTAGAGGGTGTCTAAGGACTGATGAAACCCTAGGCATAAAATGGATTTTTCTGAAGAAGTGCTTCCACCAGGTAGCGCTGTTAAACCACATTTGCCTCTGAAAGCCAACTTTGTAGACCATTTAAAAGGATTATGTTCCATTCTAGTAGTTTCTGTTCAGGTTTCCAACTCCTGCTAGGGGTGGATTTTTTTGTTTTGTTTTAATTTTTCATTTTAAAAAAATATGTATCGAGTACTCTGTGCTCCTGCAGCACCCATGCAGTCTCCTAAGGAGCTCTGCTTGTCTCCCTAAAGCAACACCAGCATGCAGGTGTCACACAGTGCCCAGCTGAGAAGGCTGACTTATCAGTAATGCTGAAGCATCCAAACTGAAAAGCGAACTGCAGACCTAGGCAGATTACTGCTGCTTTTCAAAGAAGTTATCAGCTGTTCAAGGACTCCATCCCTAGAGGAACACTACAATAGGTTTGCTTCAACACTAGAAAAGTCATCCAGAAGCAGCAACCAATACTGGAAAAGCCAGGAAGATGCAATGCTGCTCAGTCCCTCCCTCGTCTTCCTCCAATCGGCAAGGATGCCCTGCTAAGATTAATTATCAGACTACGCACCTAGAAGACCCCCCAGCCACAAGCACCGAGTCCAGCATCTGTCAGAGTAAAGCTTACGCAAACGCAAGAGTCTCGAGCCACACATGCACAGTGACGGCAGCGCACGGGGTGCAACTCGTTGAACCTTACTTCCCAGCACAGGACTGGGCACCAGCCCGGATTTAGCTTCTCACCTTCACGTTAATCGGGAGCTGAGCATCTGCTCCAGGCAGACTCCTTCCCCCTGAGTCCAAGCAGGGCAGCAGGACAGCTGATATCTTTCTGCGCCCATGAAGGGACCTGCAGGCAGGCAGCCCTCCAAATGGGGAGGCTTCTGGTGCCCCTCTCCAGCAGGACTTGACAGAAGTTTGGCAGAGTGGTACGAGAACGAGGGAGGGATGCGGGGGGGGGGTCACACAAACCCCCTAGATTAGCATTCCCGGTGCAAAAGCAGCACTTGGTGCAAGAACAGCCTGCCATCACCTCAAGCAACAGGCTGTCACAGGTGGCAAAGCATCCTGCCCATTGCCTGGGTCACAGCCCAGGAAAGCCAGACCAGTCACTTCTAAGCAAGCATTTGTGACCTGGGGGCCAAGAGCAACCACCAAAATGCAGGGGGAAAAACCAATCTTCTCCACTCCTCTCATCCTCCTGGGGACAGCAGGAACAAGCTCCCTGCTCCAATGCTGTCCAGCCCTCTCTCTCCTCCTTCCCCAGACCTCCTGTGGGAAGAACAGAGAGGGCACGGTCCTGCCCCTTAGCTTTATCTGTGCAAAAGCTTTGAGCCAGCTCTGCATCAGGAACTGTCGCAACAACGCTCACCTACCCCTCTGCAATCACTTCATCTCCCTTTCCTGAAGGTTTTTTTTCTGTCCTGTCAGTTGGGTGCACCCATGCAGCAGGACAAAGCCCTCAGGTCAATTCAGGGGCACCAAAGGATATCATTTAAAGCAAGATTCTTCAGCGTGCAGCACAGCTCTTGATTCCGAGTTATAGTTTCGTATAGTGTAGGCTTTTCACACGGCAGATCCATGCCTTTGGCATGGTGAGACACAAAGATGCACATTGCCCAGCATCTATTGGTTGAGTCGCCACTGGATCTCAACAGCTTGAGCAGTCAGGGAGGAACGGGAATCAGGAACACAAAGAGTTCTGCCTGTATCCTGAAGAGGTGGGATGCCCTCAAGAAACCTTGCCAGGGAACACTCACTGCCTGCTTAAACATGGTCTGCAGACTCCAGCATTGCTGCTGAGCACACACGGTATCGCTGCAGTTCTGCAGTCAGGCAGCTGTAACTGTTTTGTCCTATGGTGTGACCTCACTACACCCCCACCCCATCTCTTAAGTCATTAATTCTACAGGCTACAGAGCAAAGTGAAGATGCAACCTGCAAAAAGTATCCATTATTAAATACGGAACGGGCTGTCCTGTAGCAAGAAGGGGAATGCTTGATGCAATGCACAGTGAAATTAAAATTGCCTCAACTCTGTCACAAGCATCTTGATCCTTCAAGTTCAAAGCCCCTGATCCCTCGCTGCCCCAGTGGGCCAAAGTAAATCCTCAGCCTCCAGACAGACACCCTTGATTTCAGACATTACATCTGCACTTTATGGTTCAAACCGGCAGTCAAGGCAGGCTCTCTTACAGTATCTGCCTTATCACCTGCCTGGAAAGGTCTCGCTGCCCAGCGCAGGCCTCCTCCAGACTCTTCGCAGAACTGGTGTCCAATCTGTCTTGCCTTTACGTCTCTCACCGCGACTTCCCTGCCTGCAAGTGCTCAAAGTTACGAGGCCTCTGCCAGCAACACCGCAGCCTCAGCTCGTAGTTCAAGGAGGTCACTGTACTACAAAGGGACAAGAGTTCTCCCCAGCTTGTGACCGGAGAAGCCCATCAAGCACCAGATTCACACAAGAGACCCCTGCTTTACCCTGTAACGCCCCAGCATTTCTCTCGGACATTTACACAGCACCACACCGCAGCTCCCTTCTGTTCTGCAGCAGCCTGCAGGTCCTGGAGCAGGAGGAGGGAAAACCTTCCTGACCCATCAGTGCCCCTCATACACAAACACTCCCATGGTAGCGGGCCCAAATTCCCTGTTGTGCCACCCAGTGCCTTCCCAGCACCACAGAAGAAACTTCCCCGGTCTGATTCACGGGGGACAAGAGGAAGAGAAAGATTCATCTCCCCAAAAGCACAGCATCCTGTTACAGCTTGACTGAATTTATTAATTGCGGACAGATATAGCCAGCGAGGCCGCCGCCTTTCTGGCCAAAGAAAACTTGCCCTGTTAAATATCAAAGGCAAAAGGAAAGAATGAGATCCTCGTACAAAAGGGCAGTTAACCCTAGTGGCAATTGTACATTTAGAAAGATGCAAGGCTTGTAGAAAGTGTGACAGGTTAGAAAGGGGACGCAGGTTGCGCAAAGGGCAAGGGGAAGGTTTTCAAATAAAAATGTATTCATCCATTTTTTAAAGAGCTAAGATGCTGGAGAAGAATCTTTGACTCCAGCAAGTACTGGAACTTTATGCATTATTCAAACTGCATGAACGTTTGAAGACCGGAGTCCTGGAAACCTTCAATGAGAACAAGTCACCTGGCACATTCCCAGAGAGGAAGCGTGGGTGATCTGTGTCATCCCGACGGAGGCGGCGGCTGCAATGGTTTCGTGGCTTCTATCTGTGCTCTGTACCTCAGCAGTACACAGCAGCCCCGGTTCCTCTCAACTCCTAAACCACACAGAAAATCCCAGCGAGATGCACTCAGGATACATCTAGGGAGAAGCCGTTCCTGACTCACAACTGTCAAACGTAACTCAGAGAAAACTAATACACAGAAATGCAGTAGTAAACGGAAACACAGAAGAACTAAGTGCAATTAGAAGGGTAATGCAGCAAGCCCACAACAGACGTGCAAGTAGAAAAAACAAGTTTCCTCTCCTCCAAATCACCACTCACCCTCTAGGGCAGACAGTCTCATCAATAGTAATATTCTAGGAGAATCTCATTCTGCTGCACTTCACATTATAAATTCAAACACAAGAATTAAAAAAAAAAAAAGTGCCAGACAGGGCCAGGTTTTCAGGCAGGCAGGCAGCCAGCAGAAATACATACACAGACCAGGCCTTGCTTCTGAGGATGGGAGGACATCTCCCTTGCCCCTCTCCCTTCTGTCAATCAATGCTTGCCTTTCACAAGTTTTGTTCCCTTTATTAGCATTTTTTATTTTTCTTCCAATTTCCTCTAGTTGCTTTTTTGAGGGGGTTCTTAATCACCTCGCTTAAAGGATTTTTTTTTTTTTTTTTTTTTTTGTTTCACACCTTTAGTTTCTTTTCTCTGAATCCAATTCAAGCTCTGCAAGCCTTTCTCCCTTTATCTAGCCCCAAAAGGATGGGAACTGGAGCATGATCTGTCTCATCTTGTACTGCAAAAGACAGGGATGCTGAGGAAGGATGGCTGCACAAGATAGATATGTGAATGCATCCCACCATAAACATGAATACCGCACTGTGCTGGCCATTAATGTTTCACCAATGCAGAGAAAGTGGAAGTTTGTTGATGATAATAAAGCATAATGCAACAACTTCCAACTAATGCTTGCCGAGTAGTACAGTCGAGTACAGAAGGTACATTAACATGCTACAGAGCAGTCACCATTTTCTGCAACAGAGCAAGAGAAGCTGGTCTAAACTTTCCTCACATTTCCCCGATGTGAAAGACTCTTTTGGAAAAGAAAACAATGTCAAAGAAGGAGCACTTTCTAAAGTGGAAAATACTTTCCTCAATCAGCAACACAACTTCAAAAGCAAACCCAAAGCACTTCAACAAAACCCCCAACCCACAAACTTTTCCCTTCCACCTCAGGGATTATTTTAAGCTTCAGGATGAGCACAGCGGTCAGCATCTCCACTCAACAGTGAGCTCTGCTGCTTGGAAGGGAGGCGGAGGTCTCCCTCGTGGCTCATCCCAGCTGCCAAGCCAGCTTCCACATGAACTGGGCACTGCCTCAAACCACCAGTACTTTGAGCAACAAGCAGGGAGAAACTACTCAGACATTCGTTCAGATGCATTTTCTGGGTGCCTGACAGGAGACTTTGCGGTCTGGTCTGCAGAACTGCTGAGCACTTGGAATCGCTACCCAGGGCTGCAAGAGCCACAGTTTGAATACCTGAAGGGCTGAGGCTGTGTACTTGTCAGCTCCCTCAATCTGCGATGCAACTTAACCGAATAATTTTCACATTAGGTTTTGAGGGACAGATAGACCACCAGCAAAATGGGGAAATGCCCTTTCTTGAGAGCCAGAGGGGTTATTTACTATTTGTGAAGCATACAGACACAATAGCAATTGATGCCATAAAAGCCCACGAGGCTTTACATTAACCATTCTTTTTTCCAGTGCAGGATTTGAATAAGTAATACAGGGACAGACGTGACACCACAGAAGAAAAATTATTGAACAGAGGCTGATCAAGTGAACGTGATCCATTCTGCACACCAAACAGGACATGTTGGGAGCTTTGGAAAAGGATAATGTAGCTGCACAGTTAAAGACCATCATAATACATATACACAAAGGTGCAAATTGAGATTCACCAGAAATATCTTTTCTGGCAAGTCCTAGCTTTTAAGTACCTCACTTTGTAACCTTAGGACTACACCTTTTTGTGGGTTTGTATTATAGATGCAACCTCTGCTCTCTGCCTCTGCGCACACATTAGCATTTTTCCACAAAGCATGGCTCTGCTCCCACCCTCAAATATAGCAGCCTAAGTGTCCTTGTTCCGGCTTTCTTTCATCTCATCTCCTGGAGGATGATTAACGGAGTAGTGGTAAGGAAAAGAAGGGAGCACACATTCCTGTTCCGAGTCTCAGACCAGACAGTGAGAAGCTTAAAACCTGAACTGGCCAAATTAGAAGGAAGCTCTGTTGATTTGCACCTACCCACAATACCACCACCGGGAAAGAGGCTCTGTCAAAGACTGATTTAAAGCCCCCATCACGAAAGGGAAGAAAGAAAACAAGGAATTAGGATGACATTCTCTTTTGCCCCTACAGATATTGTGGTTTTCTGGGTGTATCACAGATACACTCCGATCCAGAGATTGGGATGAAGGCCTGCATGTTTCCAAAAGGTCAGACCCGAGCCGTGGGAGACAGCAGACACAAGCTGGATGAAAGGCCAAGCGCAGGTGAAGCGTTAGTGCCAAGAGAGCGCCAGCCCAGTGCTTTAACCTCAACACGTGCCTCTGGGCAAGCCTGACGGTCGCCTCGCACAGCGCGGAGCGGTCCTGCCAAGTCTCCCTGGCCGCGCCGGAGATTGGCACGGTGGGTCCCTGCCACGCGCCTGCCCTCCGGCACTCGGGCCCTGCCAGGCGCGGTGTGCTGGGGCATCCCCGAGATGGGCAGTCCCCTCTGGAGATGGTCCATGCTCGCCTCTGGGAGTCACGGGAGGGTATCGTGACTGTCCCCCATCAGGACATGCCTTACCACGGGCTAATTACTCTCAAACAGTAAACCATGCTCACAGCATTCATCATTTATAAACAGAAGGCGTCCAGCAACATGAAACTGGTCCAGCAGTTCCTTCATATAAATGCCCCTCTCCCGACAAGAACACGAAATGTATCTGTCAAACATACCACTCACTAAAGCATCGGTGAAGATGGATTTCAAAACACTCCAGTTTCTAATTAACCAGGCCTTCTTGGGAAGCGGGTATCATCCCTGTTTTACTGAAGAAAAACCAGAGGGCTAAGCTCACTGAATTTGAGGGGGTGAAATGGCAAGCGGGACATAACAACAGGACTCTACAGCAGCTACACAAGACATCGGTGTCCCCAGGGTACTATGCCACAAGCAGTTGATGTTACAGTCCTGGCTTCAAACTGTTCTCATAATTTATTCTTGCATGCTGATGTGAAACGGGTCAAACCTACAGACCCTTCAGAAGTTCCTCAGCACTCAGCAAAGCCCAATTCAGAGGGCTGAACGTTAGCTTAGCTCAGATGGCACAAACAACTAAGGCAGTATCTTCAGAGGTGATTAAGCAGCTAATCAATTTTGAGAAGCTGAGCCTCTAATTGCTAGCTGGAAATATGAAGCAGACTTATTTCTTGTTTGTTTTAGCAGGCAGAAGAGTAGGATGGAGAGCTATAATGCCCTGTGACAGATGCATGCCCAGCCTTTCCTATTTTGGAGGTTTGCTTCTGTATACTCCTAGGACATGCGCACTAAAGCATCCTGAACACAGGCTTGATGCTCTACAATTGTATCAGCACTTGAGGAATAGAAATGTCAAAGCAATTAAGTCTGAAGAGGTTCTTTTTCTCTCTATCCATTCAAATCCTGTGGAGCATTTCCCAGCTTAAGCTTTTCCACAAAAAAACAATTGTCAATATAAAGTCCTGATTTTTTCCTAAAGAACAGGGGAAGAGGAAAAGGAAAAGCTGAAAGCAAGGAATCAGAGATGGAACAGAAAAGCCTCCCCTAAAGCTGCCAAATTTTCCACTCCAAAACAAAACGTTGCCCTTTTTGTAATACACAGGCTTGTTTCTTCTGGCATTTTCTAATGGAATGACACGAGTTTTATTAAAAAAAAAAAAAAAGAAACAAAAACACAAAAGCCAAACCCACACTTAAAACAAGCTGCTGAACTACTTCAGCTGATCACTTTACCTGCTTCCACCCCAGTTTTGCCAACTGTAGGACAGAGGTAGCAAAAACCTACTAATGACAAGGACTATGCAGGTTCAGCAACAGCTGTGAATTGTCTCCTGTGTACACAAAACATTTTCCATTTAAACAATCATTAAAGTGTTTTCTCTGAACCATAATCAACAGATGAGGCAACACTCCCCCCTTCTGCAAACGAACTTCTATTAGGTGCCTGGAAACCACCTGCGTGCCGCTGTGCATACCTCTCACATATGGCCTAAAACAAGTAGCAAGAAGTCAAATTACTGAGCATCAAAGCTTCAGCAAGCAAGCTCCTAAACAAGAGTCATTTGGCCCAGGGCCACCAACCAGTCAGCAACCATACTGGAAAATAACTCGGG
This sequence comes from Haliaeetus albicilla, assembly GCF_947461875.1. NCBI lineage: Eukaryota > Metazoa > Chordata > Aves > Accipitriformes > Accipitridae > Haliaeetus > Haliaeetus albicilla. The sequence continues at coordinate 45,508,493 of NC_091489.1, forward strand.
AGTCCTGACTCCCAAGTCTTTCTGCTCTACCCACTAGACCAAGCTATTAACGACTTGCTGGTTCAATTACATTTTCTGCTCTGTTCTTTCAAGGATGAAGTCAGCGGTGAATGTTTTCTGCAAAAGGAAATCCATCGTAGATATTTCCCAGGATACAAGCAGTGCAAGGCAACTCAGTGTCTTTGTGGAAAGGACTAGGAAAGAGACTATGCAAGGAAATAACTGACATTATCTTCCTGTAGCCTTTTAAGTTTCCTTTGCCCCAACTGCTCTGGCCACATCAAATCCTGCCCAGTCCCCTGCCATGACCTCTGCTGTGGCTCTTCTTTTTCTGCCAAGCCCGACTGTCTCATTGCAAGTCACGAACAGCCTTCTGAAACTGAGTTATGACAAAATAAGTGCATTGTGCATTACATGCACAGTGAATTATCAATCCACTACTGAAACTCAAGGAAAAACCGCACGAAAAGGACATTTCTTCCAAGGCCTCTCTAAGCAGCAATAAATCTTTCAGCTGTCTTTCAAGCTAATTCTACACTGCCTTCAAGGCCACAGGGTGAATGAGCTGTGCCTTGCTTCTAGGACAAGGCAGATTAAGGGAACCGCATTTCCACTTCCCTGTCCTACTAGGGGACTGCAGAGAGCATAAGAGTAACCCAGCTTAGACCATCTGAATCCAACAGGATAATCAGCTATCTGACCATCACGCAGGCAGCGGCTGTACAAAAAATAAGATAGCCTAATTCCTCCAAACAGTCTCCAAAACAGGAAGGGAAGAGAGAGCAGAACTGCAGGATGCTCACACCAGTCCCCCCCACCTTCCTGCTTGGCACCTCAACTGGCCAGCTTTGTTGCCCCAACTAAACGATAACAGCTCAGGCATCTCGCAGGGATAGGACAAAGCTTCACATATCTCTTTGTAGTGCTTGAGGCCGACAAAGGCTCAATGTGACTGAATCCATCATTACATGCAGAATCTCGCCCTCCCCTCGCTCCGCTGGCACTTCTCCCAACAGACAAGGCTATCCACAGGATGGGCACAGCCCCTGCCAGTCAGGGTTGCCCAAGTAACTGAGCATTGGCTCTGGCAGCCAGCTCTCAGACGGGTGGGAATGCAACAAGCACCTTATGGAGGATTTAAGCAAGGACTGTTGCAGCTCAAAGCCTGAGTTCAGAAAGCAAAAGCTTAGGACTTGAGAGACTGGATGGATACCACCACAGACCCCTTTGCAGGTCCTTGCCACTGTATCCCATAGAAGAGCTGCCACGTCTCCTTCTTCATACCTTTTCACAAAAAAAAATGGATTCCTTTTCTGCAGCACATTGGCTATTTTTTAAAATTCACATGCACGAGGACACTCAGAGATTAAGATTCCTCCACTGGCACAACAGGGCATGACTTTCTGGTCCAGTCAGTCTGCTACACGAGTATAAAACTTATGTCAGTTAAACATGCACCATGGAGAACACAAAACATGCACAGCGAAGAAGTGAACATCACTAACAGACACCTAAATGCTGACCAGATTTTTCTTTCCACTGGTTAGAGCTTGCAGCAAAGAACTCCATTAAAGCATGCACTATCCTCAAACCCACGGACCCGCAGAAGCTATTCCCCAGCCAAACAGTGCTTAGCTTTCAGAGCTACCCCCCCAAGAAAATACTCTTTAAGCACAGGACTCGCCATAAGACAGCAGAAAGATGATCTTCTCTAGCATCAGCTGACTGGGAGGCAGGTACTTAGTCAAGCTTCTGCTGCGGTTTCTACTTTTAGTATCAGTTTAGACTAAAAGTTTTCACGACATAAAGGTACAGCACCAATAACAACAGGGTCCTCTCTCAGCTAAGATTCCTAACTCTAAATGCATGCAGAGTGCCTTCTTTTGCTCCACAATTACTTCTAGCAGGGAATTCCACAGACTTCGGGATTAAAAAAAAATAAAAAATTATACATATATATTTTACTTTTATCAGTTCAATAAGCTTTTTAAGTTTTGTGCCACTCTTGTTGTGCTTTTGTATTCTACCTCTGTCAGTGGCTTAGGGTCATGACATTTCCATAATGCACTTGGCTCCACTGAAATTGAGATAATTTCCAGGCTTTGGCCTTTCAGAAGGTAGAAGTCATGACTAGCTTTCTTACATTTCAATATATATATGCCCTCTAGTCCTTCCTAAGACAACCACAGAGCTGCTGCCAGTCCAGGGAGGAAAGGGCAGGAGCTATGGCATGCACATGCCACTACACTTCCATTATCACAATTGCAACACGCTGCCAAGTTGGAGGAGTATTTTTAGACTGGAGAAAAAATCCTGGGGATTTATCAGGGAATTATTAATACAAAAGTGACACTAATACCTAGCAGCATTCCATTTTCCTTGTACAAATTGGGTTTATTTCCTTCCCTTGTCCAGCTTTTCTAGACAAGGAAATTGGTGCTTATACAACCACTGCAAGGTCTTGGGCAAAGACACCAAGACAGGAGAGCACAGATGGGGGTCTCTGCTAGGCCTTACGGGGATACAGGGTCGTCTTCAAAAAGACTACTTTCACCCCTGCCATGGGTAGCAAGCTTGTCACAAACCACAGGGTCAGGCAGGGAAATGAGCCTTGGTGCAAGCACAGCGTAAACACACACACATTGATGATCCGCGATTCACAGACCAAGTTTTCATATTCTCTGCAATATCCTGCTTTGCAGAAACTTGTTGACAGGTGGATGATCAAGGCAGTTAATCTGAATGACATTTGCATAGGCAAACTGGATTAAACCCCTGTGTGGACACATTTAGCCAGAGTTAGAAGCAGGCTTCATTTAATTTAGCTTTGAAGTAAGCACATTAAGGCCACTTGTATTCTGAAAAAGAACAGCCATGCTGTAGGCCAGTGTAGTTTAAGTAATCCACTTTAAATTCACGCTGTTAGTTAATCTGGACTAATTTTCACCCAAGTATGCCTGTTTAAAGAAGCTTGAAGCAAGACTACAGAACGGCCTCCTTGAGCTAGCTGCAGTAGGTGATTTGGAGGCAGCCAGTACAGACCCAACATCAACAAGCAATGGGATCACGCAAGTCAGGGAACAGTTTTAGCTCCTTCTGTGATGAAGTGTCAGTGATCTGCCTCAGTCCTTGGAGGTGGACTGAAGCCACAGCAGAGCCAAGCTGGTAAAACAATTGCTCTGGATATGCTACTCCAAGTTAGCGCCCAGGCAACATTTGGGCTTTCAGCCCATTTTTCTGCGAGAGCCATTTTTGGCTTGGCTGTGCAGACAGATTATTTAACAGAAGGACAGGGGAGAAGGAGGAGGGAAGGAAGGATTTCGTTTCTCCAGAGAAAGCTGCTGCTGACAACGAGCAAAATAAAATACCCTGGAGAGAAAGCGCTTGACAAGAGACTAAGCCATAGGAATTGTGTTATCGGCATTGCAGGAGCAAACCTGGATGGAGTTACTGGCTGACATTTTAAAAATGAAAGAGCTGAATAGACGGTGCCGTGCTAGTAAAACAATGAATGGAAGAGCAAAGGTGCACAAGCAGGGAGGAGAAGGCAGGGTTTTGTACATGACTAGACAGGCAGCGGCAGCTTGCGGCTGGGATACAGCTCATTGTCAGCCTTGGGGCTGATTAGAGAGCAGCTCCAAAAGAAGCGGATGATGGTTATATCTCTTTCCCCTTGCATACTTTCACATGCCCATTGTTTCACATAGAAGCTTATTTCATCAGGTCTGTTTTCAATACAAGGCTTTTGCAGCAGCAATAGCAAATATTGAATGTATTACAAAGCAATTCAGTGAGCTGGAAAGAGACATTATGGAGGGAATTTTATCAAGATAAGGAGCAACTTGGCTGCAAAGACAGAAACTGATCAGAATGTATGATTTGTTTTGCCCCTTTGAACTATCTACATTTGGTGAAAGAACAAATACAAACACACATAAATATCCAAGACAGATGCTGTCCTAATCTCTAAAAGGAAAAAAACACACCTCCTAGAAACATTAGCAGTCAACAAGTTTTAAGCTTCAGTGTATTCCCCCGTACACTGGCAAAAGAAGACCAGCCAAGTTTTACTAGAAAGCCAGATCCAAAAGTTAGAGGGCATAGTTTTGGAGGACAGAACCCCCACAGAGAATTAAGTTCTGACCAGTTTTGTGGAAATAGCAGCTGGGCAGAGGGAAAGAAACCCTAGTAGCATCCCTCTTGCATGAAAGGCTTTCACAGGAGGCAAATTTTATTAAGTTTCAGAGACCCTGCCTTGAAGCAGAAAAACCACAAGAAGCTGGGCTTCACTGCTCCTCTGCTCACAGAATGGCTTCCTTAGAGTTCCTGTCATTCATCACATGCAAATCCTTACTACAGATGAAATCGGTTTATAAACAGCAATTAAGTTTGAACCTACACTAGAAACTTATAGTTAATGAACTAGTTCAACTTTTGAACTGATTTAGTTAAAGGATCAGGTTTTTCCTAGCATAAACAAGGCCATGGGTTAAGTATAGCTATTCCATCAAGTACAAGCAGGGGGGAAAAAAAAGTGTCTATTAGTATCTGAGCTAAGAGAATAATTAGTTTTACCTCTTTCTGTTCACAAATGAGTTGGAGCAACTTACATTTTCCTTGAATCTCTTTATGATGGGAAACTTGCAAGATTATTCCTGCAAATAATTAGTTATTGATCTCTAAGTTTGCTTAGGGAAAAGCACTCGCAAGCAAGTCAATCTATTATTCAAGCAACATTTATTGTTTAGGGATTTGTGTCACTGAAACCACATTTTTGGTCTACTACTGATTGAGCACAACTTCAGGTTTTTCCATGGGTGGGGGAGGGAGGTGTTTGAAGTCCCATTTTTCAGAGTCAAACTTTTTTTTTTTCCCTTCTTCCCATAAATGTTTTTCACCAGTGTTTTCTTAAAAGGTTTTTAGTATTTCTTGGCAAAAAAAAAAAGCTATTTTATTAATATTCTAGGAACATTTTCCCAGCGTTTAGATATTTTAACTAATAACAACAGCGTTAAGCAAGACCTTGAATTCCTTCTAAACCTGCAGAGCACAGGGACAACTTCAGATCCACACAACTGGGGACAGGTCTTTAATTTCTGCTCAGTTTCCTGCTTCTTATCATGACAGACAAAGCTCTGATCACCAATAACACCCACCCACTTTTGTTACAAAACCACGCAAATTTCACACAATACAATCTTTTCCCAGTGTCAGGACCTGCCATGCTACATGTAGCTGGGATTCTTCAACCCAGCCTAAGAAAAAGCAGCCAATCCTCTCAAGGTCAATAGTTTCACCAGGAAAGTGCTGAGCCCCCACCACATGCTCTTTCCTATCAGCCTCCAGTTCCTTTCCCCAGAGATATATGAATTAGCACTTTTCTCCTATCCCCATTTTCAAGAAGCATTTATTGCCCTCTGATTTGAGTTCAGGTTGTATTTAGCCACTCCCTGAAAAGCAGCGCAGACTTTCAGTCTGCAGTAATTAAAGAGAGGCAAGAACAAAGCAAATTAGCTATCAAACTTCAACAGCTCTGCTTCATGCTTCCCTGGGCTTTGTCAGAACAAGCTGCCAGTGCCTAATATTAGAGTTTTACAGAAAAAAAGAGGGTGTATTTGGGGGTAAAGCAGCCCCCGATCAGTTGCCACAGTAAGGCTACTCTCCACATCTGTGCGCACGACCAACAGTGATCACATGGTGGTCGAGCACACACGGGTGAACGGTTGCAAAGCAGAAACCAAGGAAAGCAATTGGGACTGACATAACTGCTAATGCCAGAATAGCCTGGAAACATCACATCCTGCCCTGCACCAGAACAGGAGCACAAGGAGCCCAGCACAAAGGCTACCAGGCAGATCTCTCTCCAAGTTACGAGAGGGAGGATCCCAAGCAAGCTCACAGGGCTCCAAGCATCTGTGCTGGGCTTGCACTGGGGAAATGGGAGGAAAAACCACACCTACTGTAAGCATTTGTTGTTCTGAAGGAGCAAAACGATTTTGCAACTTGCTAAGCTTTGCATCAACCAGTGTTTAACCACACGCGGTCTGACACTGTGCAGCAGACATACCCCAATCTGCTGAAATGAAAGAAACAGGTTGGCAGGAGACAAGCGCCTTGCTCAGTGTCACATTTTAATAGCAATGAGCTCTGTCATGAGAGACCTGAAAAATCAGTCCACAGCCTGCCCCACACTCTATGCAATAGTGATATTGCACAGCTTTCCTTATTGCATGTCAAATGTAAAAATTCCTCTGGATGCATGTCCTACATGAGCAGTAGGCACAGTGGTCCAGCTGCATTGCCAGTTCTTCCACAGCCTTTAAGTGAAAACTGCTTTTAAAGATCTTATAGAACTACCTGGTACAGCTCTCTCCTACCTGTCTGGACTCTCATGATTTTAAGTGCTACTTGAGCTCCTTCACATTCCATTTCCCTGCTCATCCCCCATCCACACTACAGCAATTCTTCAGCTTGTATGCAACAAAAACCTCTAGAAGTATTACTTCATCCTACTGCAATCATAAGAGATGCTAGAGTGAAATGTACTTTTCAAAATTACCAAGTCCAAACCCAGCAGTATTCGTTAATGCAAATACCTTGAACTGTCCTTAAGCCTTCAACTTTCCTCCTTCCCACAACTGCAGTGCCATTCTCAGCATCAAGAACAGCTTTAGCACTAATTCCTTTCAACAGTCTGTGCAAATCACTATTACCATGCGATGAGGGGTTCAACAGAAAACTGCATTTGCTGGGCAAAGGAAGTAAATCTCTGTATGGTTTTGTTTGGTTGTTTTGTTTGTTTGTTTGTTTTTTTAAAGGCATGTTGTGAAAAATAAAAGCTGCTTTTGAAGAGGTAAGAGATAAATATGCCTTTAAAGGAACATCTTCCTTTGCAAGCCAAATAGGAAAAGTATGTTTCAATGTACAACAGCCCTCTTTGATAGTACAGGATGGGATTAATATCTACGAGCTTCCATTGTCATTGCTGTCCAGATTCACACTGTGGGATTTGGTCCTTCAACACTGGCCTTCCCTTCCACCAGTGAACAGGAGAGAAGCTATTTGCACAATCAGGTCACCAGTGGGATTCACACTTAGATCAGTGTTAGGGTACTACAGATCCTAAGCTGTGTGTTTGCTAACCAGTAGTCACAGCACAACTATCCTTTCCTGCATGCCATTCTCACAACATGCTGGTTACTCTTGGCTGAGTCACATCTTTGTGCCTTTGCTTACTATCACGGTATAGATCATCACTTACCAGCACGTTCACACAGAGCCCAACCCCAACAGGCTCTTACCTCTGCTGGAAGTTTCAGGAGTATGTAGAAAAACCTGGCTCTAGCACAGACTTTGAGAGCAGATAGCACGAAGCTGAAATGTGTATTTCACAAATCTAAACTGCATTTTACAAGTAATTTATCCTCATGTTAGGATGAGCACAGAAACTGAACTTCAGAGAATTGGAAATGTAGAACTAGAGTATTAATAGGAACATATGAACTTCTATATAATTAGTAACATCTTGTAAGGCACTTTTACACAAGTACCACTAGTTCCACTATAGAGGTGGGGAAACTGGGACACAGGTGTCCCCAAGGCCACAAAAAGGGCAGTAGCAGAGGACAGTAATACTCAGGTTTCAAGATTCTCAGGGCAATGCCCTAACTTGCAAGCTACATCTGCTTTTAGAAGAGTAATGCTTTATTTCAGTCTCAACTGATCAAGGAAAAAACCCAGCACTTTGTATGGGAGAATTACTAATTCTCACCAGAACTATAGGAAAATCCAGTAGCTTTAAAAAGTCACCATGACCTTAAGCACTGTGACAACTACCTGTTAGAAGCTCTTGTGCTGAGCAAGATGATCACATTGTCTGTCACCAGCATCTAACAGAGTACATCAGAAGACCAAATGCAAAGATCCAGAGTTCCCTATGTGGTCAGTCGATGATAAGAACCAACTACCACAGCCCTTTAACGCTATGTTATGCACTTCCCATATTCAAAAACTATCAAGAGGAAATCAAGAGCTCAGATTTGAAACACCCATAATAAGAAACTCCTAAAAAAAAAAAAAAAAAAGAAAATCTGTATGCAAAGGCACCACTGTGCTGCAAATGTAAAGTCACAGAACAAACTGAATGAGTAAAGAACATCTCAGACTTAAGTTAAGTAGTATCCTGGATGCTATTTAGTAAGGTGACACTTTATAATCTTTAATACACTCCTAAAACATGCCCCTCTGAAGTCCCTGCTAAATTAAATGGGCTCATTGCCTTGCAATGAAGTAGATAGCTGGAACTGCTACAAAATTACTCTGCTTCTCTGCCCCAGATAATCTTGTCACCAGTGAATTCTTCCACCCCCTTTTTTTCTTCCCATATTAATGCCCTCCATCATAATAAGGATTCCTACCCACTGCCAAAACTCAATTTACACTATTTACTTTAATGACCTCATTTGTCATCCTAGCATGTGTGTCTACCTCTGGGACTGCAGCCCCGTCAGTCTGCCAGCAGGTCTCATTTACAGTTTGCTCTTTCATTATTATTTTTAAAGATTAAATTGCTTCCATTTCAAGGCACACAGTCTGGGAACTCCCACAGCCCAGAGAATACAGAGATACATTTGATCAATATATTTTAGGGTTACATATCTCAATCCCAACTGACTCTCCCACACACATACTGCCCCACTGCATCATCCATCTATTTCCATCACCTTTCACTTTGTTATTCCTTTTAATCTTTGCAAAAGATACTCACTGGTTATGACATTATTTCAAGTTGTGGGAGGAATTTTAACCTTTTTCTTTTGGGGTGTGGGGAAGGAGAATAGTGTGATAATTTCCTTCCCCAATGCGTCAGCTCATTTGTTCATTCTAAACCACATTTTCTTATCTCACAGCTTGACTACTCCAGAGGTATATTCCTTCCTATTAGATTATATTTCTCTCTTATGGTGTGTCTCCAATCCTGACATGCTCAGTAAAATTCAATGTTAATTGCATACTTCATGTTTTGTTATACCACATGTTTTGTGGAAACAGCATTACACAAACTGCTAGAACTATAGCTAGAGGAAGCCTTCAGAAATACAGCATCAAACCCAAAGCAGCACAACAATCTGCCATTCAAAGCAAGGGAGGGAGGGAGAGACCAGGCATTTGAAATTATGTATGTCTGCAGTGTCTCAAAGACCTATTCCTCAGCTTGTTTGCAACGTCTTTAAAAGGAGATATTATGAGCCATTTTCTTGCTTATGAGTAATTGCTCCATCCATTTGCCTCCTCCCAACTCAGCCTCCAACTGACTGGCTGGGACAAAATGTGTCTTACCAACACAACCCTTGCCACATGCAGTGGCCACTCCTCTGCATTTCCAGTTATATAGAACCATTCGCAAGGCAAACTGGACATTTGCAAATCCTGGTATAAACCTTAACTAGAACAGAGTAATTGCTAGGAAAGTGAGGCGCCAAACTTAAAATCACAATATTACCAGTTCCTTCAATATTTAGAAATGCTTTTCCCAGGCTAACAGAAACCTGTCTTTTAACCAAAAGTGAGAGCAATGAAACTTTCCTCATAAGAAACTTTAACAGCTCAAAGATATTTCAAAGTTACTTCAAAGTTACTGAGCACCCATCTCATTTTCTTCAGTTCATGCAACTACATGACTACGTCTTTCTTGTTTTCCTTCCATTGCAAACATTTGTCTGAAGTCCCAATAAACATTAGCAAAAACCTTTACATTTCCCATTAGTGATTTCCAATATGCTGATACATCTCTTCAGAGGCCTCTCCAGTGAATAAATTGGCCCCAGACTAATAGTACTTGTTATTTACACAGAGACATCCTTGCTTGGGATGTCTTCTAAATAGACTTAAGCAGGAGCATAAGGAATAACATCTTTTCCAGATATACTTGAGTCTGATATGAACATAGGTATTTTCTACAGAAAAACATGCTTCAGATTTCTCATCAATATCTATATATAAAGCTAAACCAAAATTTTTAAGTTACTTCTAGATAATATACAATGGTACTTAGCAATAAAACTATTTTACAGGTTATGTATGATGTATAAAAGCATATAAATATTACTCACTGTCAGATGATCGAGCTTCTGGCATGTAGGGAGAAGATGGAAGATACTACAGCACAGTCTTCCCTGGATTCCCTCAAGTCTTGCCCTGGATGATCACATGCAGACAAGAACAGCAAGGCTGAGGAAAAACCAACAAGAATTGACAACATTAGACCAGCAAAAGCATTACTAGTGTGGTCTAAAAGAATTTGCTAATACAGAAGCAATACAGCATCAAAGCTCTTGGAAACATCAGGTAGTGCCAAAAAGATGCAAACGTTTTAGAGACTGTGCACTAGAACCCCCCAAAACACCTTTTAGACTCAAGTGGGGTTTTTTTTCCCCTTTGTACCCTTTTTTACTTTATCTGTGGAGGACTTGTGTCATTAGCATACTCTGTTCAGTGCAGCACAGAATGGCTGATGCCTGTGTAGCCAACTCAAATCTGAGATTGAAAAGGACTATTTACTATTTCTGTGGTAGCTGCTTTTCAAACAAACATAGGGAATTTTAATAAAATTGTAAATTGGAAACCCCACAGAATTTGCACGTGAAACAGAGAAGAATTCCTATTATTCCTGTTTTACAGGTAGGGAGACTGAGGCAGAGAGCACAGAAGTCATTCCGGCAAAGCTCTAAAAATAGAGATGGAGAGCTTGAAAAAGACCCAGAACTGTGGTTTACAAGGAAAGCCCATCTCACACAAGCCAAATCTTCTTATGATCTAAAAACCCAAGATAAATTTTTGCCTAAGCAGGTATATTCCTGTAAAGAGCGTCATGTTTAACAAACCAGACTTTTCTGGTACTCTCTGTCAAAAGAGTTTCCAATCCATTTAACAAGGGGTAAAGGCTCTTTGATAGACATAAACCTCTCACGCTTGGCATTTTCTGACACCTACTCTTAACAGTATAGAGGAATATTTGTAGTCACAGCAGGTAAATGAGCTGTGGACAGGGAACACAACTAATTTAATAGCATGAATTATTTACACATACATTCAGGAAAGCCATCTTGCTACACAGCAGTCCCAGCAGCAGGGATTATTAATTTATAACTCAACTACAGCTACATTAAACAGAACGAGGCTTCCATAAAAACTTAACTGTGGAGACACAGAAAATATTGCCTAACCCATCCAGAAAGTACAACAGGGTTCCCTAACAAAGCCTCAGCCGTTAGCCAAAAATTGATCACATCTCTTGGGCTTCCACTAACTTCCAATTTGCATCCAGACTTGCCTACTTGTCTGCTGTGCCCATACAAAGCAATGAATCTTAAAGTAGATTTGCCTTTAAGCTTTCATTAGCTTCCAAAACAGCATCAAATTCCTCCCTTTCTGAACAGCAACGCCAACACAGCTTCCTCCCTCAGTGAGCAAAATCCTCACAAAGAAAACAGTGAGCACCCCCACTCCTGCAATCTCCCCGCTGGGTCCCACTCAGCATAGATCTGATCGGAGGCAAAGGGAAAAAGAGACACCCCAAAGGGAAAACAGGAGAAGCGTTTGAGGGTGGGATGCTAGGAATAACAAGATTTGATGAGAAGCTGCAGAACATATGAAGGAAAGGAAGGAACTGGAAATACCTGAGCAGAGAGTCGAGGAGAAGGAATTGGGCTGTGGACCACAGCTACAGCAGGAGCCTACAGAGAGAGTCAGAGCAGAGAGTGTGGCTGTGGGGAATTCGGGCAAGACGAGCAAGGGAAACTAGGGAGACAGATGGGTCTAATTCCCTCCAGCAAAAGAAACATAGATGATAAATCTGGAGGGAGAAACCTGGTCAGCAATGAGAAGCCTGAAGACTGGAAATAGGTAAGGAAAAGGCAAAACTGAGCATGGGACAAGAGGAACTCCATGCTTCAGAGCACCACTCGGCAGCTCTAACCCCAGCCTTTTAAAGTTAGGTGTTTACATGACAGAAACCCACATCTTGTTATGCAGTCCCAAGACATGGTTTTAGAGACATGTTTTTTTCCTTGGTTTAGCTTCCAGCCAGATACTTCATATTCTTAATTCCTGCTTGTGTGTTTTGTACCATCTGCACTATGCTATGCGTGTTCCCAGCATACTATTTATCCTGATAAACATGCTAATAGCTGGACTGCCTGCATCCCCACATGCTTTTTTGCCCAATAGATGGCCAAGGCAGCAAATTTATCTTCATACAGTAGGAACTCGGTTCCCGTTAATGACTAGAAACCCTCCATAATGCACTGTGATCAACATGAAATAATTTCATAAAGCACAACCTCGTGGTAGAGCTGACTCTGCTGTTAACTATTTGCTAAAGATCAAAGGACTGAAGACGGTGGGTTGGATTGCCTGTTCTTGGTGATTTTGAGTCTTACTGTTTTCAGGAGAGGTGTTTGGTGCTTCCTGAATGTAGATAAATGGTCTCACATTGGGGCCAGAAGAAAAAGCACCCAAAAGCACGTCAGCCCTACTGAACAGTAAAGGAGAAACCACATGATCGACCCATTAAAGCAGCTCTTCCTCTGCCTTGCACAGGTATATTTCTGGCACTTTCAAGAAGCCTGCATTTGACCGATTTAGAAATCACGCTGTGGTACTGCATAAATCGCCATCCAGTGACACATCTTGGGTCAATCCTCCTAAATTCCAAGCCTCCCTACACCTGGGCTGAAGAAGCATCCTACTATACGAGCACCTAGCAGCCTCCCCGTAAAAAAGGTGGAGAACCTCTTTACTCCTTGTCCAGAATTAGGACTATCATGTTTTGACTGCATGCAAGTTACTAACAAAGAGCATTCAGTGTCACTGTTGTGATTTCCATAATGCTGATATCTGATGCTACCATCAGACCCCAGCTGAGGCTACATGGAAAGCCATGCCTATGGACCAGGACAGTTAGATGGCAGTCACAGAGCCTCAATAAATAAATAAGAAAAACCACAACACCAAAACAACCACAAAGAAACTACCTATTAACACCAAATACTGGAAAAGCAGAAAGGTTAATGATCCCAGCGGGGTGGAAATTCTCCTGTGTCAGGGATTTCAGGCAGCACAAAAGGCAGCTTCATACCAAATTTGGGAAGGAAGAAAGAGATGACTGCTTCTGAGCATCTAGAGAAGGACAATGGGACAGATGCAAACAGGAGACAAAGCTTTGAAAGGTGCTGTGCTTTTGGTGCCAAAGAAGAGGAGAAACCCCACAAGCCACTTTAATGCCAGTTATGCCAATACGTGAGCAAGGACCTACTCTGCCACCCAGTATCTTTCACTAAGAGTGCTGCACAATTTCCAACAGGCTGATGCTTGCACAAGCGGGGATTTTGCAAGGACTCCATAGCTTTGTGCCTCAGCTTCCCCTCTCACAGACAGGTCATGGAGGGCAGCCAGGCCAAGTGTGCCCCAGGTAGGTCTAAGAGCAGGTGTGGGTGAGAGCTCATTAGTTCTTTGGGCCAGGCACTTACTTGTTCCTACAGCACCTGAATAGCCAATAAGTTGTTTTTGGTTTTGGGGGTTTTTTTGTGCTATCACAGCCCTGGTCAGCAGGTGAGGAAGAAGTCAGAGAGCTTAGCAGAGGGGGCATAGGACTTACAGAAAGTTCTCAAACTCAGAGCAAGTTCCCCTGCAGACTTGTTTTGAAACCTTAATCACATTATCAGTTTGCTCTGTCTTTCAGTTTCTCCCTCTTTACAAATTATGATAGTGACAGCAGCCACTCACGTGAAATACTTTGAAAGACAAAGTCACAAAACATTAGATACAGGTCATGTTATTGCTGCATGCTGTGACCAATGCATACTCTGAAGAATATACAGTCTGTTAAAGGAGGGGTAGGGGCAAAAGGGGCTTTTGGGCCAGCAAGTCAGTACTGTTAGCAAGAACCACAGGCATAGAGCAGAATGTAACCATTTTAGACTCCTACCTACTTCAGTGCAAGGAACACAGATCACTTAGCAAAGCAAAAAGCATCTATTTACAAAGACACAACATGCGTTTGATCATTGCCTGGTGCCAATGCAAACATCATTCACACTAACAATAGGTAGCACAACCAGACTCTAAAACACAGCAAGCAATGTCGAGCAACCACTTTAAGTGCATAACCTACTGGTTACCCACACCACAGCACAGGGCTTGGACAAATCCTGGCTCAAGAAGGGCACCGTCACTGGGTACCCTAAGGACAAACTAATTATTCAGAGGCTTAAGACCTCAGAAAGAAGCCGACTTTCTTTCTACATACCACCATAAGGGCAGCACGCAAATTCCTTCCAGTTTTGCTTACCTCCTTTCTCCTCTATGGCTGTTGTTCTTTTTCCTGAAGGAAGCAAGGTAAAAGGCAGCACTAAACTCTCCCTCACAAGCATCCAGCAAGCTCAAAGCAGCAAGCTGAGCAGCAGAAAAGCCAAGGAGAAGCCCACCATGTATACCAATAGACTTTATCACCACAGAGCTCCAGCAAAACCAAATTCAACCCATACTTTTGATCACAGAAAACCACAACAAAAATAACCCAACTATTTCTACATCTTCCTCTCCAACCCCTACACCCTCAGCAGCAATCAACAGCTTAAGAGAGTCCTCCTGAGTGCTTGGGAAGGGTAACAAGTTCCACCTGTGAACAAAGCCACATTGCTCCTACTTGTCTTTATTGGTCAGTCTGTGTTGTTGGGGGGTTAGAGCTGAAATCCACCAAAAATAGTTCAGTGGGGTTTTTGAGGACTTACAAAAATACCAATGTAATTCCTAGCATCTCAAAAATGAGTGAGCTTTTACGTATTTCCTGCTTGTCCACAAAAATATGTGTTGACAATTCATGTCTTCTCTCTTTCTCTCCTATTTTTTCCCTTTTGCAGGATGCCAGGCGAGGAAACAAGCATATTTTACTTTTGAGTTCTTGTTCAAGAATGTAACGAAAACTTGGAAATTATTTTTTCATGAAAATGTCCACTTAGGAAAAAGGCAATTCTCTTCTCTTTCAGGAAGAAATGGTTTCATTAAAAAAGAATAAAAGGTAAAATGGTACTTTCTAATGAGAAGCCAGAGTCTCTTCTTAATTTATTGAGTAGCAACCCCAGCCACATAAACATTGTTATTCTTTGTTATTCTCCCCAGTGTCCATGCTTGCAGCAGGCAAGATTCCTTACAGTACTTTTGAGTTACCAGCAGTACTTCAGTTAGGAAAAGAAAAAAAAAAAAAAAAAAATCTGTCTGGCACATAATCTGTATTTCTGATTTACAGTCAGACTTCCAAGACTTAGCGCAGGTCAAAACTCAGCTCTGTCTTTCTCCCTTA
Organism: Haliaeetus albicilla; assembly: GCF_947461875.1. Classification (NCBI taxonomy): domain Eukaryota; kingdom Metazoa; phylum Chordata; class Aves; order Accipitriformes; family Accipitridae; genus Haliaeetus; species Haliaeetus albicilla. The sequence continues at coordinate 45,523,854 of NC_091489.1, forward strand.
TTCAGCAAAGAGTGCTGAACTGTGGTCCTGCCTATTGCAGTTCCAGAAGAGCTATGCCAAAGAGGAATTTGGCTTGGGGAATGTATTTAGTGTGTTTCTATTCTCATGGTAGCTCTGCAGAAGGTAACCACTATCAGGCAAAGTTTTTTGTCTAGACAGATGCTAGGAGACAGTAAGTAAACCATGCACCATCACATAACTAACAGAATTCCTATGACAAGCTCGTGCCATTATAGCTAGGTCACGTTGCCTCCAGACTACAGGATTTGCAAATGGCAGGATACTTTACTGTACCCGTTGGCCCCGGAAACAAGTTGCAGTAGGAGCATTTATGGGAGAGATGAAGGATGGGAAGGGTCAGGTTAAATATCAGGAAGCAGCTAATGCATCAGTTCTTGAGCTGTGATGGGTGAAGCATCCTGGGGGCTACTGCTGGCTGCCCCTGCTGGTCTCCAGCTGTGAAATAGCTTAGACTAGATCCCTAAAACAGCATTGCCATGTAAGTTCTTGCAGTAATAGCAACAGAGGTGGCCTGTGATTGGCAACACAAAGGAGATAAAGCTGAATGTTAATAAGTGGGACCTGGAAACAATCTCTATCTGCGATCCATAGATCTAGTTCATTACTTCCTTAGCTTAAATTAAAGTCCTCCTTAATGTGATTGGGCACAAAGCCATTTTACTGGAGAGTTCTGTCATGGGCATTGTATTTATAACTATGATATCAATATGCTCCACCCAAGACTGAAATCCCTTTCTATTTTGAGCTGTGCAAGAAGAGGACAGAGTTCCTGCCCCAAAGAATTTACAGTTTAAACCGGCTGTGGACAGGGAGAAAGGGACTCCGTGAAGTCCCACAGTATACCAGCATTGGAGTCAGGTGGACATAAGAATATGGTCTGCTAATTGAATGCATGTTTGCTCCCTCGGTTGCTGACCAAAAAAGCGTTGCCATATAATTGCAAGTCCAGAAATTTGTTCAGGCTCATGTCCCTAAAGCACTGAAGTCAGGGGTGTCTGTAAGCTTTTAATCAGCCATTTCCTTACCCTTTTGGTTTGTCAGTGTAAAGCTGAGAGCATGATCGTCCTTGCAATGTGCTGCTCTGTCAGCTTCAGAAATGCTGATCTCCCTCACTAGTGATTGAAGTTCTCCCAGCACCTCATTAACATCTCTCCCAGTTGTCTGCCCCACATCAAAGGGGTTTCCTGAGGCTTTGACAACAATCTCCCTGCTTCGAAGGGAAAGCTGTTGCAAGCTTTTTTTGTATGAAATTATTTAGGGGAGCTGAAATAGGATTTACCCATAGATGGAAGAAGCTCCAGTTTTGCATTCTACCACGCACAGTAGAAGATGATCCCTCCAGTCAATGGGGAAGAGAAGACCTGCACAAGTCAGCACTTTCAGCCTGGAGAACTGCCTCTCAGAAGATGTTGCATCACGATGGTGATGCAGACATAGGCTCTATCGATACTTCAGCAAGAGGTTAAGCTGCAATATGTGTAAACATATGGGAGTTCTAACCCTGCTTGCAAAGGTGGAAGTGCTGCTACTGGTGTGAAGCTATGGCAGTTCACGCTTTGGTGTGGACTGATCAGACAACTATTTATCCAGGATCTTGAGTGAGATGGAAGTACATGCTGCTGCTGCACCACCTCAGAGCCTAGCTAGCTGGATATGCCCTCCTTGGCCTCACACACAGCTATGGCAATCCCTCCTTTGACTGCAACACAATCAGAGCCTTACAAGGCAGCTTGAGACAGGGCAAGCTGAGTGCCCAGACCAAAACTGGACTTCGGGGTGCTTGCAAAACAGTACCAAGTGTGAATGTGTGCAGACCTGTCTGCACTGTGACAGATTTTCATCATTGCTATTCATCTTTGAGCATAAATTTTAAAGGAAATAAGTAAGCCCTTATTTCCCAGAGCTGAAAATGCCTTTAGGCATCACATCCAGAGCGATTTCCCTCACCGGAAAATTTTGTATAATGTGCCCCTTGTAATAGTCACTCTGGTGCACTGGCTATGGGGCAGAGAGAAAACGTGCACTAGCATGCGTGCATGATGGAGCCTGTGTGCACGGACAAGCAGATCTGAACACGTTCATACCCCAAATAGCATGGCAACAGGAAACTATGCCCTTCACACTGTGTATTAATGGTCATTCCACACAGCATGTTGCTATGCAAAGCCCAGGAGGGCTGCACACTGCATCTGTCTAACTCCTAGTGAGCGTTGCTTCAGGCAGCTGTTCAAGGGAGATAATTAAAGATGGTCTCCAAATCCATAAATCAAAGAGAGAAAGACCTTGGATAGGGGGACAAAAGGAAGAAAAAAGGACTTAAAAATATGCCCTGTGCTGTACAATACTCAGATAGGTTCTTTCCAGGCATGATTGTGTTTCAGAAATAGCGTGCTGAGACTCTAAGTTACTTGGGAATCCAGGTGGGGGAGGCATTTAATCTCTGAGTGTTTGTGTGGCTTTGAGTGCTTTGCTCTGCTGTTAAATCGTAGCCCTTCTTTCCTGCGTGGCCTGCCAGCAAAAAAGCAGACGATGGTAGTTCCCCAAGGAAAAGCTGTCGAGCCGAGGGGACGTGACTGGCTATGAAAAAATACCAAGGGAGAGCAGCAGGGAGATTTTTCTCCACAGTCCAGATACACACGGAGAAAGCTTAACCAGTAACAAAGCTCCATTAATGCCTCCCTTACAAGCATTAACATTCTACCAGCATTGGGAAAGTCACAGAATAGTCAAGAGGGAGATAGCCCATTTCGTAGCAAAGGAGAAACTGAGGCACAAGAGGACGAAGGTCCATATGTATGAAAATGTTTCCCGACAAACATCACAAGTGGACACTTATCTGCTATGAAGCAGTACTATGTTAGTTTCTAAGTGGCATCTTTCTGGCTGCAGCACAGGCCTGCAGCCTCTCTGCTACTTTTCAGCCCCGTGCACCGACTGCCTGGTGGATCAGACTGACAAGCTGCATCAGGCAGCTGATGTCCAAAGCAAGGAAAGCCCCTGATTTTGTAGGAATCTCAGATTAAATGGGGGTGGCCTGGGCTCCAAACAGTCCTGGAATTAATCATTTTTAAAGCGGGGAGGCACAGAGGTTTCTTACTTTGAGTACTCCAGGTGGATGGGCGCTTTTTCACGCTTTAGACAAAATCATCTCCCAAAGTCAGTCAGAGCAACTCGGGCAAGGATTTTCAGGCTGAGTGTGAGTGTGAGAAAGGTCTGTGAAGCCCTCAGCACCAATATGAGCGTCTGGGGAGTAGACAGTGGAACTGATTGACCCAGGAACATGCTCTGTCAGAAGGTTTGGAGAGCACTGTCCTTGTCTGCTTCTGAGAATGATGGTCATATTTACCCCCCCACCCCCAAACCTCTTAACCTGCTGTCTCACACTGCAGAGCTGGGGAGCTTTTCATTAACTATTTCCTGCTCTGGTTTCCATGGAAAACAGAAAGTCACATGCACCATCTTCCAAGAGATGACAGAAGTGCCTCTGGTCTAACAATCCTACTGGCCTTTAACAAATGAGGCCAGAAGAAAAATTATCAAGATGCAAAACAGGGGTTTCAAGTCCATCTGCTCAAGTGACACAAAATCTCAGCCTTTTAGAACAATAAAGTGCTGAAAAAATTCCTAGGTGTTTAGATAAGTCCACACTGAGGTATACTTTCACAGAAAAAGGTAGAAAGAGGCATTAAGACTGTCTATTACTAGAATGCTTTTGGGAAGTATAACATATTGTTATGTAAAGCATTTGATCTTGCTTTTCCCCAGTGCGAGCCCTAGAATGACACACTTCTCTATTTCCATTATTTCCAAGGTTTGGGCCAGGGTCCCTGCTGTGATACTAGTACCTGTCTTTTCTAATGTTTAATCTCATTTCCCCCAGAGGCTTCTGCTGGCTCTCGTGTACCATATGATCCACCAGAATCACACTTGAGAGCCTCTTAAGTCCTAGAAGTCAGATGCTCAGTGCCTAAAGATGAGGTGAAGTGGTTCAGAAGTAAGATGCCTGTTTCACATTCTTAGCAGTACTGTTTATTTGAAGAGTGATTTTCAGTATCTTTGCGTCTCAGCTTCCCCATCTATGAGAAACATGTGAGTGCATCTAACTGCTCGCTCAAAGATGACAGAGGAGGGAAATTCAGACATAAGTAATGTTTGCAAACTAGCATGTGTTTCTTTTCTGTGTAGATATCCATACAAGGCTCCATTATTCTGCTTTAGGCTAAAATCAGCTCTCTTTTTAGTGGTTTCAGCTGAGCAGCATTTGCTCCACGACATATGAAGCAGAGAGGGTAGCAGAGGTTCAAGTTCCAAGAATGAGAATGAATGCAGAAAAGACACCAAGTTCTGAGCAGCTGCGGGTTAGATGAGGCCATTTTAAAAATAAAAGATCCTGCTATGCTGTGCATCAGGCAGAATGGCACATGGGTCTTTTTTGGGGACAGATTCTGTAGAGTCTATCTGGAACTAAAGTAGAATTCTTAATGAAACAGAAGTGCAGCTTTCTAAATTTAGATGCACTATTAATGCTTTTAAAAGCATGTGCATCTATAGCCATGGAGTGTCTGAAATTTCATTCACAGTGTTTGCTCCCATCAGGCCAAATCTGAAACCCACTGAAGCCAGCGGCAAAAATCCCACTGATTTCAACAGACCCAGTGCTCGGCTCACTTTTCCTGTCCCTCCCCATCTTTGGTTGTCCATTTGGTAGATTGCTATGTATGCCTAAATGAGACACTCTGCAGTTGTTGATACTTGTAATTCTGTTTTATGCTTTAGCCTTTCGGGCAGCAAAGAAGAAATGTTAGAGCTTGCATAGTAGCTGGTTGAGTGAGACAGCAAAAGAAACAGCAGGCCAAATAGTTGAAATCCAAAGGAGGTATCTATCTTTTCCATATCAGATCTGTTAATCCAGTACTCTTTCTTTGTGTTGCAAAACAGGCTTCTCTATTGAACTCCAGCTACATTTACATCAGATGTGCCATATATCATATAATAATACAGACAGGAACTGTGACTTGTCTGGTAAATTGCGTTCTGCTTGTAATACGCCGATCTCTATGGGATGTGAATGTATGAGATCTGTGGATTGAAGGCAGTATTGCAATCTGTAGTATGACGGTTATACATGAGGGATGTTCATATCAAACCCACGCTGCAATTTATTGTTTAGTCAAAAAAAAACCCCTTAATTTATAAATATTTCACCTGAGAACAACATTCACTCCAAAACCAAGCACACAGACAAGCTTTCCGGTGCCAAAGGATGATCAAAGAGGATCGTCTGGATGGATGCTAGGGACTCAAGAGCTGCAGCTCCTCCACAATAAAGCCCACCAAAATCAAACAGGAATAGAGCTCATGCTTTTTCCTGGGATCATTAATAGCTGGTAATCCCTCATTTATTCTCTTTGCAATTAAGCACGTTATGTGATGAGCAGGGGCTAAAAACTGGTGTTGGTTGTTCTGTATAGACTCAGGAGAGGTGCATTTCTTTCAGTGTTAAAGAATAAATTACAAATTCACCTGTCCTGCCAAACTCCCTCCTTCCTCATAAGGTCAAGAAACTCAGACTGACGCATTAATAAAACAAAAACCCAACTCCTGTCAATCACTGCTGGGCTTATCTGTTAGAGACACCTCTTTCTGCCAACAGCCTAGTTCTATTTTTACTGAGCAAATGCTTTCACACCTCAGCTTCCATGTGTGTGCCCACTTCATGCGTTGTTCACACCTAGTTTACTCTTAACACCTCTCAAGGACCTTGCAGATAGGTGTGAAAGGATTCCTCCTTTGGACAGCCATCTGCTTTGATAGGAAGGGGGAAAACAAATAAGAACCAGAGTTGCTGTCAGCACTTATGGCTATCGAAGGGGGGACAGGAGAGAAAAGGGGCAAGGGAATGTATCTTCACTCCTTCACAATCGCTGTCCAGTTTCTGCCTTCTCTCTTTGTAAACAGTTTGGAGTTAAAGCCATAGAAGAGCACCCTCTCAGCAATGGCCTGTATCTTTGGGGCTTCTTCCATCCAAGCTGTAACTTCCCTGCAATTTCCCATGTGCAACTATTTGTGGGAGCACAGCCTTCCAGCAAGGGGTCCAATTTGTCCACTGATACATGACCAACCATCTGAGGAAGTTTAAGGCTCACAGTCCCAAACTAGTAATTTAATTACCGAACAAACTTCCCTGCATTGCCGGATGTGCTAAAGATTCACTGTGTAATCACTAGGAGCACAGGGGGCCAGGCTGTGCCAGCTCATCCTACAGTCTTCAGGATTGCGATGCAGGACGTAACATCACTGCCGTCCTTCACCAGTTGCTACAGCTTCAGTAAGATGTGTTCAAAGTGTGGCTACTAACCCAAGTGTAGTCTTGGAAATATTCCCGAAGCATCCATCTCAGTGACAATTAGGTAAGAAATATGAATCCCCTTGATACCAGTTTAGAGTTTTTCCAGTAATTTCCTACTTAATCTTTGGAACATGCACTCTTTAAAGAAAGAGGACTACAAATTTAATTGGAATGGAAATAAAGGTATATGCCAAATATAATTTGACTTTAAAGAACAATCCCACTATTTAAAACCTATCAGTGTCCCCTTCCACCTCAGTTATAAATAGCATAGGTGCAAAAGAAATCAGACACTTTTCCCGGGATGAACCAAGCTAATGGAGGGTTGGCCAACCTGTACCCTGTATGTTGGGCTCTTCAAGGGTATCTGGGCGCTTGCATATCAGAACATTGTGTACAAATGCTTTGCTGAATCCAGCCTGGCTGTGACTTACCACTGCTAAGAATAAACACTTCCTAAAAATAAACCTGTACTTTCCTGGCTTTCTTCCTTTCTTTGTTTTCTTTCTCTGTTTGTTTTCTTTCTCTCTTTCCTTCTACCTACCTATCTAGCTCTCTTCTTTTCTGCGCTTTGTGCAGATCAAATACTCAAAAAGACCTCTCCTTTTCAGCATTATCAGGCTAGAGGCCTGCCAGCACACAAGATAACCTGCAGTAAAGTTAAATTCACCTACTAAAATTACTGATACAAGAATAAAACATTTTTGAGCCAGGCCCCTGTTTTACAATCATTTTACAAAGACTATCATTTCATCCTTGTAACAATCAGTAGACTATGTAAGAATTGATTCATTGAATTGATTTGGATCAGGAAAAGCCTGCTTCTTTATGTCATAATTACAACAGGATTAATTTAGAACCTATTTTCCATTGAAAAACAAATAAAAACCCCAGTGGCTCAGAGACTACAGGATACTTGCAGGTACATGATGGACAACTACCATAATAGCATAAAGTTCAACATCATAAAGTGCTTTCCTTATTGTTACTTCAAGTCAGACGGCTCTACATCCCTCACTCTCCCCGAAAAGAATAGTGAGATAGGCACAAGAAGCATGAGAAATTTGTAAGACTATTGTTTCTTGAACTGCCACTTCCCATTCTTCCTAAAGGAAAGTTGACAGTCCAAGGGAAAGTTACCAATGCCCCACATAAAAAATAAGGGTTGCTAGTTCTTTCCTCCACCATGGAGAGTGGGGCCAAAATTTTCATCTGTGACTGACTCGTCATTTTGGAAATCCAATCTGGCATGCCTCAAGAGAACCCGATTTTCATAAGACATCAGAGCAGCCTTTCCTAGTTCACTAAAGCATGAATCTCACTCATAATTATGAGCCCATTTTGTATTCAGCTTCTACTCTCCCTCATGCAGAGTGACATCAGCTCAAGTGTTCTCATCTCATTTTTTCTTTTCCCACAGTTCAACTCTTTCACATTAGCAGTGATGGGGGGAACCCTCTCAGAAATGTATTATTTCATTGAATGTTTCCAACCAGGCTACATTTTTCATGGTCTTTATTTGGATCAATCATGTTAAAAGATGATGTTGCATTATTTAATCTTTGACAGGCATAGAATTAAGATGCAGGTTTATTCACTTACAGAAAATGCCAGACTAGAACTAGATGATCACTTTAGGGATTGAGCCTAAGATAGCTGCTTTTTCAAGCAGAAAATGTTAACATTCTTGCCATATTTTTTCCCTGGGTTCTAGTGGCATGAGAATGGGATTTATCTGAACCTGGAGTAAGTTTGTGGAAAAATTATCCTGTTCTTTTCTTCAGTGCAAACAACCTATAACTGAATATTCAGTACCAAACCGTACTATATCAGGTTTGTTACTAACATAACGGAAAGCACCCTAGATGGTGTACACTTGCACAGGAATTTTAAGGACTTATGCCTGAGGGCAAGTCAGATTGTATGCTGCAGACTGCTGTCTTGTCTGGCTTCAGACAGTTCCATAAAGCTATGCTGATTTACAATAGCCAGGACATTTCCCCCTGCAACTTAAGTTTTCCACATACAAAGCACGGTGCTCTTAAAGCTTAGTTACCAAAAGGACAGAATTCGACAGCAAGGAGATTGTTATTTCATGGGAGAGCTCAGGATATCAATGAAACTTTCCTCCTTTTGATGCACTCACCTGGGTCAGAGAGTCCACAGCATGTACTAGGCCATATCCTCAAATACTGTTTAGACATCTCAGTAAGGAAAAAAACAACTATCTAGCTCATGGCCCCATAGTGTGCTGAATTTCCACTTTACTCGATGAAATACCCAGCCGCTGAAGTTTTCCTTACGTTATGCATTGCATAGCAGATCATTAACATGTCCAAGAAGCACAACACCCCTCAGAAAGTGGGAGCTGGGATGGGGAATGACAACAGCTCTGCAGGGTCCCATCATTTTTAACTGGGCCTGAGTGACCTGGCTGCTGCTTACCTATTCTCCCGAAGAAGCATTTTGTAAGGACCAGTGTGCTCTGGTAAGGAGTGTGTTAATAAGCAGCTATACAATTTTTTCTCCTCTGTAGCTGAGTTACCCCACAATCAAAGCAACAGCCTGTTTTTCAGCATGGGTCTTATCTTCCTACTCCAGAGGTCACAGATTGCCAGCCTTGCTTTAATGAGCTGTGTCCTGTGAATTTCACAGTCACTTCAAGTCTAATAAGGGAACCCACAGGGGTAGTGTTTTCAATTTGCTCCTCTTTCCTGGAGAGTTTGTACTATACATCACACGTAGCAGTTCACAGCTGGTGAAAAAAGAAAAGAATTAGCTTCTATTCCCTATACAGGGATTTTATAATTCAATATTTATTAAGATCGGGGTCCTCTCATTTGAAAGGCCAAACAGTTTGTTTTACTATGTGTGGGATATATTACGTTAATATAGTGAACAACTGCTTCCAAGAACTAATTTAGTGACGGTGTTGAAAAGCCCTGCACACTATAGAACTATTATGAACAACTACGAATCCTTAATACTTTGTCTAACCAAGCCTCGTGCATACAAATTAAACATAATTGGAATCCTTGTTCCCACCATCAGAACTGAGGGCTACTTTACAACTGAAATGACACCTAAACATCTAATTTTAATTTCAAATTCACTCTATAAAAGTACAGCCTGATTGTTTTCCTCCCTTCTAAAGGAATCTTATGAAAAATGAGCAAATCTAAGCTTTGCTTAAATGTATATGAATGAACGCAGCTATCAGCTGAAGATCATTGCAAAGCAGTACTCCTTGAATATTCATTAATTCTTCTAGACATCTGATATTCCCTTGTGCAGACAGTAGCAAAATATTATTGCCGAGTAAATAATACCACTGTCCCATGAGAAATTCAGAGATCTTGTTTTCAACTTTTAATCTAAAAGGAATGTCAAATATTCCATTATTTTGGAATATAGAATATATCAATATTCACACAGAAAACTTTTTCTTTGAGATGCTTTCTCTTGGCATTTGGAAATTTAGTTGCTCTATAGAACAGAATTAAAGTATTTAATTTTAGTGAGATTCAGCATTAGCTTATGCTTCTCTACCATCCATTAGTGTCAGAAATGAGCTATATATCTATTTTCAATAAAAGTTTGTATAAACATGTTTGTATACAGATTAATATAGACTAGAAATTATTCAATGTAAGACACTTTACAGTGAAACATGCACAATGAGTCACCAAAAAGATGGAGAGCATTTTATGGTTTTGAGGCAAGGCTTTGTTAATTAGCCAGTAAAGTACAGGAGACAAGACATGATCCAAGAGTGAAAGAAGGCTTCTGTTAATTGGTAGGAACCTCCCAAATAAAGAGGAGCTAATGGAAGTGTTTCTTCATGTCTCACAAATAGTCCTAACCGTTTTGGATGTCGTTGTTGTGAATAGTCCCTTTATTGCTTTTCTGCTTAAACTGTTGGGAGTTAATGTGATCTTTCAGTTAAATGAGTAACAACAAGAGATTCCTCATCAAAGGGTGTGGCAAATATGTTAAGCACGACTGGAAAACTTCAACATGTGTCTCTCCATCATATCCAAAGGCACAACATGGAAAGAGTGCCAGACACACAAGAAGCAGGAGGTGCAGAAGGGTTTTCCAGTGACCAGTGGATACCTTCCGGTGTGCCACAAGATACCGAGGAACACACTTAGACCCTACCCTGCAGGTCAGCAATGAGGCTCATTTTCATGTACCCACTCTATAATACCCATCAGCTCAAGGAGACATTCTTACCCTTAAACCCAGTTTTAATTTTCCATGTCCTGCTGGAAAATTGCAAAATGTCAAGAAAGAAAATTCTCCCTTCTGTTTCTGGAATGACAGTTTCTATTGTCTAGAGAGCAGGAGAAGAACACAGTGTGGAAACCAAAGAAAAACAGCTTTAGCTACACTACAGTTAATAAAAATTAAATGTCAAACAGGACAAGAAAAACTGATGTGGTAACATACAGAGGAAAGGATCCATGAGAGACTCTGAGTAATGAAAAGGTCAGGGGAGCCTATAAATAAAGCCTGAAACAGACAAGATCTAGGGAGGCAGAAAGCTCATCAGAAGAGTACAACCGCTCAGGCAATTTAATGAATATGTTTTATGTAAATGGAACAATTACTATTCCAGGTACGGAAACTGTCCTTGCTCTGAACACTACATACACCCCATGTCAGCCATCAACACAAGGCATAAGCTGACTGCATTCCTTGTACGGACTGCACCATGCAGGGACACAGCTCAGTCACGGGGATGAAGAGCAATTTCCACTTCTGTCAGGCTGCCCCATGGAAACTGTTGGTTTTCTTGGGGATTTGGCTTGTAGACCCCACCTTCTCCATGTAAAAGCATGTGGGTCTGCGGCTTTTGAAGGTCAGAAATGTGCCATCTTAGAGTTTGCACAATTGCATGGTCTGACATTGGCTTCATTCTCCCCTGTTTGAGTCTCCTCTCCAGTTTGGTCCCCCCTATCTGGCCACAGTTTTTCCCGGACAAGCCTGGTTCTTATCCACATCACTGACCAAGCTAATCAGAGTGAAATCACAGGGAAGATGACCTACGCTTCTTTTAAGGGCCATACGATGCCCTGCGACAGCATCCTGCCTCACTGTTTGTTGCATGAACCCAGAATAAGAAATCACTCCAGCCTCAATTAAATTGCAGTCATAAAGCCCTAACTCAAAAAATCAACCAGCTTAAAATTCAGGACATGCTTACGGGCCTTCCTGAACTGGAGCCTAAACACATACAACAAACAAAGCAACATGTGTAAGCACTGACTTCCACAGAATTGTACGGGCGGTCAGTGGAAGTCAGGGATAAAACGCGAGTTCTCTGAGTCATGGCCCATTGCCTCAGCCATCAGTTATGCTGCCTTCTTCAATATTGTATATAATGAAGCACAACACTTCAACACTTTGTTCTAGGCTGGCTGTTCATTTACACCACCTAGGACCAGTTATTCATTCAGTGCATTATTATGATTGTCTAGCATGTGTATTACAGGAATAACTGCAAGACTCAGCCCTGCTGTGCTAGCCACTCTGCAGACACAACAGAGGCAGCCTTGCACCCAGGAGCTTGCAATCTCACAGATGGGTAGAAAAAACAGGCAGGGGAAGCACAGGGCAGCAAGACCAATAAAACCTGATGTTGTGAAATTAAACGTGAAAAAGATTTCTTTTCTCTGCTATAGAAAGGTACTTGGAGAGTTGTTCCAATTGCCCCACAGGATCTGGGTCCTGGTCCTACTCCCTCTCCTTTTCCAATTGCTGTTTCAGCCGTGTGGTCTGCCTCTTTATTCAGCTTGGCAGCGGAGAGAAGTTTCATTCTGGGAAGGACAAACCCCTCATGGCCTTCCTTCGAGGGTCCATCAGGCAATGACTCTCGCTGCCTGCACCTGGCATCTGTCTCTCCTCTTTCTATTCTGGGAGGAAGAGAAACAGCTGAGCTCTGCGACCGTATGCGAGGGAGGCAGATGGGGCGTGAATTCAGTAGTGATTGTACTGCTCATTTGTTTGGCATAAAAATGACGGACACATGATAGAACAACCCGGAACAAACATGGAGGGGGGGGGTATGAATACTGAATAGCTTTTACTGTCATTAATTTTCCTGTTACTGTGAGTTTTTCTTCTCATTCAGTGATAAATCTGCATAAACATGAAGCGTTATAGTTGTCATCCTGATTCTCATCAGGTATTTTATCTGACAGGCTGTTCTATTTCTATGATTTCCTATAGTGCATTTCTTTCACTTTTGGGCAATGGGAATAGACATTTCAGTTTCACTGCTTAGTTAGCAGCACACAGGGGTATGTATGCACTACTGGATATTTGGGTAACAAAGGTAGAACGGGGGAAGCTTTTGCTTCCTCTATGGGACAGAAACACAGATTCATAGAGGTTTTTATTAACCTTTGGCTTTATCTGCATTTAGTTTTGTGAGCTCTAAAACCATGCAGGATTTCAGGACCATGGTAAAATTAAGAGAGACTAGGATTTTATTATATGAACCCCCAAAACCTTCATCGACTAGGACAGTGAGTTCAGTGGTTTCTCAGCCTAGCCCATAGTTGCTGTTTGTGCATACTATAAAAACACAATTTCATTCAATCTGATGAGAAGTCCCTTAAAGGAAAATATATCGAAAGAGCAATGGGTCAAAAATATGATGCATTTGCACTCAGAAAATGCAGGCTAGTGTTGCTGAATTTGCACATTTTAACTGCAAAAAGCATGAAATCCTTAAAATATTCCTGCAGTGGTCTTATGCTGAATGAGGAGCTTTATGAATATTTCAATTACAAGATGAGGCTTGAAAGAATAGACTTGTTTCAATTTTGAATCACCCTTCCTTAAATAACTTGCCCTATTTGGTATTAAATTAGACTCAGTTAAATCCAACAGCCACTCCACATGCGCTGGGTAACGATGGGACCTCATGAGCTAGAACCACCTCGCTGTCCCTCCTGCTATTGCTTTGAATAGACCAACCATGGCTTCGTTCAGGAGACACCGAGCTCTTGCCATCCTCTTTGGCAAACAGAACCCTATTTAGATGGCTCAGCCAAGGCATTTCCCTTCCTCCTTGCCCACTGTTATTTACAGTATTTGAGTGTTAATTTAAAGGCTCAGCTTTTTGCTGTGGAGTGCTACACCTGCCCCCACTCTGTATCAGAAGCAGTAATAGTGGCTCTACATCAGACATGCACAAAGCCAGTCTTGTTCTTGCGGGGTTGAAGAAATACCTAGAGAGTGTCAAATGATACTATGCTGCACTGATCGTCTCATTTCTACACCCAAGTAAGGAAAGGTCGTTGATTTTCTTCTCTGTCCCTACTTGGAGATGGACTATGATTCAAATACTTTGTGAACAAAAGCAGAGCTTTACAATCTTTTTACCACCTCATGTCCTGGTTCTGATCTCACTAAGCCAACCAAAATATAGCATCAATTCTGAGGAGTTACTCCTGATTTTACTGGAGTTAATTAAACCAGGCTGGTTTTTTTCACTCATTCAGGTCACCCCACTGAACTAAATTCTGTATTTGCTTATACCAGCTACCTTCAGTGCTTGTTAAACCAGTGGTGTCACTGAAGTCACTCTAGAATTGCATTCATATCAGCATGTGAAACACGGGCTTCAGTGGGACTTTAGTTAGATTTCATGCTTCTTGGGAAAGTAGTTGCATGTTTGTGCTGCCTGGTTCTGCTTAAGCAGGATGCCTAGACAGTCCTGTAAGGCAAATAACAAACTTCCTTCAGCAAAACTGCAGAATTAGGCTTTACTTTTTAGCAGAAGTGATTCCACCAGCACCAGCTGTTCAACACAAGCCACCTTTGTATGCATTTTCTTACGCACAATAAAGTCTGAAAATGCAACCCTCCCCTCCATTCCCTGAAAGTGCAACCGCTAGTGCTTAAGCGCTGAGTTCTGGTCTGCTAGATGTTGGCAAAGCAGAGAGACCCACTGGGCTCCACTGGAACATCTACCCATTTCCCTGAGCGAGAATGATCGCCCTAAATGAAATCAGAATTTGGCCTTGATTTCTTCATATAATAAAATGCCGACAGCTAGATTCTCCCGCTTCTCACACCTGTCTAAATGAACAGGCATCCCTGGAAATGAAGTCCTGACTAGCGTCAGTCCAAATATCAGAATCTGACTTTCAGCAGTTATCACTGTTTCACTAGCCTTGAGGTGGAAACTGCTGCCACTTTTATGCATGGACTGAAAGCTTGCCTAGTTACCCTGTAACTTAATTAAGTATTCTCTCCATCATCCGACAAACTGCTGCTTAACACATTCTGGCAATATGCCTCTCATATATTGCAGCAGATATGGCTGGCAATGCATGGAGCTTATCACGGGGTATTAATTACTTGAGCATAAATAACATTCCCTCTTATCTCAGCTTCATGATCTACTATTTCTGATGGAAATACGTTCATAATAACAAGTGAGAAAAAACTACGAGGGGGTAAATTTAAGCCTAAAAATGAGTGACAGGTCTTGCAATGAGTGAAAGTTAAAGCCAGGCAAATTAAAACAGAAAGTAAAGGTACATTTCTAATAGTCATGTTAATTAATCCTTGGAACCAACTAGGAAGGCAAGAGCTGGATTTTTCATGTCTACATATCTTCAGATCAGTCTAAGAAACATAGTTTAGTCAAAATGGGTAGCCTTAATAAGCATAAGCATGGAAACTCATACAGGAGAGAAAAGCACAGAAGGCATAGGTCAGCTTGGCCATACGTGAGCACTAGTGACATTGCACAAGAACAGACCAGTTAAAAAGCCGGGCCTGGGAGAGCAACTGATATAATAAAATGACTCGGCTTGCATGGCTCCCTCCCACTCCAATTCCCAAACCCTCGAGCAGAATCAAGCAGAATGCCAAAGCCTTTACTGTAAGCAATTCTCCCTTCCTGCCTCCATTCACAGCTCATTAACTCTCCTGCATTAGAAAGGTGTTTCCCAACTACCCTGCCACAAGGAGAAAAATAAAGAACAAGAAATGTACCTTTTGTTTGTTCAGAAAGTCTCATTAATGATTGCAGGACAGAAACACACACCTGAAATTAAATTACTTTCATGACTCCGCACTGCTGAGGGTTGCAGGACGTGTTTGTGTTGTGCAATGCAGGCGTTAGCTGTATGGTGTTGGAAAACCATTTGAACATGCAATAGGGGTAGCTTCTGAGAGCTACTGTCATGTGTGTGCATGTGTGTGTGTGACAGGAGAGCTAGCTATTTTATGTACACAGACACACAAGTGTACATTATCGTGGATGGATACTGTTGTGAATTTTGCTTATCAGTGATACATTTATAAGGCAGATGTAATTATTCAATGTTTTGAATATGTATTTTTAGCTTGTTTACTGGGTACATTATATAAATATGAATGGTTATTTGTGCCTGAATAGTGTGTTTACAAGTTATAAATGTTTCTTGTGGAGTATTAGTTAATATTTTTGAAAGTACAGAGGCTTATGAGTGTATAGCATACACTGGATATTTATGTGGGTGGACATATCTATGTGAGCTATTTCAACTCACATAAGAGATGCAGACTTGTATTTAAATGTTCATTACAGCAAAGAGTGGGTCTATTATGCTTTTATTCCCATGGATTATTGTGCTGCACATGCTTGGGGAATGGCAGGGAAACTGATAAAATTTTCAGAGGTGACAATTCTGGAAGAGGAAGAGGGTCTCTCCCTTACTTTCAGAAAAATTCAATATGCTCATTAAAATAAATCTCTCTTCGGGATACAGTTCGGGAAAAGGAGAACACAGGACAGTCCTGGGGTCTGCCTGAAATGCTTTGGAAAGGGTATGACTTGACCGCATTACCAAAACCCATGTAACTGATTGTCAAGCTACACAACTTGAAAACATTCCCCCCCTTTTATATATCAAATACAAGGTGCATTCAGCTCTGGAGGATATCCTCCTCCAGATCTGCGTAGCTTATTAAAAAACACAGGAGGATGTTTCTCCTATTCTACAGAAGTCAGGGAAGTTCTTTTGCTACCGCTCACGCTGGCACCGTTTGAAGCATCAATTCAACAATGTACTTAGGCATATTTGCAAATTTCAAGCACCGAAACAGTCCATGAAGCCAACAGAGTACACAGCTGCTTAAGGGCTTTGCTCTAGAGTGGAGAAATACACTTCTTGTCTTACTTCCCATGCATTGTAACAGATTTGCACCCTGCCCCACTATGAACCATTCAGCAATTATTCTGCTAGCGATATCTGATGTGCAACAACAAAAATTCCTAATGTGTAGGATACAGGATTTCTCAAACTTGACAGTATTAGGAAAGAGTGGGCTTGTGTGATGAAATCTCAAGGGCAATGAGCAGTTGAAGTAACCTTCTGACTATTTGAAGATGGCTAGCTTCTCTCTGGATGGTAAAAACCATGAAGGAGAAGAAAGGTGCAGATGCAATCTAGTGCCATTTTCTAAGCTCTCTACCTCTGACATCATGTAAGGGACTCAGCAAGCCCTCTCTCATGTTGAATTGAGCTGGACAAGGCAGCTTGTTGGGTAGAGCTTATATAACATGTCTCTGAAGGGCTGAAATTGCCTCTGACTTGCACAGATCAGTTACAGTTTTCCTTTCCATCACTATCCCATACATTAGGAGTTCACTTCAGCTACAGAATAAAAAATTCTGAAAAATAATTTTGACACAGTTATTTTGCAGAGGTAGGGTGAGAAGTGAGGGTGTCGGAAAAAGAACAAACCCTTCTAAGAAACCTCTCCCATTTTTCTCCCTGTATTCCTCCCTCTGTTCCTCTGAGGTTTAGTATGGAAAAAGAGGAAGCTGAGCAGAAAAACTAAAATGAGACCTTTTTGAAAAATAGTACTCTCTCCAAGTCTGCAAGATGCTTTCTAGAACTGACGAGCATTTCAAATGAAGTTATGTCACTTCAAAACTTACTCTATAACATAATGGTAATTCCTATATCCTGGAGGCCAAGCTGACTGCTGGCTCTTAACATGGTATTAAGTACAACAGAGTCATGCCAAGTTCATTTTCCCGCCCCCCTCAGAAAGAAACACAAATTTCTCTTTTATCTACATTGTAACATTAGGTCTCTAATTAAATAGTATCTCTGACCCCTACAGATAGTATTCTCTTTGTTTGCATGTCAATAACACCACTGCTTTCTATCTCCAGTTTATCTTGTCTTTGTATTAATATCAAGAGGCAAAACCATATTTAAGATCCCTAGTGTACAGCTCAGTCCATCCCTACTACAATGTATACTTATTTCATAGATATACATATGGTCCTTCCTATATGTAAAATAACTCTTGCATATTATGTATTCTCCAAGAAATAAAGTTCCATTTTGATAAAGAAGTAATCTGCAGGTATCTTTTTTTTTTTTCACCAAATTTTGGGGGGTAAGGAAAGAGATTTTCCCCAACAAGGCCATTTTTATTCTGTGTTGTTCAAATTTGTGGAAATTTTTCATCTCACAGACTAGATTTCTTCAGCCCTTTTCTGGACATGACAGTCCTCTTTGGGGAAGTATGGTTCTATGCCTGTCTCTTTGTAAAGACTGAAACTGCTAACT
This sequence comes from Haliaeetus albicilla, assembly GCF_947461875.1. Lineage (NCBI taxonomy): Eukaryota > Metazoa > Chordata > Aves > Accipitriformes > Accipitridae > Haliaeetus > Haliaeetus albicilla. The sequence continues at coordinate 45,541,818 of NC_091489.1, forward strand.
CAATTTGGTGCTTCACAGGAATAGCGATCTTAACTGAGCTGCAGGAGGAAGCATGCCTAAAACACTTGAAGAAGTTACTGGCAGGTTAGCATTAGACCTCCAGAGATGTTATTGATTGCCACTGACAGAAGTGAGGAACTGATCCTGAAACACCAACTAACATGCTTGCACTAGCCTGACCAGATAGCTTCAGTTATGTCAGTGCATGTTTCCATTAGCTTTAGGAACCTCAGCATCTAAACCTTTACTTTAAATATGTACTTTATAGAAGAGCAGAGAATTTTGCAAACTGTTACTTACCCAGTCTACCTAGTCCAGGGACTCTGTCTGAAATTCCAGAACATTTCAAACTCCCAGATGGCTACTTACTTTGTTTTAAATCATCAACCAGAACAGAAACTGGGACATCCAGGCCAGAAAAAAACCTTCACTGGGGCAAGATCTAAACTTTCTCTGATCATGAATAGCCTGTGAAATGTGTCAGAGATTCCATGAAGAGTATACGAAGATAGCACTTCAGTTTGAGAAGACAGTCAAAAACACTGGATAAACATGCTAAAGGTTTGCAGGGAAAGTTGTCCTGTTAATATCAGACATTTTGCAGGAAATAAACCACAACGACTGTGACCCTGGAGGAAAAGGCTAAAATCTATTCATAAAAATCATGAAGGCAAAACACTTCACACTACATACCAGGGAGGTTTTTTTCCTCTTCTTTTAATTTAGCAGTAACAATGTCTACAATACATTGACCCACAAATTAAGTGAAGGTATGAAACCACATTCTTCATACGGAGATGGGACATTCTGGACTTTTACTTTTTAAATACCCTCTCAAGGGGGAAGAGTTCTGAACATCCAATGAACATCTTTTGAAACAACCAGTGGTAGGAATTTCGATTTTAACAGTGATCATATTTAGTGAGCCTTGTCCATAGAGATCAAAATGCTTTGCAAACAAGTGCAAAGCTCAGAATCTCACTGTACAGATAAAAGGAGAGGGAAACTGAGGCACAGTGCTGTGCAGTGACTCGCCAGGATCAAGCAGCAGGCAGCAGAGGTCTGGACGTAAATCTCAGCTCTCTGACTCCCAGTTAATTCCTGACTTGCCAGGCCCCAGTTTCCCAGTAAGTGTAGGTGGGTATCTACTGTCCAGCAGTTCAGGTGTTATACAGGCATATCTTCTTTCACCTCTCCCGCTGTCCCATTGGCTCCATTCAATCCTGCTGGCTCCCTGCCTTCTTCCTCTTCTTCTTCTTCCCCTTTTGCTGTCTCTGCTTCTCTGCCTCCGCTCAGAAGGGTGGCACTGGAGAGGTGGCTGAGGAGCTGGCCTTCCCGGCGGGACTCGGCCAGCTCTTTGGCACAGCACACGGGAGTGTTGGTCTCATAAGTGCTGTGGAAGCTGTTATAGTCAACTTCGTAAAAATCCTTCTCCAGGGTGAGGACAGGAGTGAAGCGATGCCCCCACAGCACCTCGGTGTCCATGTAGGAGCTGCGAGCCTGGCAAGTCATCCCTAGATGGAAACAGAGGGATGTTAAATGCAAAGCTTCCTTACATGCTCACCCAACCACTTCTTTCATTTAAAAGCACTTTCATGTTATCTCCATACCTGATTGCTCTGGGACACAGAAAAGGTCTTCGCTTAATAAGCCTCACAAAAGCCTCTACCATGATAAAAGCTGAGCACTCAAAGGAAAAGGGATGGATTCATCGCCGCATCTTCAGACTGTTTCCTGAACCTTGTGCTTATGGGTTTGAAGTCTGGTACCACTAAGCAGCTTCTCTCTCTCCTCATATTGCCTCTGTTGAGGTGTTGCTTGCGTGGCCAATACTAACAGCACTTCTGGTGAATTGTGCTAGAACGACATCCAACCCTGCCAATGCACCTCAAATCCTGACCCACACAAGCCCTAAGTGGAATGAACGACTGCCCTGCACTCCCACTGTGTCTGACCCCATCCCTCCTCAGCTACAGCAGTATCAGCAATTCCTTCCTGCACTTAGGATAGGACGCCAAGGCGTACAGCCTGAAAGGCTATACGGGCTATATATAGGGCCAGTGATTTGTATGATTATATATAGGGCCTAGTGATTTATATGGCAAGCTGGCTTTTAAATACCTCTGGAGGGTTCAGTCCAACTGTATTGGGTTGGCAGAACCAAAACCCACAACAAGACACGGTCAAGATCATAAGCATGTTGAATTCCGTTTATTAATGGATTGTGGATTGAATGAACAGTGGGCGATATGAAGCTGATATTTGTCAAGCTGCTTCTCAGCCCCAAGGATCAGAGTTTATTTATTTACTTTGACAAAGTTTAAAGACAAGCTTTGCAGAGCAGGGATAAGCATTCAGCGTTGGCGTAACTGCGAACAAATTCTCTTGGAATCACCTGCCAATGTCAAGGCTGACTTCTCTTCTGAATGTGTCTTCTGTTTGTCCAAATTATGTTATGAATTTGGAATTAATTCTGGTGAAATTTGGAAAACCTGACCTCACAAAGTCCTCCCACTGTTCTCTTTTGGAGGGTGAGAGATAGGCCTGAGTGGAATACATGCAAAACATACACTTGATCCGGTTCCTGACCAATACTTCCAAGTCTAACTGCTTCAGCCCAAAGTACATAAACAGAAATCTAAAACAATGCATAGGGGGAAAAATAGCAGTGTCAGATGCTTCAGGGAAGAGCATATCATGTATTCTCCCCATGTGAGCTCAACTAAGTGACTGAAATCTCAGAGTAATCAGAAAACTCCTTTCCTTAAAAAAAAAAAAAAAAAAAGGCGCCTTTGTGAAAAGACAAATATTTTGTTCTCATAATTGCTACAGTCCATTAAAAGACACCCACACAAACAAGTTCTCTGGAAAGCTTTACTTGTCTCTTACTGCTTTCCTTAGTTTAAAGCTACCAGGCCTGGAGTATATTAGTTGCTTTTGGTTCTTTAAAAGAGAGAAGAGGGATGGTGACACACGCAATACTGAGAAACTTCCAGTTCTGTATCACAGACTGAAAAGCCAATTTTTCCCCCCAAGAAGATCTGCAGGAGTATTTGCTTCTGGGCAGGAACAACAAGTACAGAGTTAGTCACAGTGTTCTAGCATGCCTGCTTCCTGGACCGGAAGGAACCGGGAAGTGCAGAGGCTGCTATGAAAACCACGATAATGGAAGAAGAAAATTACCCCAAGTGTTTTTGCCTTAAGGAGAAGCGCTATTGAGGTACAGTGTCTTTGCAGGAAACTATCAGCTTTTGCTTTACAAGTGAAAAACAGAATGGAGACCACTCCTGACTATATGGTGACACTACAATGTGCAGCATCACCTGCCCTGGACTCCTCAGTCCTTGAGGTGAAGACTGGTTAATCCTCACTCCCTTTTATCAGCTAGCAAAGAGCAACTCAATGCGCAGGCAGTTCATGAAGTCCTGCTAATGTCTGAGTCCTGCTACAGTTTTTCTCAGGAGAGCTGTGTCACTGACACTTATCATCCTGTTGACCCCCCTGGGCAAGGGCTTTTACTACAGGCTGTTTTGAGGGTCAGTAATGTAGGGCTGCAGGGCTAATCCCATTTTCTGATGCTCCCTCATGCTGGGAGACCAGAATGCTAGACAACCAGCAGCATGTGCACGTATGGTAAGGAGACAGTTAAAATAAACTAGCCCTTTTCCCTTTCAACAGAGCTGGTTTGGCACCAGAAATTACAAAGGCCTTCAAGTCCCCCCCTCCAAGCTCCGAGGGCTTTCAAAGCCCAGCAAAGAGAGTAGGAGAGGAGACCCCTCAGGCCCATAGGTTTAGGTCCCGTGATTGAACTGGCTAATTCTTGTCATGGCCTTCCAAGTGCTGCAGCTGCATGAAGGTATCATGTAGAAGTCCCCAAGGCCAAGATGGGGTGTCCCTGCTAAATGGGGGGGCCTGAGGCATCCTAAGGGAACTCCTGCCTTATAATCAGGGCCTGAAATAGCTCCTTCCCTGGGGGGAGTACCTGACAGTGAGCCTGAACTCCAGAGACACACTCATAGTTATCTCCTGCTGTAAGTATTCAATTAAGGAAGGAACAATAGAAAGCTTTCAGCAACCAAATACTGCACACTGCCAGCTTCCTGCAGTAGCTGCTTTCTGTAACCCCAGGGGTACACAGAGCCAGCACAATAAGACAACTTGTAATTGCTCCATAATCCCATTCAAATATTCCTTTTTAGCACATGTGCAGTGGTGTTTTAATTGCGTGGGGACATACTGCTTGGCAACTCCTACATTACCCAGTAAACAACAGCATTGTCTCTGCTTCAAATTCCATTAAGTGCCTGCTTTGCAGGCTGCCCTGTGCTCTCTAGCCTGGTTAATTAATGCATCTGTAATGTCCCTAGCTAATTATTGCCTCTGTAACTGCAAAAAGATGACAGAAGAGGTGTGGAAACAATAAACCTTACTTTTATTAAGAGGACATGGGTGCTGCTACTTTCCACTTGCATACAATGTGCCCCGTGCCCTTTGTGCTCCGAATATCTGTTTCAGCTTGCAGTGGGGCGGAGTAATTCACTAGACTAAGATCCTTCATACGTGGCTGTGGGCTTTCTGCAAAAATCAGACGTTTCATTTTGTATGCCTTGCTTATCCAAGTCCATGGGACATCTTGGGTGTCGGGAATCATTAGGCTATATGCTCCTATCCATCAAGTACCACAGCAACGCTGGCACTGCTGTTCTGCTTCAGTGCAGTAGCACTGTCTTGTGCAACCCTGGAGCACTGACATTTTGGAGAGCACAAGAAACTGAGGGAGATTTCAAACTCTTGGAATTTCTTGCAAAAATAATCATAGTACTTATGGCCCTGATAAAGGCTGTTAATCCTTTTCTGAAAGTAGATATAACTACACATTTTGGGTTTAAATGGAACAGATATTTGGTATAGTTACAGAGAAGTGGTAGTTGGTGGCTTGGGCATTTTATTTAAGTAAGCTTCATGTCAAAAGAATATCCTCATTTCCCCTTTGTCAGTCTAAGTAGATGTGCTTAAAAACTTATTTAAAAATAAAGTCATAGAGATTTTTATTTCAAGTGTATCATGTTTTCCAGATAGTAAGACCATTAGAAGTTTAATTTTCTCCTAAACAATCTGGTTTAAAAATGAAAAAGTATGTTTAATATAAATTTGTACAATCTGTCAGTTGCGGAAAATGTGAAATGATATGTGAAATCTTCAGCTTTAAAGTTTTAGTTACAGCTCTCTCGTCTCTTAATTCAGCAGCTTAGCTTTCAGTTGCAAACAAAACTCAATTTTAATTGAAACCAGAAAAAAGTTTCTACAAAGTTATAAGCAGATGCACCAAGTTTTCAATAAAGCTGGAACCAGTTCCAGGCTTTTTAGAAAGCTGGAGACCAGAGGACTGTCTCCTGGTTTCAAGTTCTGCAATAAACATTTCATAGAGTTTTAACGATAATTTCATTACAGCAGAATCCTAAGAAGCGGATTTTTTTTTTTGTCTGTTGGCTGGAGTCACTGCATCACAGATCAATAACAGAGTTTGTGCATGTTCCTGTTTAAGGCAGCCATAGATGGCTTCCTAAACGGCTCATTTCTGGTTTCCAGTAGATGAAAAGATACAAAATATATTGCTATGTGTATTAAACCAGGTGTTTCATTACATTCAATAACAGAGAAAGTCACTGAGGAAAGACTGGTGTGTAAAATAGGTGTCAGGGAACTCTACCAATAAGGCACTTTTCTGTCATCAAAATCAGTTGGGATCAAGCAGCTTATATTTTATCAAAGATAAAAGAATGTTAATACATGCTGACAGAAAGCAGTTATTTGATGGCTCACTCAGTAAGGAGCCTGGTTTTTCTGCAGCGTACTCAATGGGAATTGTAGGTTTCAGAATGTTTCACTGCTTGCAATGCCACTGATCATGCAACTGGAGCAGACGCTTCTGGCTCTGCCACACTGCTTGGAGAAGTGGAGATTGCTCCTGATTTCCAGGTCTTGTATACCCTTAGGTCACCAGTTAAAATCAAACTTCATTATGACAAGCCAAACCTAACTGCATTTGCAGCTGTTTGGTTATCCAGAGATGAACCAGCAGTCTCCCTCCAACTGTTGGAGGATGCGTATTTTTGTCAAACATACCATCATAGCCAGTGCTTTTACTGGCAGTTTAACGGGAGAGGGCAAGGGGACCACAAAGCATGATCTACCAACCCAAGAAATTGCCGCAGGCTTCAATGCGATCACATCAACAGTATAGTTGAACCTTTCAGTACTGCTACATGGCCTGAACTTTCTCAGTGGGTAGAGATATCCCAACCCCTGGGGCTGTCAAGACAACATTTTTCATCAGCTTAAAATTAACTCTCCTCATTTAAATGCCACAGAGCTCAGTGATTATCTGCTGGCAAAATGTCATGTGGATGCTGACTGTGTGTTTGCCATATTTGCTAGGCTTTCTCTGCAGTTCAGACACAGATACTGCTGGAAGTGGTTTCACTTCTCTGTCCTTGTTTTCACACACTATTGTATGCAGGGTGACTTTTCCCCTTGTAATGGATGCACTAAAGCTGCATAATACATACTCCACTCCTTGAGCTGAGCTCCACCTACATTAAAAGAGTACAGAGAAAGAACTGGTGGACTCAGAGGTATAGTGACAGACTGATGTAAGTTAGGATGGCAAGGAGTAGTTATAAAAATTTTAAGTTCTATCACTCTAATTAAGCAATATGTGTCTTTAGATTAGCATCAGCATTTGGATGGTTATGAAATTTATTAGTCCCTTTGCGTTAATTAGACCAAAGAACACTGTAACCTCCAAAAAGTCAATGTTCCTCCAACTTGAAAAGGAATATTAGAAGGTAGGAGCATGGTCCTCCAATTACTTGTGCTTGTCTCCTTTAGAGGAGGACATGTCTGGGCTTGATTCACTTTGATTTTTATGCCAGAGGAGCGTAATAGGATTTTAATTTATCTGAATGGTCTCCAGGCATGTGAAAGCTCCTAGGCACTGGAAATGAAAAAAAAAAAGAACCTCATGATTTAAAGATCTTAGATTCAATTGCCAGGTCTCTACCAGGCAGAACCTCAGCATCAAGCTCACACCATGTAACTTTAGGCCCCTCACAAAGCTATTTATAGTGATTGCAGAGGCACCTAAAATGACTAGCCTGCCAACTTCTACCTCTGGAGGACAATTCAGCTGATGAAAAGAATGACTTGAGACGTCTCTCTCTTCCCTATAATTATATAAGCGGTTTCTGTAACAGTTCTGCAAGGTCCTTCTTGCAGAAAAGAAAACTTATTTATATGCAAAATGCAAAACAAAACAACAAGACAACCCAAACCAGATGATGAATGCATGAAAACTCCACACCCTTCCTTTGTTCTCCCATGAAAATCATGATTAATTTCAGGTTATCTTATGTTGTGACTACTTCTTTTGGTCCTATATTTACAGCCAGGAAATTTTACTAAGTCCTCTGTAAAGGTGAGTAAATTGAGGTGCAAAAAAGCTGCTGTTTGCCTACGCTCTCACAGGGACAGGATGAAGTAAATTACTTCTAATCATTAAACCACTTTTTATCACACAGACTCTAAGCTAGAAATATATATGCCTATCCTAGAGTTTATTAAAACTTCATTTAGTGACTGGACTAATCAGGCATCTGGACTGTCTCTTGTGGCTTATTTAATAGTGGTGGGAAAAAAGAGGTAATGAAAACCAGTGAGGACCAAGAGTAAAGTAACAAGCACTGCTGTCTCTATGCCCAGACAATAGCACTGCTGGACCCTGTAGATACAGAATGAGGTTTGCAGGACAGCTACTGATAAATTAGGTTTTGCTTAATTGTCAGTAAATAGCAGCGGAAGGGTAAAGTTGGAAGAGAAGAGACCCTCTTCAAATTATCCGCCAGAAAGTCCTGTAGGATATGCAGACTGCGTCATCATATGTGATGGCTTACAGGGGGAAAAAAAAAAAAAATTGGACTCTCCAATGTTCTCTTATCAAATCAGCCAAATTCTTCATCAGAACCCAGCTGACTCTGCATGCACATGGAAGGGGGACCTAAATCTCCACTGCTCTTCTACATTCCAGCAGCCTTGCTTTATACACTATGTTCAATTCAGGATCAGGAGGGTAAGGGCAAGAGGTTTGGCCAACAACAGCCTAGACCTATTCTGTCAACAGGGTTGGCTCTCATTTTTTATTGCTACTGTAGGAAGCAGAAAGGCAGTGAAAGCAAAAATGTATTCACTTTGCAGATAGATTTTCCACCTTCACTTTCTTACCTTTTATTGCAAGTCAAATTTGAGCCAGCTGATCTTGACAAGTGTCCCTTTCAGATAAGGCAAAAGAGAATTAATTCCCTAAAGTAATCTCTGTGACTAATTCATTAAGTAGGCACTGTGAGTGATGCTGCTGCTTTCAAGATGCGCAGGAAGCAGCACTGGAAGCCAGAACACTTGTCATCTATATTGATTTTGTCTTTACAGTGGTCATTTCACTCAGCAATGATCACAACAGATCTGCCCAGAAACTTAGTCTCCCTTTGGCATTTTTAAACCTCTCGCAGAGTCACAGTGCCTCAGCCATACTGAAATATTGATTGGAAAGCCCCCCGACAGTGGGCTTTCTGCCGCAGCTGGCTTCCTGGGTTAGTCAGTAGAACAGCTGTGGGTCCCTGGAGAGCTCTCACTAGAATAATACAATGTTTATTTTCTTTTTCAGCAAAATAAAAACATTGCATTTTAGGCTGGCTGGTACATTTCTTGTGTCTTGTGTGTACATTCTTCAGTGTGTTGTTATTTATCCTTTTAAAAATTCAAGTCAACTTGAAAACAAAAACATGGGTTTAAAACACAATGTTTCACTTTGTAAAAAAAACCAAACAACTTGAAGTGTTTAGGAAATTCAAGTCAACTTGAAAACAAAAACATTGTTTTGAACCACAATGTTTCGTTTTGTAAAAAAAACCAGTGACTTGAAGTGTTTCAGCTCTTCAGAATTTATTCTACACTTTTTATTTGAAACTGTTTACCATCTTTGCCTTTCACTGGATCAGAATTAAACCTAAATGTCAGTAAGAAGAGTTACTTGTTTGAGTTACTTGTTACATTACATTTGTAATATGTGTGTGGTTGGTTAAAGCTATTGGAAATCATTATAAAATTGCTGTCCCAAACTTTCAGTGGAAAATATTCATGCTTTTAGTCAAGACATTATGCTTAAATTTATTTAGTCATTTCTACGTTGACAATCACCATTTTGACCTGCTTTCCAAACACCTTCTGAAAAAATATAACTGCCTTTTCCCCACCAGTGCAGGATGCATTCATGGTATGATTTGCTGTTGTCTGTAAAGACGGAATAAGTTTCCATTAATTTTTACTCCTCACAACAACTGCAGAGCTGAGCCATCTCTGAGACAGCATGCAGGACTCGCTTGCCTCTTGTGCACCATGAACAGAGCTGAATATGCTGACCAGTTGTACCTCTGAGCACTGTGATGGTGGTTCCTCATTTTTCATAGGGGTTACTAAGGGAACAAATGGTCTGTTGCATTTTTATACTGCCCTGAACCTGACCAGGTTGTAACAGTGTCATGATTCAATAGAAGTGACACTGCGAGTAAATTACACCATTCCTGAAAGCAGATGGGGCTTGAACAATATGACAGAAAGGAAAGAACCTAAAGAATTTGCTTGGAGCACATTTCAAGGTATGGAGGTAGGGATTAATATCCCCCAAACTGCTTTATCAACATTACGAAGTGTGAGGACAAAGCAGGAAAGCACAAACACTGTGCTTCTGCAAGCCACTCTCATTATGGCAAAATATCACCCCCCCCCCCCCAGTTACCATATGTCATTCAGAAAACCATCTTAGCCTCTGAATCAGATAATGGCATCATCTGAGGTCCACTCTGCTCTAAGTTCATTGCAAACTGGCTCTTCTAGCTCCAATTTTGGAATTTCACAGCCTGTCTTCTGAGACCAGAATAATTCATTTCCACAGATGTGTGCTCCTTAATATCATTACACACTGGCCTGTATAATCCCTCTGGGAGAGGAGCCCATTTGTAAAGCAATATTATTCCTATGCCATGCTTTTAATTTTGAGGCTGTTATTGATAATGACTTCCTCTCACACATATCTAGCAGAGGCTGAGCTTTCATAAGAGGAAGGCAGTGCAGTAGCTGTTCAAACAAAATTTGATAGTGTCACTGTGTGATGAGGAAAGAGGCTTTGGACAAACAAGGAACTGCATTCCATGCTCAGATTAGGAGGTTCTAGTATCTAGTAAATGTTTAAGCTACAAAATAAGCTTCCATCACAAATCTTTGCCTTTGATAGTCTTTTCCACCCACCCTTTCTTTTGCCACATCCCTACAATACTCTGCTGCAAAAGAATATTTGCCTAGTAATGCCAAATGAATTCCACTTCTACAATACAGTACTCCAACCTAGGTACAGTGCAATCTATACATAACCTCCCATTAGCTCTGTTTGGAAAAGTCAGCTATTGCTATTCACCTAATGCCTAAAGGGAGATACTGGGAAACTCAATTAGCTCAATAGAGAGCTGTCTTTAAGAGCAAAGGTCTGGGATGCAGGAATTTGAGAGACTATTTCTCTTTACATCTGGCTCTTAGGAGAATAACAAGGACAAATCTCAAGAAGGGGACAATATTAATAGTAAGCAAAGGCCAGAATCTCTGAGACAGGGTGCTGATACCACTGACACTCATATCAAGCTGAAAACCCTTGCTAGTGTTTCAGAGAGAACCCATGCCTCATCAAGATGGAAAAGAAAATCCAAACACCACCAACAGAAAAAACATGGGTTCGCAGTGTCATCTCCTAATCAAAATCCTTAAACACCAAAGGGCAAACCTACTTATAAAAGCTTTTTTGCATCTCTGACTCTTTCTATGTTTCCACAACTCTAGATAGCAATTCTCTCCTCAATACTGCCTGTTGCCCCATTCCCCTTAAAGGCCCTGATTTGTCCAAGGCATGCTGCCAACCCCAGACTCAGAAAGCCTGCCAGAAGGAAGCGTCAGCATCTCAGGGTGCTTAAACACACTTGCCATGCTAGAAGCACAGCAGACAGAGCCTGCCAGCTCCTTCTCAAAGCCTAGAATAAATGAATTAGCTGCAAGTGGTAAAATGACCCCATGGTGCCTTGTCTTTTAGGTGAGACTCCAGAGTCAACCATCCTCCTCCCTAACCAGACCCATAGGAGATACACTGCATCCCACCTGTGGAAGGGAGCCTGGAGACCTTTGTGGCCATCCATTCGCTCAGCTTGAGGCACACTGTCACCTCCCTTTTCTACACCTTGGAAAGCTGAGGCACACAACTTTTCCAGATTTATTATATACGGACGCAGACTTCTTTCATTGCCTGCCACAAATACACCCATGGAAGGAAATCTGGAATCAGCTGAGTATATCTCCTAATCTACCCATTACACAGCATTGTTTTAAGCTGTTAAACAGCTGCTGGGTTGCAGGAGTCACAAAAGCAGTTTCTGCATTTTTCCTCTTTGAGCTCCTTTTGAAAATATATGTCCTGCATCATGTGCAAGTCATTCAGTTTCAGCACATGCTGTTTTATGGGATATAGTAATACTTGGGCACTTCCTTCATAGCCTCCATTAAAAAGCATCACTACAGCAATACCTAAAATAGCACAGTTACAGCCAATTTTTCATACAGAGGAGAAATGGAAAAAGATTTGTGCCATGAATTTTGATCACAGGAAACAGGGCCACAACAGACCTCATTAATTCCTTTAGTCCATTCCTTTTTTCCCATGGATCAGTTCCCAGTGATGATGGACAGCTCCTCGACTAATCCCTTCGTCTGAATCCCAGACTTATAAAAACAGTGCGAAACACTACAACATGAGCTAAAGGACCCATCTTTTAATTGCTAGTTACGTCAGACCACAATATCCCACCTGAGTCAGACACTAGAGAAGGACAAATCCCAACATGTTCTCGATCCAGGTGACATTGACAGTAAATGCCAAACTGCACTCCATTTTTCCCCTTCCCCCCTCAAAATTGTGACTGATTTTTGACAAGTCCTTACCTGTTGCTTCCACCATTCCTTCCAGGATGACCACAATTTCAAACTCCTCCTTCTCCAATTGGGTGCGTGACATCTCCCAGAAGGGGCTTTTCTCGTTGATTTCATGTGAGATGATAAGAGGTGACACCAGGAACAATCTGTCATCTCCAGTGTCAAATCCCACGTTGATGTCTGTTTGGTTCAAGGGGATAAACTCTCCTTCTTTGGTCTGTTTGGACTTAATCAGTTTGGCTCTAATGGAAGCCTCGACAATGTGGGAATTGCGGAGGTCTCCAACACGGAACATGAGACAGAGCTTCTCATCCCTCATGGAAATCACTGCGTTGTTAGAAAACATGAGGGTTTCAGCCCTCTTCTTTGGTTGGCTGATCTTGACAAACATGCATCCCACCATGAACGCATTGACAATGGAGCCCAGAATAGCCTGGATCAGGAGCAGTACGATGCCCTCTGGGCACTTCTCCGTTATGACCCTATAGCCATACCCAATTGTTGTCTCAGTCTCGATAGAAAACAGAAATGCAGAAACAAATCCACTGAGATTTTCAACACAGGGGATCCAGTTCTCATCTTCAAGATGGTCCAGGTCTCCCCGGATATAGGCAATGAGCCACCATATGAACCCAAAAAACAACCAAGTGATGGTATAGACCATAGTGAAGACAAGAAGATTAAAACGCCACTTGAGGTCCACCAGCGTAGTGAAGAGGTCACTAAGGTATCGATAGGTTTCTTGGACATTTCCATGGTGCACATTGCACTTGCCACTTTTCTCCATGTAACGCTGACGTGGCTTCTTACCTTCTGCTGATATGAGGCGGGTTCGGTCAGTGGCAATAGGGACATCATCCCGAGCCTGTTTGGGAATCTTCTTAGGCTCTCTGGACGTAACTCCGATGTCCATGTCCTGGTTCATGAAGATCCTAGAGTCTCCAGCCATGGCTGGGCTGCAGGAGAACAAAGAAATAAAGTTTAAGATAGGAGGAAAAAAGCTGAGACAAAAGCCATTTTGTTTTACTGTCTGAACCATTACGACACACCAGGACAACAAACATTGCAAATATTAATGTTACACTAACAAACTTTGCCCCATGCTGGTACAGGGCTGGATACAGGCTGATTCTACATCAGGAAAGCTTTTTGCTAGGGCCATGTCTTTCCTCCTAGTATTGTTTTGGGAAACACTTTGAAAGGCTTCAGCACTTCTCTCACAGCAGCCACTTGCTATATATAACGCTGCATTGTTAAATACTGATTCATAATAATACACAGTCTCTTCAAACATGAACCAGCTGCCAGTCACTTTGCTCAATGCACTGCTGGAACCTCAGAACATATGGTGATGGTCATGGTCTGGGAGTCATGAAATAGGTAAACCTTGTTACAGTTTTTTGGCTTTGGGGGGTTTTTTTGGTCCTCGGGTTTTTTTTACACTCAAAATTTGCTTGAGATCACAACTAGGAGCAAAGTAAAGATACATCAGCTTATATCTTCAAGAAGGACTGGAGTTTTTTGATGCCTCAGGTTTTGGGTGCATACCAAGAGAAACCTTCGAAATTAATAGAACACGCTGAGCACCACTGTCTACCTAGATCTCACATAAGTCTAAATTATGCATGAAGGTTTCCCTTACAGTCAGCAGAGAAAGGCACCTCCAGGGATAATTCAGATTTCAGGAGTGCTTAATCACCTTCTGGAAGTACCCACCCCCTCCACAAATTATTTTGTGGGAGCTTGGGCTCCAAATGTGAAACAGGCATTTAATTTAGCATCTTGAATTACATGTCTGAAGGTGTCATGAATGCAGGCCTACTGTTAATCAGATATATCAGAACCTACCCCTTTACTTCATCTGACATTAGACAAAAACACCAGACACTTTTAGAAACCTAACAGACAGCTATTAAAAAACTCACTGTCAACATACAAAACTATGCTTAACAAGACACAAATAAATAATACAAAATGATGGCTGCAATGATTCTTGCAGGCTATAATGTAACATCCTGTTTACCAAGATGATTAGATACTCTTTAAAAAAAGCCACACATGGTCCATTGAAAAATGAGTCTTGACTCTGAATGCAGGGCACAGACAAAATCTCTGTGAAAGATTACCTAAGAAGCCTTAGGGATATCAAAGACAGCGTAGCAATATTCTCCATGGCGTTCATTCTCTGCATTGTCCTCTGCAAATCCTATTAAAACCTAACTAAATCTGTAACTGCTCCCTGTATCTTTAATCTTCTTATGCGTCTGTGAATGAGCAAAGGTGTAGAGATACAATTAAGAGTATCCTAGGAAAGACAGTTTTAAGATTGAGCAAAGTAGCTTCATCTTTTCAGTATTAAAAAGCACAAAGGGTGGGCGGGAAGGAAGCAGAGGCAGGATGAATAAATGAAGCAACAAATTTCCACTTCCATTCTGCTGTAGCCAAGTCTGGTTAACAGCAAAGAATTACTCTTAGCCCTTGTATAAGTCACCATCAATCATTACTCCAATGAAGCAGCCAGAGCCTGTTGCTGGAACCATACCCGCTGGCTCCGTTCACTAGGGAGCCCAGCCATCTGTCCACAACACACTCCCAAAGCTTCTTTTTGCTGGCAAATTTGCCTGGTTTGAAGGGTTTGGGCCGGGGCTGAGCCCATGCAGCCCCAGGAAGGGGTAAATAATAGGGATTAATGATGCTGGGATGGTAAGTTAGGAGGAATTAGGTTTGCTACCCCCACTGCATATGACCCTGGATGTGGGATAGATAACCCCAGCACTGTGCTGTTCCCCTCCTCAAACAGCAACATCAAGGATTTGGGCAGGATATTAATCCCTACCTCTATTTCTTTCACTTCTGAAGGCAGGACTTCTGAGAGCTGGCTCATGGTATATTTAGATACATCTTCAGCCATTTTCTACTACTTGTTGCAAACTCAAATGTCTCGGGCCATTGGTCTGGCTCTCTGCTGCCTTATGGTGTGTATCTATTTACATGTGTGCAAAGTGCCTGCTAGATGCTGTCAAATTATAAGGGTACATATTGACTCTTACTTCACAATATGTGAAAGCATATGCCAAGTGCAAGTCAGAATAATCACATGCTTTTTTTTTTTTTTCCTCCTCTTTAATAGGGGAAGAAGCATCCCATCCACTGACTTAAAGAGAATTAGGTGCAGAGAAGAACCTCTTTGCTTTCTTCTGATGAATATAACTTTTGATCTTTCTTTGCATTGTTTGATTAATCTAAAATTACTCTATTTGGACTAAAAAGCTTTTGATCAATCTATGTGTAGAAATGTAAAAACAGGCAAGTGTTGCATGTTTTCAATTTAAGAAGAATTGTTTTAAAGATAATTTTGTTATAAAAGTTATGTTCGAAGCTGAGTTTCACTTACACTGACACTATGTAAGAGAGAACAATCAATTTCAAGACATTAATCTCTAGTGTAAGGTTTCATATTTTAGATTCATGCCAAAGAGACCAAAAGGATCTTGAAACATATTAAAAAGAACAGAATAGAATAAAAACAATCAAAAAGCCTAAATCCCTAGAAATATCACTCTGGTGAAGCAGGCTAGAGGGACTGCCCATTAATGAAAGTACAGGGAAACCTGCTTTAACTAAAACACTCAAGGGACTGGCAACATCACTTTTCTAATGCTACTGATCTTTAACAATAGGTCAAGTGAAATCTTTCTGGAAACCTTCAGGAACACCTTACACAAGTGGTCCATTAAAGCTGAAAAATTCCTGCTGTATATGAACTTTACTGACAGCTTCAGTGGCATTTCAATTTCTCCTGATATTTAATCTTAAACTCTCCCATCATAGTATAAGCATAACCTCAGTACATAGTTATTGAAAATAATCAAGCAGATGAATCTTTGCGTTAGAGTCTTTAAAAGGAATAGTATTGGTTAGCAGTTTGAGGACAGGTTTGGATGTCTGAAGGCTAGCCAGCTTTCTGTTCCAAATGATTTCAGTATTTTTTCTCTTATTCTGAGCAAATCACTGCTTTTCCCTCTGCCTTAATTCCGCAACTGTAAAATTTGTGATACGGATATGAATGGTCTGTGAGATCCTAGGCACAAGAATCTTCTAGGAAATCTCTATCATTCCCTTATTATTTTAACTGCTCTGGGAAACTTTAGCACAAATGACAAGATACTATAAAAGGACCACTATACCTATGTAAGGATTTGGTTAACTCCTTCATCGTATAATATACTGCCACTGCTATCAAGCATACACATCTTTTCCAGATAATGGTAATTATGTGCAAGCATCTCACAGAGGTTTAGGCTTCAGTTTGTAAATCACTGCTCCCTCCAGCAAAGAGATTTGTGAGATGAAATTGCCTCTTATAGTCACATGCACCATCCTGTTTCATTGGTATTTACCATCTTTGGTTAAACGAAGCCAAGATAATAAAAATGTCACTTTTGTACAAAGCTGCTTTCCTTTTGGACAGGCTACTGCAAAAGGAGATGTGAGTCAGTGTATTATCAAGCTTGCAAAGAGGCTTTTTATCAGACTTGGTTTTGCCCAGACGACAGTCTCAGGGCAGGCGGTGACATTTAGGACTCTTAGATTTGCTGAAGAAGAGTCAAGCTGGGGTTAGCTAAGTATCTTCAGGAGGCATTGTTTTGCAGAGCTGTCTACAAGCCCTGCCTGACAGAGCTGCAGTACCTCCTGATAGCTCCAAGTCTTCAGGATAGAAATTTGCTGAAGACATCGCAGAAGGTAAAACGAGAAAAGTCTGCAAGAAACTTTTTTCCCCTGCTGACCATGGTAACTTTTTCAATTCAAATAATTGCTGGCCTTGCTTAAGGATTTGCTTCTGGAGAGGTCTAAACTGGCAGGCAGGAGGAGTTTGAAGACATGAATTTGTCATCAAGTTTGTTTGTGCAAAATAATACTTCTTGTTTGTTTTAAACCTGCTGCCCATGTTTTCTTCCGTTATGAGAATAAATGAGCAACTGTTCTTTAGTAAGCCCTCCACACCTTCCCAAATCCAGATTCTACTTAATTCTGTCATCTCTTTTCCCAGAGAGAATCCTATACTACTCAACAAGCAGTCAATACAGCAGTACATACTAAACAGATCATTACTGAAAAACTTGACCTGGTTCTTTTGCTCCCTGTTGGCCTACACCACATAAACCAGAGCCTAGGTTACTGTCCCCACATTCCTCTGGGGCACATATTCTCCTTTGGGTTACACTGCTGCAAGAGAATGAAATTCTTAATTGACAGACACTAGCAACATGGGAAAGTTGGTAGAGGAATAGAGCAAATTAAAGCAGTAGCACCCAAAGAGAATAAAAGCATTGATTGCTGAACACTGTGTGCTAGTGGAAAGATGGAGGAAGAAAAAATATTAGGAAAAGATGGCCTTTGACAATCTGAAGATAAATGGCTATTAGATAGGTGCTGACTGACAGGTGGGGCTTTGTTTTCCCTGAGAAAGGCATCTTTCCCACTGTCCTTTTATCTACTGCCTGTGTATGACTGAGACTGAACAGTCAACACCACCAACACGAGGTTGCCTTTGGAGGCATACATATGCATGCAAGAAAAAAAAAGGCAGGTAGATTTTGTGCAAATCATGTCATCCTTCAGTTTTCTGACTTAGATTGTGGTGACTGCCTCTTTGGAATGTGCTTGGAGATCCACAGGGGAAGGGAATGATGCAGAAGAGTTATGCTGTTCAAAACCAGGGCAAAACATTTAAGGAAACTGTACAAGAACGGAGACCCATGGCACTTCGCTAATAAACATGTGGTTCAAAAGCTCCCTCATCCAAATAATTGCCTTTCGAAGTGTAATCTCACTCAGCACTGAAGTAGGAAGATGCCTCTCATTTCCTCTTTGAGTTTTCATTAAGTTACAGCACTGCTTTTCTAACATGCTGACAGGCATGATTTTACAACGGAGTTCCTCCGGGGCTAGAGGAGACACCCACCCACCAGTACACAAAAAAGGGTGACTGATGATTAACTAGGCAGCTACTAAAGAAGCAGGATGACTTTGTGCCTGTTACAGAGCTGAGCTGATGATGCCGTCTGTCTGCTTAGCGCTCATTAGGCTCAGAAATACTGAAACAGAAGGTGTTCGGTCTTTCAAAAGAAAATACCTTGTAAGAAAATCTCTCTGGGTAGGAAGCTAATATGACACAAAGAAAGACAGAGCTTATGGGCGTTTGCACTTTACTTTTATCTGCTAATTGCCTCCCAATCTATCCTTCTCCCCAGCACTGCTGGATAATCACAGTTTGAATATCCCTGAGCCCTTTCATTGTCAGCTGTGAGGTAGCAATGTGGCCCCCCATTCCGAGAGTATCCAAATGTTTCACAGTGTTCAACACAGGTATCATGTGCTTTAAAATGTTATTTATTTATTTATTAAGATCTGTGGAACAAGGAAGTGCTTTATTTCCCATATTTCAAGATGGGGAAGTGCATCACAAAGACACAGTTGCTTCTTCCACACTCACACTGGGAGTCTGTGGCAGGGCAGGGAACTAAACCTAGAGTTTCCAAAATCCTGAATGAGTGCCTGTTATCACCGCACCACTCTTCTTCCCTTCCACCAATTCAGCAGCAGTGAATACAGTCCCTATCTGCTTCAGGTGTGTCTAAAGATTACTCTGAAAAGCCTATATAGCCTGATCTATCAGCATGAATAACCTAGCAAGATTATTTCTAATGCCAAGAAATAATGTTTCTGTTCTCTCAAGTACCTACAGGTTTCAAATAGATCTTTTCCTTCCAACTATGCATGAAAGTATAAAAAATCCCATATGTAACACAAGTTTGCAGTTGCATTAAATTGACTTCAGACCAATGCAGAGAAGAGTGGAGAAACTAAACTGCAATGAGAATACAGACTGGGGTGGGGGTTTCGGTTTGTTTTTTTGTTGTTGTTGTTTTTTGGGTTTTGGGTTTTTTTTTTTAGAAAAAAGATGAAAACAAGACAATGCCTTATGAGACATCATAATTACCCAGTGTACAGGCTATAACAATTTGTTATAGAACAAGGACTGGAGAACATGGAGTTTCCACAACATAAGGGGTATCTACTACTTGATATACCACAGTTCAAATGCATAGGGTGGATGAGAGGACATAATCCATGTAACTTTTGGTCACTTACCTTGTACTTCACTGAATTAAAGAAGTTGAGCATGAAAAGTCTGTGTGCAAAGGATGCAATCACAATATTATACTCTTAGGTGTTTGTCTTAATTTTGAACAGTCAAATGATATTTTCTTTACCAACAACTAAAGCCTGAAAATAAGCCAGTTTGGTCCTTCTACCTCCAAGGAAGTGACTCTGCCTGAGGCACTCTGCAACCTCTCTGTCTCTGTCCCCAGACTCTTATTTTTAGGGGGACCTTATGGCATCCTTGAAAATTTGACTGTTATCTTTCAACCAACACAACTGAACAAAGAAAAAGAGACACTTTTGTCCTGCTACTGGCTGTTTACACACAGCACACACTGAATATCGGGGAAAGCAGAACCTCAATTCTAAGAGAAAATCCTGCCCTAAGAGCACCAACGTTCTTGTTCTCCATTGTTTAGGTATTTCACCATTATAGCAACTGAGAATCACTATGTAATCCACAGCTGTCTTAAGTTCAAAGATTAATTGATCAAATGCAGGCTCTTTCTGCCCCAAGACATTCAACAGTGCTATTGATCGCATTGTGCAGACCACAGAAGATGAGTCACAGAGAGACAAACTGACCTACCTAATACCAAACTGCTGGTTAAGTGCCAATGCTCACCCCGAATGTCCCAGTGGCTCTCCTGACCTCAAACTGAATAGAAAGTGGGTGACTTTTATATAAAAAAGTCAGAACATGACTCCAAAACTCTGTCTTTTTCAGAGTCTGTAAATAACTGGGCTGGAACCTTCCAGAGATGGAGAATTTTCTCTTGTGGGAACCAGAAATCATCCTGATCCTTTATCTCCAACTGAGTAGGAACAGGGGGGAAAGAACTGAACCCCAGAAGTGAAGTAACTCCCCCAACACAAACACTGCCAGACACACTTCCCACATACTATGGAAGATACTGGTTGCTTGGATTGGTCAGAGAACTAGCAAAAGAAGCCAGTTTTGCTTCCCTCCAAGCTACTCTACTATAAATCCAAGGTAGTTGTCTACTTAAAACTAAAAGGGTGCAGGAGGAAGGACCTGCTTGATTACAGAATCCCCAAAAGTCAGATGGTAAGCTTTTTGGGACAGGGACAGTTTCTTCCAATTCTCTACTGGTTCCTGAAACTCTCTGGTCAAAACCAAATGAGAGACATGCTGTATAAAAGTTCGCATGTTACTCCCAGCCAGCATGTGCTAATACAAAAAGGAGGGCTCCAGGCGCCTTTTTGACCGACGCAGCAAGACATTGGTAAAAAAATTAGTCATGCTTTTACCTCCCAGAGCCATAAACACCCCTAGGGATTCCCAATGCATTAAATTGCCTGTACTCTCCAAGGGCTGAACATGCCACTTCATTGTCTGGAGACTACACTGCAAGGGCTCTTTAAAACCTAAGCTGACTAGTAAGTATCCTAATTATAAAAGAATTTAATCTTTGACTCTAGGTGAGGATTATGGAGTCACTCCCCCCATTTCAGGGCTGCTTACTGATCAGTCTCCCCCTGTCCATTGTATTCCAGTGATCTCTGCTAATCTGGTATCTGAGCAGTTCATCATTTTTAATGTCTTTTTCTGCATAACACCTTTACTAGATCTGGCAGTGCTTTTGCCCAAGATCAACATCTAATCCCCGGCTTCCCAAAGAGTTCCCTAGCAGCTGGCGAGTTAGACAACAGCACATCTCTAGCTTGCACCCTGGCAGGTTTGGGCATAGAAATCTGGTGTTCAACTAACCTAATACCTCAGCCGCTTGTCCTCCTGCCTTCTGGGCTCCTGATCCTTTGCAACCAGAGAAGAAAAGAAGTGGATTGGAAAAAAAACCAAAACCAGGTAACTTACTTGCTAAGAGCAGCTCTGCATCAGTCTTGTGCCTTGGCACTTCGGGGATACCAGACGGTGACAGGACTGAGAGGTAGGTAAAACAGCTGCTGGAAAAGTGTCCGATCCATGCCATCACCAGATTGCTGGGGTCGTCTTCTGATCCCTGGACTGTCTCCTTCCTTCTTCCCTCTGCCTGTTATTAGAAAACATTTATGTGGTGCTGAAGATTTAAATGTTCATGCCCCTGTCCCTAAGTATCCCTGATCTCTCTTGCTCTGTCAGAGCTGACACGGAGCGCTCCAAACCCTCACCCTCCACTGCTGCAGTGCTAGTTTTGCCTGTCAAATGCCTGCCTCTCCTTGCTCCTGCTCTCTCCCATACAAATGAATTCTTGGTGGCATAAAGCTTTTTAAAGGGCTGGGGCAGAGGGGAGGGAGAGGAGAGGACTGCGTGTGATGGGGAGCATCATCTGTTCTGAATGAGCAGCCAAGGGAAAGGTGCCGGGAGTGAAAGCAAAGAGGGAGGGGTTTAAGCCGCTGCTTTGCACAGAAAGGGCTGGCTGGGGAGGGGGAAGAGGCGCGTATTCGGCGCTTTGAGAAAATGCGAAGCGCTGTGCTCCCCTGGCACCACCTGCTCTTTGCCCTCCTTGCCAGTTCCCCAAGCTCTGTGCGTTTACTTCTTGCCGTGCCCGCTTCTCGGCTCTCCCCTTGCCTGGGTTCTGCTTTCCCAGATTACTGGATGAGCTGTCATTTTTTTAGGGGGTAGGGGCTGTGTTCTTGTTTTAGTATCACACAAACAGAAAGCATTTCCTAAAAAAGGAGGACTGGGAGAATGCAGAAGCTGCACATTTAACAGGGAGCACATGTGTACACATTCATCGGCACTGTGGAAACTCTCTCTTCCAGGCTGGACCAAGGAATTTGGGAAAAGTGGGGAGAAGGAGACAGAGCGTAATTCCTCTGGCGCTCTTCCCCTGCCTGTCAACCATCAAGCTGCCGAAATGGTGTTTGCCGACTGAGTTGTGTTGTTTGCCTGTGATCCAGCTAGTCCCAGGGAACGCTCTCAAAGCTCTTCAGTGGTTTGCCTTTTTTTTCCCCTTTCTTTCTTTCTTTTTCTTCTTTTTTTTATCATTGATAATACCACACTGTCTCCCTAGCTTACTAAAATATTTCCTTTTCTGAAAAGCAAACATCAGGCCAGCCGCATATACAAAATAGATCTGCCTAGTGACTACAGGTTGCCTTCAGGCTTTGTTGCCTTGTTCCTCTAATCTTGTGCCCTCATCATCCCTAATTCTATTCCAGGGGCCACACACATTATAGCCCATCAGAAATGCTTTCACAGAAGATTTTCTGGTCAGGAAAAGAGAACTTGTCAAAACCAAAGCACTGTACAGGAATGTGTCAGTATTGCTGGAATCTGAAAGCTATTTTCCATGTCCTGCTTTGAATGACTTTCAATATTTTTTTTTTTAAAGTCACACTATCACTAATGAAATTTGTGAGCATTAGAATGACATTTTTATATTTTACCGTATAGAAGTTTTGCAACTTATAATTTGCATTCTAGTTTTGGAACAGAAAAAATTGAACTAGTGGAATTTCCTGTAGATCAGAAAATCTGATTCCTAACCATCTTAAATCTAGGATACATAACAACTTATTATGGAAGCTAGGCTGGAAAAGTTCAGACAGACATGCTAAAGAAAGGGAAATAACCACAGCTCTGAATATCATTAATAGTCGTATTGCACAGGCGATGGGGTTAAAAAAGCACATCTCGGTAGACATAGCACTTTTTACCAATGTTCTTGTCCTCTGATCTGTATGTGGAGGTTGGATCTGGCCAGATGGGATAGGAATCTAGAGTCAGACCAAGGACTTAGGCCATTAAAAATGAGTTTTGCAAATATAATTTTGCTTTTCCACTTGTTAGTTTATATTTCCCACTTCACCACAGTATAGGTGATGAGATCAGACTAGCCAGTTTGACTCCTGTTTCGCATGCATTAGAGCAGTGCCACCCCAGCTAGGTTGCAAAGAGCATAAAGGACTAAATTAAAATCAGCAGTGAAACTATTTTCAATTAAAGGCATGGTAATAAACTGTTGATTAAATCCTATGAAATTATGTGAGATCTTCCTGCTCATAACTGTTAGGAATGTTCTTTTCAGCTATATTTATTTTACCTTTTAGGAGTATGTCTGTGATATATGAAATACCCTTATAAAAGTGCTATTTGGGGAGTATGTTAACAGTTTTGTTTTGTTTTTTTTAATAATCATTCAAACTTACTTAAAAAGTACTAAACAGTAATTCATACAGCATGAGAGTCAGTCCCCCCTAAAATCGTAATGTTGGCATTCAGAGCAGGTTAAGTCCCTGGATGCTGCTTCACGAGCACTAAGGACAGTGTCACCTTCATACAGGCATCTGCTCTGCTTCTTTGTTCATTTAATCTCTTTTAATAAGATTTAGAATTAATTTTTCTGCTAGGAAAAGCTGTCCAGCCAGCAGCCCTAGAGGAACAGAGTCTCTGCAAGTCTGCAAGGCTAGGGTGACACGGTCAACATTAGGAGAAGCCTTCCTTCCCACCTCCTGCACATGCTTATCCAATGCATCCCAACTATGAACCCCGTCGACAGCCTCCAAGCGGACAGGGGTCTCCCAGCCATGCGGAAGAGGGGGCTCACAGTATGGCCACTTCTGTGATAACCGTTTGCTCACCTTGAGCTACACCATTGCATTGCTCACATGCGAGAAACGGCACTCTGCTTCATGCACTGTAAATAAAAACATTTTCATGTTTTGAGCGGACTCCCATTTCTGCCGACAAGAGTGAAGCTCTGCTAACAGGCACTGCCATCTGCCGGCACCGCGTCCTGCCACCGCTTTCCCTACACAGTGACAAAGCTGGGGCACAGGGAGGGTTTAAAGCACAGTCTGGCTTTTCACAGCGCCCACTGATCTGTGCGGCTGCAGAAAGCCCAGTTTCCCCAACATCTCGCATGTATTATTCAGCTGGAAAAAAAGAGACCTCTACCCTAAGGAGATTTGTCAGTTCATGAGCAAGCATATAATTCTGACACTCTTCTGTCTTCACCACAGCTCTGCCAATACCTTATGCAATTACACAGTGCTGTGCTCACACCTCTGTCCAGATGTCAGCTCAGAGGAGAGAGTGGGATTGCAGCACTGATCTGCAGATGCCACCCAGCACGCACCATAAGTACATTTGTGTGCTGTGGTTGTGGTCTGTCGCAAGATCTGATGCGCCAGACACATTACAAAGGACAGCAAAGGCCACAGAAAAGAGGGCGCTTGAGAGGCACCTACTACAGTCAACATTAAAGGCCTTTTAGGAGCCATTTATTTAATCACCAGAGAGGTAGCACCTACTACAGTCAACATTAAAGGCCTTTTAGGAGCCATTTATTTAATCACCAGAGAGGTAGTACCTTCTGCATGGGTCCATATGAGTGCATGCATCTTGGTAGACTTTTGCTTTCTTATTCCGACACTGTAAACTAGTGCATTGTTTCACATATTATTTCAATAGACATCTTCCAATTTGTACTGTTTAAAGACAAGCCAGACCTGAAAACAGTTTTTCAGCTGGAAACTACACTTCAGTGAGTCAGTGACATCAATGTGCCCTTGCTAAGCTGCTTAAAAAGTTGTCGATGGCCTCACAAGTTTGAAATATGTTGAAGAACTCCAGGTATCAGCTTGCTGCAGAAGAGCAGATTTAACACAAAATGGCAGTACAGTTTGGGTATACTCTCAGGCTAGTATGTAAACAAGGAAATGTAGAGGGATTGCTTTTCTGAGTTCTCTCAGTGTTTGGGATGGGATTCACCTTAGGCAATACCATTTAGGATGCGCTGGTTTGAGTCTAAATAGTCATGCTATTTCCTAAGTGATGCAGAGAGATGGTAGTATCAGAAAGCATCTAAATTAGACCCTTTTGTTAGAATGGGATGAATGATCTAATTCCAGGAGCTTGTAGATACAAATTTCACTTCAGTGCAACATCTTGATTTTCCTGGGGGTGCTCTCAAGCTCTAACAGCTGTGCTTTACTGTTCAAAGGACATACAGGGCTATTTACAGGGGTGAAATTATGGCAACTGTGGAATGATTAGCTCCTGGATTTGCAAACAGAATAACAAGATGTGGAAGAACAAACTTTGATCTCATTTTGGTATAACTAAATAGCTCTTTGAGGACATGATGTATACAAAAAGCTTTCATAAAACAGTTTGGATTTTTGCTAGTTCCTACAGAATGCAGCAGGGAAGTCTAATTTTTGAGCTTCCATGAACCAAATGGGGAGTAACCTCCATTTCCCTGAGGTTTCACTGCACATAAACGAGCCACCCCCCAATGAGCACAGACTGTCCCATGACATTTATTACCCAAAGGGACAGTCTTCAATCTAAGCACCAGTGACAGAATCTGTAGCTTGCTCTGAAATCAGTGGAGGCTGTCTTTGGCTTTACATGTATTGAGGGGAGAGGGAGCAACAGTGCCTTCAGGGAGCATTTTAATTTGTTCTGCAATTTGATCTCTGGAACCAGAGGTGTCTCCTCCCGTTTGTCAACCATTAACCTACCATCCCACTAGAAGAAAACAGAGTTGTAAGAGCCAGAGCTGGAAACGGCTTCTAAGATTGTCTCATCCACCTCCACTCTTCCCTGGTGCACTCGACTGAATGGGAGTTGAGCTTTCAAGTAAAGCTCTGAGAACCTGGATGTGACAGTCACCCACTCCATCTCGACTTCCTTTTGTGTTTCGGGGCTTATTCAAACCCCAAACTCAAAATGAAACTTGGGAAGTAGGAACAGAGGCAGACAAGGGGAAGGAAAAGTTTCTGCAATAAACCCAGACTCCCCCGCCTCTGTGAAGCATGTGTGGAGGAGTCTGCCTGCTATTTCCTTTGATATGATAATGAGGAGCTAATGCTAACCCAGGGAAAGAGACAGCTCTTCTCACAGCTATATGGGGCTATTGCCTAGCACTGATTTACGCCAGCCAACACACATCCCCAGCCGTTGCTATCTTTTAACTTCTGGATTGCTGCAAGTGTGTTAGGCCAGTTCTTCGTGAACTGCTGTTATAATTAACGCTAATTAAGCTCTTGTCTTGCAGGTGCAGCAGCAGCAGAACCTAAGGCTGAAGGGTGCCCAGAGACTAAACTTCCCACTGAGGCCCATGGTAGCTGCAGGGCTAGAAAACACTGGTGAGAGGCACTGCTGGGAGGCACTGCTGGAGTGTGCGTGAACTGGCACACCCATGACATCTCTTCTGTGAATAAACTACTACTCCAGCTTCCAGAGTGCCTGGCTGTTCACTGCCTGTGAGCTCAGGAACAACGCCAACAAAAAAAAGCAGCAGTCATAGCACACTGCTAATAATGACATATTTATGAAAACATTTTCCTTGCTAGGCTGTCAGAATTCAAAAAGATTTCTGACAAAAGCAAATGCCTTGGTTCTTTCAGGTGGGAATCTTGTTGCATTAACTTCCCTCCTAAAAACACACAGCCTTCCATTTGCAGAGAAGGGTGGGTGCATAAGGGATGTAACCAGAAGGTACAGCCTATCTCTCAAACTCAAACAGTAAGTAGCCCCTTCATTGAAAAAGGATCTCACCTCTTGTTTGTGTTTTTCCCAGCAATGGTAAGAGGTAGAGCCAGCACCTCCTTCATCTAACTGTGAGGAATCTACCAGGGTATTTAGTTGATTCCAAGGGATCCGACAAATGTCTTTGCATGAGAGTGTAATAGACTAAATTTTGCCTTTGGGCACCAAAAGGAGCTCAACCAAAGCTAGCCTGCACACCTGAAGTCCTGGATTGTCACCCTCTGTGAAACAACGATCCACTGAACATCACAGATCAGCGCACCATAAAACAGTCACTTCCAGAATATTCTGTGGTTACTTAGCAGAAAGCACAATCTACAGGGCAAAAATAATATTCTGGTGATAGATTTTACGCAATGCACACCAGCACGTCCAGTTTATTTAACTGGCATATTTTAATACTATTTGCTATCCACTCTTAGGAACTAAAAGCAACTCAGCATTTGTTATAGCAGGTCTCTCACGTCATTGCTCTGAGTTCACTTCAGGATTCTTTTCAGCTCTACTCTGGCAGCAGAAAAAGTGACCCCCACTGACTCTAATGAAGTCTTTTTATTACTGCTTAATCTCCTGTGTGTGTGCCTGGCAGCAGACTAGCAGCCCTGGGGACAAAAGGCCTCTATTTAGCCACAAATGGGTACTGTATGGACAGCCTTTCCCCAGTGCTGGCCTTTCATTATACCCCAAGTGTATTCAGGTGACTGGACAGAGTGGCTCTGGAGCCAGAAGGGGTCTGTTAGAGAGGCTAACCCGCACGATGCATGATAGACAGATTAGCTGGTAATGCCCCCACAATTAACCCTTGGCTTCTCTATTTCAATTAGTGTTGACTGTGGTGGAGCTCAGAGCCTTGTCCCTTAGGATCTGGCTGATGTCACTAGGGATTTAAAGCTTCAGTCATGGTTAACCTAGGCTAGATTTGAACTAGAGATCTAAAGGTGAAAAATCTTCAAACCGCATTTTAAATTCACAATATACACGGCTCTGAGTTTTAGTAAAAGACTAAACTGTACCTTGCACTAGGATCCTTTTGGTGTGAGAAGGGTAGAGGGAGGGTCCATAACAGAACCAAAATGTGAATTCCTGCTGCCGTAACAGAGTAGCACAGTGGTTGCTGACTACACGTGACTGCAGCAGACCCTGTCTGCACACTCTTTTCCCCTGCAAGGGCTGGAAGGGCTCTACCAGGGGAATTTTTTGCTTTGTCAAAATTCCAGTGCTTCAGCTGGGCAGTGGATCTCCTCTGCAATTAAGTTTTATTCTTTTATTCTTTTATATGGCTTCAAGCCAATTTCTGAGATGTGTCTTACTACAACAACTTCTAGGGAGTCTTTAAGAACAAAACCAATTGTTCCATTCTTCCTCAGATAGCCTATGTCCGGTAAGTAGTCTGCATGGACTGGTTAAATTCAAGAAATATGACTGTTTATTAGAAAATCCCAGTAACGGGTAACTTCTGAGGTCTTGGATTTCCACATAATTTACTAACATTAGGAAGACTTTCAGCAGTTTTTCAGTCATTTGGGAGCTTAAGAGAACCATTTCTAGAATTTTTTTTCAGACCTTGCAGCAGCATTCAATATTTATAAGGAATTCCCTGCCTTGGTAGCAACAACTGACGGTTACGAAAAATAAGTACACTATAAAATGCATGAATATTTTAAGTCTGCCAAAGACTGCTAGATGAAGATATTTCCAGCTTTTGCCTGACTGGTTGATATTTAGTTCAAGCAAATAACTCACAAAAGGAAACATATCTAGGAGGGAAGGGAGAGGGTGTATGGGAACTCGCAACAGCTACAGTAAAAGATTTGTCTATGTTTACACAATAAATCAGCAGCAGAATCAGGAAAAGAACCAGTCTTCTGCTTTCTACTCCAGCCACTTATTCAGGGAACCACATTGTCTGTTATGCACTCAGATATTGCTATAGGATTCTGTAGTACATGAATAAAACCTTTCCCCATCCTCCAAATAAAATTTTGAGATTGTGCTGAATCTAGGCTTTTCCACAAAAATGCGAATAACTCATGTTTAATGATGCAATGGAGAGAGAAGATAAATCTTGATATCACTGTAATAAAGTGCCTTTTTATGAGCACTCCTGTTGCTGCCTGACAATACTGGACATGATCCAGGTCTGTTTACAGTGCCAGCATGTCTGTGTCCCTGACTCCTGTCACATCTGTACATTTTGTTCTTGGCATATTTGTATCTATGGAGCCAGCTGACCTTGAAAATCTTGTCAGAGGGAAAAAAAATATAAAAAAAGCAGCAGCCAGAAAGCCTACCACTGCCCATATATTTCACAGTTATTATCGGAATATTTTTCCTCTGTTCAGTTTGTACAGAGATGACATTCAATAACACTGAAAATGTTCTTACTGTCCCTAGAGAGGCTTGTTCAGAGTAAAACCAAAGGAAATTAAAGACCTATCAAGCAATCCCCCGATACAGGTTCATAAATAGAAAACTGCAGGCAGTGACTGGCTAAAGCACTGAGGACAAAATGTGCTAAAACTCTTTGACTTGGGTCCCTCCATTCCTGCCTCCCCCATATTCCCTACTCTGCAAGGAGATGGGCTAGGTTCCCTACCACTCTTTATCACTGCATGTTCACATAAAACAGAGACGATGAAGCATTTGCTGTGGGACTAACATGCCATAGTGCACCGCTTCTGTGACAGCAAGGCTTTGCAGCCATCTCTAAAAATACATACCTTTCAGACTGCAGCCTACTGCTGCTGCCTGCTGTAGCAACTCCTTTCCCTCAAGTAGTGGATTGGTGTGTGATGGGACACACTTACGCAGCACACTAGTGTGCCTGAGGCAGTTGATGCTGCAGACTATGAGATCTGAATTCCCCAGAAAAAAGACGCCTGCTATTCGGTCCTGCCAGACCCTGTCCCTTTACACAGTCTGTAGGTAGGCTGTCACGCCTGGAACACAAACTGCAGAATGACTTTTGGGGAACCCTTAATTTGGAGACCTTCCTTAGAGTGTTTCCCATCCTCCTGAAGAATGAATAGATGAGTTTTGCTGTGACCTGCTTAACAACTGTATGAAACCATGATGCAGATCAGTGACGAGCACCTTTCAGGCAGTCCTGAGAAAGAGACTGCACTGCTGAGAGACAAACTGGGTTGTCTGCAATTTTCAGAGTCACACTTCTCTGGAAGTATGCTGAATTCAATTACACTACCATGCTCACTAGAGTGCTCCCTTACATGCTGTGATTTGTGCAGCAACAGCTCACTAAAGTTGCAGCAAAACTTGGATTTACCTTGCAGTCATTCAGCAAAGCTTTCCTTTCTGGTTGGATTTGCCTGGGGCTTACTCCTTTGCCACTCAATGCACCAACTCAAAATTTCAGATCTGCCTAGTGCTGAAGTTGTACAAGAAAAGATGCTTCACGCAAATGGATGAAATTTACTTTTGTGTTAGTCGTGAAATTCATCCGCTGTTTGATATACCGAGCCCGAGATGGAGATCAGTGTAATGTGAGGCCATTATAAAACTTTCTCAGCATGCAATACAACCATAGAAATAACTCAGATGACTCTACGAGTCACACTGCTCTCTGTTGTAAGAGCAGACATAAGGAATTATTGACTAGATTTCCCAGAATGTACCAGTGTAAATGAGGCATAACACCAGATTGTAGACATGTTAAAAAGCATAAAAATAAGTTTTCCCAGGAAATATGATGCCATATGGACATGGTCTTTGTTCTGGTGAGGCTTCTTTCTGTTCCCCAGGCTTTTCTATGTCATAACATTTTCTAGCAAGATGACTGGGTTATGTCATCTCAGCATTTAAATTGCCTTCGGCCGTGGTGTTTCCACACTAACGATACCATTGGAACTTGCAGATTCAGTACTGTCCCATTCACAGAGAAGTGATTCATTTGTGCTGACAGCTTGCATACACCTTGTCATGCAATGAAGTTATTGAAACTGAATTGCCAGAAAGTCTACGATCGTTGCTTTGGGTGATTTATCTGGGACTTATTCAGCACTCTGAGCCAATGCCAAGAAAATTCCCTCATGTACCTAGACCAGATGTTGTTCTCATCTGAACTATGTTAAATCTGAGATAAAACTACTAAAGCCAACAGACATGTAGTGCTACTATCACTCTTGTTTCAACTCAGAACTACACTCCCCTCTGTGTCCACCCCATCACCAAAAAATCAGCAAAACAACCACAGCTGGACAAAAAGTTCAGCCCCTCTGATTTCACCTGCTTGCTGTGCAAAATGGTTTTGGCATGTAAGAAAAGGTTGACTAATTGTTTTTACTGATGACACTGACCCTAATTTAAAAAGGAAGAGGGAGCTTTGTGGTACTTAGGCAGGTATGACGTGAAATTGCTAACAGAAGAATTTTCTGCCCAAAGCTTCACCTTCCCCCCGCCCCCCCTTTTCTTCCATCTTTTTAAGAGATTTTCCCATCCCATCCAGAGTGAGCATTACCTCAAGCAGTCCCTGCACAGCCCAGTAGAGGGTGGTGGGCAGCCACATTGGTTTTTTACTCTCCTGACCATTCTCAGGAGTAAAGCCACACATTTCTCTGCAACATTATTTAACCACGCATCCTATTTACAAGAAAGTACAAAAGGTTAAGCACGAAGTGGAAGTTTTACTGAAATAAGGTCTTTCCCCATAGCTTTTTCATGGAAATGATATGTGCCAATTTTAAGTACTTTACCCATATATGAGGGCTATATATGAGTTTACAGTTTTAGGAAGTACTTATGAGTTACTGTGCAGGACAAGCATGTTTTGGCACATCTACCATTTGCAGAAAAGGCCGTGCAATTCTGAGGTTCATCTCAGCCTGGGTGCTGGAGACCTACAGAAAATCTTGCTAGAAGAGTTGTAGCCAATGGGCATAAATCAAGCTCTTCTTCACAAAGCACCTTATGGCTCTCTGGAACTAGACATAATAAAAACACATTATAAAGGGGAAACTTCAGCACAAAGAGACTTCAGTATATGGACACATTGTGAGAGGAAGGACAGAGGACTGTCTTCAGCTACCTAACCTAGTCATTGAATCTGTTAT
Source organism: Haliaeetus albicilla (assembly GCF_947461875.1). Lineage (NCBI taxonomy): Eukaryota > Metazoa > Chordata > Aves > Accipitriformes > Accipitridae > Haliaeetus > Haliaeetus albicilla. Next base: position 45,573,594 of record NC_091489.1, read on the forward strand.
GGCATTACCAGGTCAAGAGAGATAAGGAGCCAACCTTATTCAGAGTTGGCTAAATTCCTACTTCCTATTGCAGCACTAAGGGAGAGGGTCTAAAGCCAGTTGCCTCCTGAAGGAAGCTGTGTATCACCCAGAGCAACTTGTGCAAATCTTAACTAGGAACAGTCCAGCCAGAGCTGTGGCCACTACATCACTGCCCCTCAGGGACCATGTTTTTTCCAGCTTGCATAGTAAGCCTAACATACATGAAGACACACAACTGACCATTTTCATTGCTCATGCAAAACTAGCAGGCTATAGCTGACACTTCAGGCTGCTTTCTATTATCAGCTGTGCTAACAGCTCACTGCTATCAAGCCTGTTCTTACTGCCCTCCTGAGTGACTCGTTCTGATGGGTTCACTCATCTGTAAAACAGTCATTCTTTACATGGTTATTTCTTAATGTCCTGACCTTCAAAAGCAAGGCCCAGGGTTTTTGCATGAACATCTAGTAAATGCAGTTCTGTAAAGAGAGCATGCAGCCCAAGTACCTGCAGTTCTTTGCTGGGAGAAAAAACCCAGGATGCTTCATATTTTTTTCTTTTGATAACAGCAACCACACACAAAATCAATGGTGACTTTTATGGGTACAATGTGAGACTGTCAGCCCACGCTGCCCTTAGAATCAAGGACAAAGTTACCACCCAGCTCTGTCATTACTAGTGGTAAAGGGTCAGCTGTGAATTTACCAGAGGGAAGGCAGGAACCACAGGGGCTACAGTTCCCATTAGCACTGCCTATGTGGCATACATACTCTTCAGTCGTGCTTGCAGCTGCTCAGAAGTACGAACTTGACTCCTGGATCCAGCTCTCCCTGTGGAGGCATTGCCTGAATTTCACAAGGCCGGGCTCCACGGGACTCTGAACTAAACTCGGACAACAATCAATGATAACCCTTTTCCTAGTGAAAGAGCAGAACAAAGAGCATAATACACTTGCTGATTTCTTCACTACCCTGTCCTATGTCTATGTTGCCTCTGGGACCATAATCCTACTCTTGGGAAATAACTAAATAAACAATCACTCCACACAACTTGCTCACTTCCTTACTTTGCCTAACACTGTGGGCTCCATCCAACCCATTAGCTGCAAAGGAAATTCAACAGAGCTTTAATTCTTTCAAGCGGTGCACTCTCAGCTTTCTTGATGACTCCCATGAGAGATCAATGCCTGACTTCAGTGGGTCAGGATATCAAACCAGGCTTTCTACTGTGCTTTGCCTTTCTCTGCCTTGGTTATCATCTGTGAAAAAATAGGATGATGGCTGCTTCCTGTATCTTTCTCTCCCTCCCCTGCATTCTGAAAGAAAGGGTGGATTTCATTTATTAATGCTGATAGAGTCCATGGAGACTTGCAGATAAAAAGACTCAATGTGAAGCAGAATATAATGTTCTACCTTGCAGAAAGCTTATGCTTTACTATTTCTTTTCAAAGCACCTACTGACATTGCTAGGCAACTGGGACATTGTCCAAAATAAAAACAGTAATAATAATCAAACAAATGAAACCTGAGTCTAACAGTCTATAAAATGCAGCTGAGGGCTGTCAGGTAAACAGACAACAAATGGAATGATGGTCAATTGTCAGCTGACCCCAAAAGTAACCTTAGAGATACATCCCAAGAAGGACATGGCCACCATCCAGAAGGTCCTGCCTCAGAGGACACCAGAGGCATGGTAATATTTGGGAGCTTTTGAGGAGCACCAAGATCAACCCGTTGGATTGTCAAGGGACCTTAAAGAATAGCAGTACAAGGGATGGCCACTGCTGTGCAAAGAACAATGCAGTACTGTATCTATATAGAACGCTTCCTTTCTTCATCTCCAGAGTACAAAGGGTGGAAAAACAGAGGCATAGACAACAGACTTACCTAAAGTTCATATTCAGTTCTCCAGAACCCTGTTTGCTGTTCTCTAAAACTAAAGTTCATATTCTGTTCTCCAGAAACTGAATTTTGCTGGTGATATTTAACACAGCCCCAGAAAGGCAACTGCAGGTAAGTACAATATACCCTAATGCGCTTATCCCCTGTTCATATAGCTGCTTTCTGGCGGACAGGAGACAGTCCCACGCAGGTATGCCTGGCCATGCAGCATGGGCCACCCCGCTCTTTATCAAGCTATCAGGTTTGCTCAAGCAAGCAGGATATCACATGCTCCAGAGAAAGCCTTTGGCTAGACACATCTGTGCTCACAGCAAACCTGGACCCGATAGCCTCAGGGGTTCTCAAAGGTTGATGTAGGGACACCTTGAGACCCACATTTTAGAAACATCTCATGCCCTTGAGAACAACTTAAACTTCCATAAATACCTTTTTAGAGCTTAGAGAAACATGTTTATTTGGAAAACAATGAGAGAGGAAACACGCAGGGGATGAAATGAAGTGTGATCCCATTTTAAGGCTTCATACCATTTGATCAATTGCAGCTCAAAAAAACCTTGTTAGGGCACAGCGTGTACCTGAGACATCTGTGCTCCTTCTTCTACCAAATTAATAAACATCATCACTGAGCCGCAGCTAGTTACCACTTTTAATACCATCATATATAACAGAGAGATGAAAGCTCTAATGTCTCATGCAGAAGCCTGATGCTACTAGACAAACCTAAATGAAAATCTAGAAAAAAAACTTCAACAGGTGTTAACTGGTGACACCAGTTGTTCAATGACTTCAAACACTTTCCTACATAGAGTGTTTTAAACTCCTAGTTTCCTAGCTTCAAGTAGAAAAAAAGATTTCCGTCACTCCTGAGTCAGATGCCAATGTTATTGTTCAGAGCAGTCACTAGGTTTGTAGCTTCACATGCTCATATTTCCATCGCAGATTGCTTTGCTTAGGAGTGCCGAAGAGAAGGGGCAAGGTGACAAGGACACAGCTGCCAATATAAGAACATGGTGCTTTCTATCAATACAAGTCTTATCTTTTCCTCTGTATGCTTAGCTTAACTTTTAAAAAGGAGGATTCAGTGACTGGAAAAAGGGAAGTGACTCATGACTTAACATCCCTCACTGTATTCTGCACGGGTGATTACACACCCTCTACCCAGGGAAGGACTACTCCGAGGTGCTGTTAGCTTACTGATCCAGCTGCCCTGCTCTGTGTCCTATACTGTGCTGGCTGGCTTGCTCTCCAGCAGCTAAACAGCCTTGTACTAAACACCCAGCTTACTACAACCAGGAAGGAAAGAAGTGCCTTTGTTGCAGTCCACACATGCCCTACATTTTCAGGGGAAGTAAGGACTTCTCTGGCATGAACCTCCTCTGCCAAGCAGCTGAATTACAAGTAAATACAAGTAATAAGCTTTACTCCTTCCAGTGAGAAGTTGGCATAATTTCCTCCATGAACAGAGTTGCATAAACCCCATTTTTCCCACATGGCGTTATCAGCAGTGGTGTTCTACCTTGCAGGCTTGCCAGAGGACTGGGGGGGATTCTAGGCCACACTGTTTCAGGAAATCTTTATTGCAGCTATGCTCTTCTAGCATAACAACTTAAAGACAGTGCTAAATTCTTGTCACCAATTCTCTGAATGGTGACAATTCTCACCAATGCTTTCTGAAAAGTCACAGAAAAATTAAGTGTGTGAATGTGTCTAAAAGACAGAAAACAACTCATCAGTTGGCAGGCAAGTTTCTCTCTCATGCTATGAAGTCACAAGTACTGTTTTTCCCCTCCCGCAAGCCCAGTTGCACCGCTCTGTAAAGAAGAGAGCAGATAATACAAGGCCTCTGTTCCTGTTCAACAACTGACTGACTTCAAGGAGTTAAATAACACAGGTCTCTGCCTTTCTGAATCTCCATATGCATTGTCAAGCCAGCACTACAGCTAGCTTTGTTCTTGAATTTAAATAGCCTATGCATTTAAATTTTGTCATTACAGTTAACAGAGGAGGCCAAGGGCTTCAACTATCTGCTGTCTAAGAATAAGAAAGGCTGAAGTGATTAGGAACCTTTTACTTTCATTAGCAGCAATGCTTGGAGGTGCTGGAAGGGATGGGGGATATAATCAACTTCATCTGTTACAATGTTCTTCCATTTCAGACACTTGCTGTCCTAGAGATTTACACTTTCTTCAAGCTTATCTGCATGCTGGCATGCATGGCTATTTATTTAAAGAAGGGTGTCAGTGACACTCCCTGCTAAGAGGAGCAAAAACCCGGTTCTCATATTTCTCTGTCAGCTGTGATGTTGCTCGCTCACAGAAAAGAAAGTTTGGGGAATGAATCACAACTGTACATAAATCGAGACTGAATATTCAGTCTCCTGTTACTGCTATACTCATTGATAACACTACTATCTAGAATATGCTCAGCATTTACTCACACAAAATGAGACATAACTGGAAGGACAGAATCACCTCTCTTGGGACTCAGAATAAAACTGCAATGGATTTCAAATCCCTCCCCTTGGTTAGCACAAAGTAAATAACTAATGGGAGGCTGCCAGCCTAGCTACACTGAGGTTAATGAATAAACAACTGCCTGCAGTACTGACCTGCTTACTATACTTAAAATATGTATCTTTGATTACATCTTAGGGAGACCTCCTCTTCTATAAATAATCATTCAAAAAGATAAAGGCATTAAATCTTTTTTCCTTTGACAAAACGGAGATTATCAACATTTATACGGAGAAACTGCTATGAGGCAAACAGGCTTTCCATGGAGGACCTGCTTTTTATAGAAAATGTTGACTTGGTTGTGGAAAACAGAACACTGAAAAACAAGAAAAAATTGGACATATAGCAAAGAACATTCTGAAAATGTTAGCTCAGTCACACCTTGTTTTCCCCATTTCCTCTTTATGGGACATGCTCTCAATGTATACATTTCCAGGAAAACAATGAAGCAAGCTCAGAAAAGGGGAGATCATTGTGAATTAGGAGAGCTGCTGGCATACCGAGGTCACTTCTGAAAATGGGATTTAATTGCTTGGTTATGGATGCATTTTTGGAAATGTTACCCTAAGTGAATAAAATAATCAGTTTAACAAACACAATAGCCTAGATATCCAAGAGTGTCTTGGGTGATTTTGAATGTCCAACATGATAGACAATAAAGAGAAGTCATTTTCCAGTGTATTTTGTGGGAATCTCTGCCATATAATGGGTCTTAGACAGAGCATCTAGGAATCATTTGTCACTTGTGAAAATCTAGGTCATTTACTCCCCTCCTCCTGCTCTGCTTTTTTCATGCCAAATATAGAAAGAATTTTCTGGCTTCAGACTGAATAAAGTTGTTAATTACACTCTTTCCTAAAAACCTGCAATTGAAATTGGGGAGTTGCTGAAAGCTGTGGAAAGCTATTCTTTTTCATAATATTCTTTTGACATGTCTTAGAGGAAAAAGGAAGAAAGCCCATTTGCTGTTAATTTCTTAGTTTTGAGGATAATATTTAACAGAAGTAAATCCCTTTAAGGGCTCAACTATGCTCTTTGAAGCTAGTGGGAAAAAATCCCATTGAGTTTCATTGCAGAAGAACTAGCTTGCTGCTTTGAAAAATTATGTTAAGCAACCTGCAGTATGTTGTGTGATGCAAGAAAATTAATGTGTGCCATCACGAACTGCCAATAGGTTAAAAGGACAGGATTCCTGCACGTACTAGGCACAGTATAAAAATAAACAGATTATTTCAGAGTATACCACATCAATTAGCTCTTGGTAAAAGTATCTGGAGCAATTCCACCATCAATTCCTGGTGCTATAAAAGCCTCTATGTGTTGGTATCACTGACAGCATACCTGGCTCACAGGAATGTTAAGAGGTGCGACAGACGGATTAACATGCTTTGGAGATGAAAAGTGCTGCTTGAGTATTATCAAATTTATTATTAATGATGGAGCTATTAAAACAATGGGATGGCTAATAACTTGATTCCTTGTATCAGTGCTTTTTGTCTTCAGAACACTCTGGGGCAAACGCTTGCGTCACTGAGTCACAAAGCTCCTGTTGGTTTCAAATGTGTGAACAGATCTGGCTCTGCCCAAGCTTGAAATAACTTTTTTTAACATACAAATCCTATTCCCAACCTCCTCGAAGACTCAGAGGATCCTGCCTGCAGGATGTCCTCCACCTGCCCCTGCTAGGTGGCTAGAAGCACTGGGTTCTTATTGCTGTATAACCAAGGGAAAATCAGCTTCCAGTCTGGGGATTTTAATGTTGAGGGTAGAACTTACTTATTTACAGTAGGCTTCCAAAAGATAGGGATATAAACTGCTTCAGTAATCTAAGTCCTCTCTCTACTGATGGAGAAGGATGGGCACTCCTGCAAGGCAATGCATCCTTAGATGCCTGTGTTAGAGTGAGAAGAAATGCCTTCTGAACATAAGAGGGAACCAGAAGAATTAGCTTTATTAGACACCTATTTTTTGTGTGCCTATAGGTAAATGGAATGATTCCAGGCTCACATCACTCAATCCCTTATCAACAGGATGCAAAGGCACTCTACTAAAGGATGGAGAAATACAAGAGATGCACATCTCTTTAAGCTCCAAGACAACAACAATGCAGAGAGAGTAACAGCAACTTTATAGCAATGAGTGAACTCCTGCAGTCAGTCTTCTGCAAAGAGTTCAGATGGACTCTGAGTTTCAGCTCGAATCTAGGAAGGGAAGTCTAAGCAGGAATTTGGGCAAGGGCATGGGCATCTAATATAGCACAGACCAAATAAACCAAACTGCAAAGCGTTCTGCCAAGTATGGGAGGTATCAAGAGGCACCTGGTTCTTTCCAAAACCACACTGCCCATGCAAAGAAAAGGCCTGATCCTCACAAGTAGTCAAGACACTTCTGTTGTGACTGTACTGGTGGGATGGGACAAGAGACTCAGATACTGATGACGGTAGGAGTAATGTTAGCTTCTTCAGGTATTATTGCACTACTCGCCCTAACTTTGGCAGCTCAACACTTCCACTGTGTTTTTTATCCATCCAGCAGCCATTCCTCTGCCTTTCACATACAATATATAAACCAAGGCACAACGTTAATGAGCCGTTGCATATAGATGAGCTGGCAACCAGTCCGAGCTGACACAGCCACACATAAAAGCCAAAGAGGGCCTTGGGCTCTCTCCCTTTGATACAGAAGCTGTTGGACCAAAGTACTGCGGAAATCGCATGGTCTAGGGGACACGAAGCTGGGCAGCTTTTTCTCCCACCTCCCTTCTGCAGTCACCTTTACTGCGTAAGACACAAGGTAAGAGGCTCAGCGCCATACTGTTTTCTTGATAGCTGACTGAGGAAATCCATGATATTTCCAGATAGACTGTCCTTTCTGTTTCCTTGCACAAAATTGTCACCTAATGACTACAGCAAGGGAACCAGAGAGTGCTTTTTTGTGGAGTACGATGTTTGGATTTAGTCTGCTTACTCACTGGCTTCCTTTCCTTGGGCAATCCTCTTGAGAGTTCTCTGCTGCAGTTTCTGCTCCCCTAAAAGAGGCTACTGAGACTTAAGAAAACATCGTCAAAGAAAATCTCTGCATCTGCTGTAGTTATCTCAGAGAAGGCAGAAGATGGAAGTTCAGGCATTACTGTTCTCTGGGAACGCTGAGTAGTATTTCTGACAGTGACATGGGGCTGGAAGGGCCTTAAAGTATGGCTATGCAAACAAACTAGGGTGGGATAAGCTGATACAAGTTTACAGCATATTAGCTGTTTTGTGGTAACTGCCAGTATTGTTGTTTTAACCCTGTATTAGTACCAGCCAGCCTGTCTTCACCTCATAGTTACTTAAAGGCTAAGCATGTATACCCAGGCAGTTAACAAGTAGCAGCTAACGATTTTCACAGCTATAGCTTAAGTTCAGCGTGTTTTCAGTTTCACAGCAGTAACGTGCACATAGCAGAAGTTCCCTACATTCAGATGCACCGAGATGCTCAGAGGCTACAGTAACGAGTTTCTCAAAACTACTGTTAAAAAAAGTAACCACCCTTAAATTATCTTCCTTTTTGGGCATGACAATATGTAGTACATGCTTCACTTCCTTAATCTCACAGTCAATTACTTTTCTCAACCCATATAAACATCAGCAGGGAAAAAGAAAAATCTGCATATGTGTTAGTAATAAATTTAAAAATCAGGGCATACCACTTAAGGGTTGACTTGTCAGAAAATGGTAATTAAAAGTGTTCCAGCTGACAGTGCCCCTTTAATGAATTATTAGTAATGTTCTCTGAGAACATTCGATGAAAGACACCGTAAGAGTTCTTACTTAAACAAACCAATTTTCTGCATGATGCAACTTCACTGCACAAGAAGGGGAAAATCTCCATTATAGAATCAAATCACGAAAATAACAAAGTAATGGTTTGAATGATCAGGAAGTAACAAGTGCCCCCTCTATGCTGATTTCCTGTATTTCATATACCACAGCCTTTTTCCATAGGTGCTTATCTAATAACTGCCACTATTTTCTTAAATTCTGTTGAAAAAGCCCAGTAAGGTGTAGCATAAAAGAGTTTTTGGTCATCAGCTAGCTGTTAACAAGTGTTACACATACATACTACAGTGACTTACCAGAATTCTATGAATTCTATGACTGACCAGCTTAGTTTTAACGCAGATACAGCAATGCCCAGGGACTGATCCTTTCGGCTAATACCTAATCACACCAAAGGCTTCTGAGCAGTGGTACGTGCATTACACAAACTTCAAAATAGTCGGCTAGTGCTGGGCAGTGTCAGCAGCAGTAAGCACGCTCTCCTTCTAGGCACAGTCTTATAGGTGCCTTTGCATAACAGCCTCGGCACATGCCAATACATCTGATTAGACACAATTTGTTGTGCATACCAGCACGGTTTGGGCTGCTGGATCCTGACCCTGCTTTGCTGTGCTCTCGACTGGGGGCAGGGGAGCTGAACAAGGCAGCACAAAGCACATGGGTGAGGAGGTGTATGCCTGAGATGGATGAGCAGAGGGCATGGGACTCTTGGGCTGAGCTCTCAGGTTGAAAAGCAGACAGCAAGCAGCTGGAGGGAAAGTCTGTAAGGACTTGGAAACACAGCCCTCTTTAGTGGGAGTAATGTGTGGAGCGGGGAAGGATGAAGGCAAAGGGCACTAAATCTCAATCATGGATTTGTATTTGGGTGTAAAGGAGAGGGGGGGTTGGGAGATGGTGAGACAGGTAGTGGAAGGAGGTCCTCATGCCTCATGTCCTTTCACTGAGTTTCTTGCTGGTTTCCAGCTCCATCTAGATCTGTTGTTCGTCCTTGACTGTTTCAGGAGAAATGTAACAGAGAGCAGCTCTGGGAATTCACGTTTCTTGGCAGAAGTTCTGTGGACCCACCCCTATTGCTGGTAAGCAGTGATATTCTGGGGTAACTGGGTGGTTCTTGAAGGTGGGTGGTCATGGTGAAAGCACTTTCCAGCCATGGAGTTCAGAGTACCCTGCACCTGAAAGCCACTCTTGTGTTTCAAGTGTTAGCAGCTCACCTCAACACTCAACAACCAAGGTGCACCCTTAAGTCTCTGGACTACAGTGGGAATGAGGGGAGTCTGACACAGGAAGGTAGATTTACCTTCCAAGCCAAGTTGCTACAGAAGTGCCAGTTGTCTATTCCTGCGGCAGCACAATCCACCAAAAGATGTACTAGCACTGTATACCCTGAGGCTCTATTTCTTGTCCATGAAACAGGACTGTAGTTCAGCATGCATACTGGAGAAAAGGAGCTTTACAGTTAAGACTCAGAGTTTTTTCTTAGCCCACCCTGAATATCTTGACAAGTTTTTTCTGCAGAACAGGTAACTTGGACCACATACAGGCTGAGAGTGGCTGATGAGTTTGCACACTCCATACTGAGTGCTCACAGAGGTAAGGTGGTTTTATTCATTTCTTGATTTCACAATGCAGGGTTTTGACATGTGAGCATGCTTTCTCTGCAGTATTCCGTGATAAATGCAAAGTAATTTAAGTTTGCCCATACTTTAATAAACTCTCTCAACTGCCCTCTGTGCTGTAGGGAGAAATTACACAGAGTAACCATGGAACAGGTAACAAACAGAAAGAGATTGTTTGAAGCCCTAGGAATTTCTGTGCCAAATATAAAAACAAGCAGTTATACAAGTGACACTTGCATCATAGGATACAGCTACTGCGATCTGAATGGCCACCCTGTATGTGAATGCTAATATCAAGAGATAAAACAAGGAAGTTAATCTCACTTCCTTTATTTATCTAAAATTTGGAGGTTATGTCTAATCTTGTCACCCAGGTTGCTCACACAAACTGGTGGTGGGCAGGTGAGATGAGATGCCATGAAGAACAGCTCCTCTAGTCCTCATATACGCTCTAACTCTAGTGTCTCTCTTAAGTTAGCTGCCTGGGCTTTTCTACCATTTTGAGGGGTAAAGTGAGGTGAGAGTAAATCCTTCATGGGGTTTACACCACCTTACTAGGACTCTGGAAATCTTGAATGACATCCCAAGGTCTGCTACATAATTGAATTCTGCATGAACTAGAGCAACCGATACAAGATCTTTAAAAGCTAGTTAATGTCTGAGGCAAAAGCCTCACTTTTGGAAGTAATTTAGTCCCAGGTTCAAATTAGGCACTTAACAGAAGCAGACACTCAACTCAAAATAGGAATCTTGGTACCTAGAGCTGCTTGTGTAGCTGAAGATACAGGGAAGTTTGAGAGGAGTAATCAGATGGAAGCAATTCACCTTGAGATGCCACTTTCTGATGACTGAGATGAACTCTGAGGCACCTGAGCTACAAAAGTGGGCACTTCAATAAGTTCCCTCAGGCTGGTGGAATGAATTGACACCATAGAAAATTCCAACAAGACTTAAGCTCCTAAATGAATGGGAAAGATGCAAGATGCCTGTGCAGGTTAAACTATATTTTCCACTAGAAATGAGACAGTAGGCTATTTGTAAAGGGTATCTAAAAATTCAACATTCTTCTCAATTTTCTGTCTGGTTTTGTCTGGAACATAAGGACCTCCTGCAGGAAATGCATTAGATGCTGAACAGTAAGAGGCAGAAAGAGCCACCAGGTACTTGGTGATAGTTTAATTTAAATACAAAGACTTTCACAGTGTGGGAACTCATAATAAATCTAAACTTAAGACTTTAATTTGCAAAAGTATCTGCAAATCGGCTTAGTATTTGTCCATCCCAAAAAGCCACAGTATATTCCCCTCTGTTTCACTCCTTGCTGAGAATATTAAGATATTATGCAGCAGAAGCTTTTCTTCTTCTTAGATAATAAACAAGTTTCTGCCAAGATAGCAATTGGGCATCACTCATTTATATGCTCCTAAAATCTGAGCTCCATTAAAATTCTGACTACAGCAAGCTGATGCTGTGTTGCCAGTCTACAGCAACACATTCAAGAGGTCTCAAAGCTTTTTGCAATCATTGAATTTATCCACACAACACCCTAGTTTTGCTTCCATCTTATGAGTAGATGGGGAAATAGACACAAAGGGGAGAACATTTGTCCCATAGTACACAAAAAACTGTGAAAAGCCAGGAACTGAGCTCAGATATTTTGACTCTCTGGGGAATGCTTTATCGCTTGACTATGCTTCCTACGTCCTGCTGCCAGAAGCCACCTTATTAGGGCAGATTATTTTATGGGTTGAGACACAATACGCTCACTAAGTTTACTCTTTGCTGCAAGATAGCAAGGAATAGAATGTGCTGAATACTGGTCTCTGACCTTGGTAATAAGTTGATTTAATTGGATTTGATTTTTCAAATGTAACATCTCAAGTCAGCCATAAACTCTGGAATTAGCATATCGCATCTCAACACAGGAGAGATTTTAAAGTAGCATAAGGAGATGAAGTCCATGCCCAATGAATTTCAAATTACACTGAGGATGAACTCAGCCATATGCATGTCAAACTAAAATTGTGCAGGCTCTGAGTGCATCAAGCAGCAAAGTTATTACTGACTTACATTTGCTATTAAGAATGCAAAGTAGCTATTTTGCACCCAGTTTGTTCATACGTCTCTTCACATCAGTGACCCATGTGATGGGTCAATAATTCACTCAATGCAGACTGAAAGCCAAGAATGTCTTGCAAGTCAATTACACTTATATAAATAATTAGGAACACAAAAGTAACTGAAGGATTGGAATAGAAAAAGCTCTGCTGGTGAAATACTGCATACACCAGGGATAGCAGACTCCGTTCCTGTCTTTAGATTTTCAGCTGGTGTTCCTCAATACCTTCAGAGGGCACTGTGCATGCCCCTGAAAGCAGAAATTAGCCTTAAAAGTGGCAATTTTGAGTTTTAGTCTTTCAGGGAATAATCAGGTACTTGTGTAACTAAAAGCTATTTACTTCCTGTAGGAGATGTGAAAAAAAGTAGGACATTAGGCAAATAGCTGCCTACTAAGATTTGATTCTCAAGATTTGCTCCTGAAATTTGTTTAGCTTTCATGGTATTCAATTGTAATAAATCACAGGAATATTTCAACCAATCTACAAGGCACAAGCAGACTCTAATTCAGACAGACAAAATTTGCTTCGTCAGACCTTGTATGAAAGAGCACCAAATGCCTTTAATACCTCTGACTTCAGCTGGAAATCTCTGAAGTCAGGCTTTTTCACAACCCGTGTCTTGGGACCACAAACTGACTTTAAAAGGCACAGCAGGGGCTGCAGGCTATGCTATACATCCCTACAAAAAGCACTGGAACAATGGCTGTTACCCATGTCACGATGCAGCAGCCAAGAAGAGCTGAAGGAAGGAAACTATTGAGATGAGACTGTAATGGTACAAGATGTATCTAGACAGCTTGGTTGAACATCATAGAAATCAGGCTTCAGGAACCAGAGGTAGGACTAAATCTATCAATCAAAGTTTGCAGTGCTGCCAGCACTTGTGATTGGAGCACTACATGATGAAAAGAAATCTTCCGAACTACTAGTGTCTGACACACTTATCGTTGAACTTCAACTGATTAAACACGCAGCATCAGCCAGCTGATGCTGATCAGCTGATGCTGATCAGCATCAGCCAGCTGATGCCAATCTACCTTGCAGCTGCTATATGACAGACTTGCAGGCCCAGTGAGCCGAAAAAGGAGCATGGAAGATCAACAGGTAGCAGATGATGTGCTTCAATATAAGCTCAGCATGTCAGATGGACAGATACATAAAGGACCTCCTATAGGAGGAAGCCTATATTATACAAAAGGGTACAAGGAAACATGCATCTGTTCAGGAATGCAATGAATCCTTTCCCTTTTTAACAATTCTATGGTTTCATCATTGGTTTCTCTGCTCTCTAGATATATAGTAAGAATTAAGGTTACATTCTCCCTCCCAGGTGCTCCCATTCCCTATGTTACGAGCCGTAGCCCACCTGACTTTGATTACAGCCATCAGGGTGGTTCTTTATTCTTCTGAGGTAAAAAGCAAGTTCAAGAAAATTCAGTCCAAAATGCTTGTTAATGGAGAGCAAGTCTGGAACAATACTCCTTTCAGCACTTCTGCTGGAAAACTTCTGAATGACAGACAGGACACAGTCACTCAGAGGAACCTAACACATGCCACATGCTCATGAAGCAAATGGTCTGTTATTATTCCTGTCTAAGAGAAACTATCATCCTCAGTACAAAAATTCAAGAAACAAGGACAACTCGATTGCAAAACAATGCCAAATCAAAGCAACTAGCAAAACCAGCAAACAGACAGAAAAGTAGCAAAAGAACTGATAGTAGAAAAGACCTCTGTAAACTATATATGTTGGATTCACTTATGAGACTACTAGTTATTAAAGGAAGGGGTATGAGAAGTGCTAGGTAATAAAAGGAACAGAACTTATGCTGCAATGTAGCACACCTTTAATCTCTGGCAACTGAGACATGCAAAGATGGAAAACTACTTTACACACAGTTCAATGATATAAACTATCCAAGGAGAGTGCTACACATGTAGACACACTTTCATCTTGAGAGAAAGCCTTCCTCACTTTGTTCTTTGTTTACCTTAAGAAAGCAATAAAGTATGAAAGAACTGCCTTCTATATGGAAAAAAATAGCGATAATTTGTATTTATAGCACACCATTGCTCCTGAAAGATCTCAAAATACTTCAAGTGACAGCTGTGTTCAGGGATCATTTCAGTTACTACTGAAGCAACACGCTAGTCTAACAGGGCAGGGCAGCCCAAAAGTTGCTTTGTAATAAAATAGTACTCTACATCATGAAAAACTATTCTCAACATTAAAATAGCCTCACAGTCACATGTAAAGTAGTGGAATTATTCTTATTTCCTTCGCAGACGGGGAACATGAGTTAGGAAGCAATGGAAACAGTCTGAGACCACAGAGTCAGGACTACAGCTCAACAACTGCCTGTTTCCAGACCAATTAATCTTACTTTCTCCTCTTCACGTCCTTAACCATTTCAGGTGAAGCTGCAGGCTACTGCTGCAGACTGCAGCTACCATCTATCATGTCATCTGGTGCATCCCCAATTCTTCTTTCTCACAATCCTATCTGAGAAACACTCAAGGCTGGGGTTCCCAGTGGGAACCTGGCAGAGCAGGGATTTGAATCTGGCTTATCAAGACCAATGTGATAGTCCTATCTATGCTGCTATGGTTGGCTTATTGGCAACAAACCAGCACAGCATAGTGTGGTTTTGCCAGTTTAGAAATCAAAGTCACCTTGATAACCAGAAAAGACTGGGATACTGAAACTGCAGCCTAACTAATGGTAAGGACTGCAATAGGACAGTGCTCTTAACTTTACATGAAAATATTCCCAAACTGCTGACTAGGATAACCACCCACTACACCATTCATACTGGTGCTATAAGCAGGTGAAAGATTGCAGCAGAGCAATGACACCGCAGTGTGCAATTCACACCATGAGTTACAAGCATCTTTTTGGAGCACCTGCAAGCTACGTACAGTCTATATCATAAAAACACAGTGGCAGAAATCAAAGGAACTCTTCCTACTGCAGTATCATCCAGGTTAGGTGCTCATTTGCCTTTCCCTCATCTTCCTCAAGTTCACAGAGGGAGTATTACAGAGTTGACAAATACTACATCAAATCCTGTCTCTAAGGGTGACTGAGTGTGCAGTGTATGACCACACAGCAGGGCTAGCAATGCTGCGGTAGTCTGTTCTGAGTATTCTTTTACTGCGTCTCCTCTGGAGCTGGAATTGGCAATTCCCTGTGATGTGAACTACTGTGAGAAGACTTATGTCACAGCAACATTTGCTTTCTTGCTTTTGTTCCTTTAGCACTGCGCAGAGTGCAGAGAGAGCACAACTTCATGCTTTTCTTGTGCACTGAGTAAGCAAGAACCTTTTTCCAACCACATTGAAAGCCGTTGCAACAGCGCTAAGTGTATTCTGTCAGCAATATTCCCCATGCCCAGAGGTGGGTCCTTTTCAGGGTGGTATGAGGCCACTATCAGTTTAAATTTACCAACACTTTGGAAAGAAAGAGTGTACATGAACAGAAGCTTTTCTACAATAAGGTAATGCGGACTACTGAGATACCTCGAGATCAGATGCTGAAGCAGGGTCAGAACTGTCAGAGTGTTCACAGGTGGTTTTGGTTTGGGTAATGGCTGTCTTCTAGCTGTGTTGCTGATGCCTGAGTCAGCTGCCTCTCAGCCTTTGGGGTTTCTGCAGAAAGCCCTTTTCACTGCACCATGCTGGTGACTGAGACTTGACATTGCCAAGCTGTAGAAACACATTGTGAGTTAATGATTCAACCCCTAAATACTTCAGCAAAGAACAACAAAATGAGAGAACACGCAGAATTGGCTCACATGATTCTGTCCATTTTCCCTGTGACTTTTATGTGTGGTGTTTATGCAGTACTGCCTCCCTAGCCCACATCTTACTGCAATGTAGTTCTTTGGTTGCAGATAGGTTCTGCTCTCAGTCACACAGGTGAGAACTTATTACAGTCTGCCTTTCTCACAGAGTTCAATGCCTCTTTCTGGCAACAGAGAGGAAAAGCAACCAGGGAAGCCCTGCCTTTCTCCTTTAGAAAGTCTCAACAAAAAGCAAAGTGTTTTATTTTCAATACTTCACAGTAAATCAAAATTAATTCTCTTAAAGCAGAATACAAAAATAGCATAACACCATTGGTGAGTTAAATCCCTAAATTTTTTCTCTTGCAACCACAACATCACACGCAAGTCTGCTGCGAAGAGAATTATTTTGGGGTTTTTTTGACCAAAGAAAAAAAAAATCCCAAAAGACAGAATTTACTTGAGAAATAATTTCTCCCAGAGAGCCACTTGCTATTGAAAATTTAATATTTTCAGTGGAAACCTAATTGTCTGAAAATAGAAACAGCTCTGTTGGGAAATCCTGCTGTATAGTAAAGACAGCTTAGCTCCCAGTTCTCTGTTCTCCAGAGGCAAGATACCCAGCATGACTGCGTATCTCATGATGCAGCCTGAGGCTGAAGTTGATCATCTGCTGTGTGGGAATTCTCTGTCACAGTAGAAGGTGCTATGGGAGATACGGTCTAGCCATGGAATTAGTCTAGCACTGCAAAAATATCAGATAATGAAGTTTTCTTTAGTGCCTATGAAGTGATCATTGCTGGGGAGTGCTGGCAAATGTTTTTGTCTAGACAGAGCTATTTTACAAGTGCCATGTTTCTAGTCAGTGGCAGAAAGGGAGTAACTGTGGGCCACAGCTGGCCTCTTGCCTCCGTGGCACATAGGGCAGGAAGAAATGCTACTTCTGTAAATTTACCAAAACCTTAGCAGTGTTTGCATATATAAGACATGTCATTTGCTCGCCAGTCAGCTGAAGTCTTTAGACTCTCTCCCCCAGTAAATGGATTGTGTGCAGCACTAATTACAATATTATTAATTGCTAACAATGACAGTAATGTCTTTATTGCTGTAAATCCTTTATTTATATACCTGAAGTATTTTAACCTTTGAGGACCCCAAACACTCCTAAGCTTTCAGAAAACATGATTTGCTTGAGTGTTCACTGCTGCAGTGCCTGTTCTTTCATTTATTCATTTGCCTGTGTTCTCATGAATGAATTATTTCTTCAAGTCAGCTTTGTCAGGGGAAACTGCAGCCTGTCTTTTCAAACCATGTATACATTGCTTAGTGTGAACAACATTCCTGGATGCAAATTAGCTGCTGTTCAGCTACTACCGCTGAAACCTTATTGGAGGTGTGACTCCAAGGTGCACTCAAGTAACAACAGGGCTGCTCAGCAGCAGAACACATCAGGTAGCAAACCCTACAAAACATATACAAAGCACAATGAGAAGATCCAGTTTTAAGGCAGAGGGTCAGAAGCCCCCTGCTATAGGCTGGCAAGGTATTACAGCAGTCTTCCTGAAGTGGCTTAGTCCCTTAAGTAACCAACAGCTCCTGTAGAGACTATACAGCCCATATGTGTCAGACCATACATGTTTCCTTCCCCTAAATATAAGGACATGGGGGAAGCAAGGAAGGGGATAGTACATATCCTTCTTATATCACTGTTGGGGTGGCTGGGACAATTCTGGTTCACCCAGTTCAAAAGACAGAAGGATGAAACCACACTCCCCGCTATCTAAAGAGGAAAGTTAGGCACTTAAGAGAGCTTCTTCATTAGGTACTCACATAAACCTGTGTGCTTACAGTAATCTGAGATGAAAGACATCTGTTCTAAAGATATTTCATATTTACAACCTGCAGGCAGGTACCACTTTGCCTCTCCTGCTGAAAAATGGCTACCATCGCAATGGAAAAGGGCAGGTCTTTAACATCTTACAGTAATTCTGTTGAGCAGGAGAGAGGGCTAAGCAGGGGATAAGGTCCTTTGGTGTGTCCACCAGAAATTCCAGTTGGATTTTAGGTCGGCAAAATGTAGTCGCTTGGACTGGAGCTGTGACAAGACTCCCAGATTAGCAGGCTGAGCCGGATTGAAGGATCATATTTCCCACAAGGAACTGGCATTTCAGTCAACGCTTCAGAGGCAGAGCCACTACATTCCGTGCTCAGATGTGCTATCAGGAGTAAATACTTAATGATGACATTGCCAGGTCCAAGAAAAAAGCTTGCTTGTGTCAGCTTGCCAGTACCAGCAGGTCTGTTCCCTTTGCTAACGTGTCCATCAGAAAGATAAAGTGGGCATGGAGGACGGTGTAAATCAGATTCTTTTTACCCCCAGGGCCAACTGGCTGCTTTAGCCGAGCTTATATTCTTGCTATACTTAAAATTGATTCAATAGAGGGCTAGCTCTCTTTGGCAGTCCTTGATTCTGGTATAATTTTGATATAAGCAGCAAGACAGGGAGACAGGATGCTGCAACTGTCATCCCATCACCACAGGCACATTCCTGCTCTACCCAGGGCAGCTAGTGAAGGGCAAACAAACTATACTCTCCAAAGGTCTCGGCAGAAAAGCAGCCAGAAGATGATACACCATGAGACTAAGTGTTATAGTTTGCCTTCCTAATAAAAAACTATTTTATAAGGTATTAGGAATTGGATATTTCATGTATTTTGTTCAGAGAAAGTTCAACAAAAAGAAAAACACAGAAAGGACTGAAAGAAGATCTGAGTTTTGAAAAGACCTGAGCAGGACTGAAAAAAAAAAATCCTTTAACTCTGTATCCCCCTTTCTTCTACCTAAGCTTCTTAGAACTTCATCTGAATCCCTAACAAAGATGTGTTTCTAACAAAAGCTACGGGTTCCGTGGGCTGCTTTTCATTTATGTTGTCTCCCCCTGATGATTTGGTTCTGTCAACTTTGCTCATACATCCATTGCTGCAAGGGAAGAAATATGTGTGAAGCCACAGATATTAGAACTTCAGTGAAATAGTAGGTGACAGAACTTTGTTCTTGTCAAGCCCCCATCAAACATTAAACACCTTCCCCTTCCTTCACTCACTGATCTCCTCAAGTGCTGCACGTGGCTGAGATTAAAGCCATTTCCCCAGATTAATGTGCTTCGCACACAGCGTTGCACAAAGGACTTACCCAAAGAACAATTAAAGCGCCTGGTCATTATCCCCCACATTCAAAATTTTTCAGAACAAAACAATTGAAAGCAAGTAAGAGCAAAGAGAACCACTCAATTACATTTCTGAGTGAGCAGAGGAACTCCAGCTGGTACGTAGCAATCAGAGGAACTGTAATGATTGTTGTTACCTACTTGCAGGAATGCAGAGAAAGGAAAATGTAGAAATGTATCTGTTAACAACTAACTTTCTGGGCATTTATCAAATATTCTGGGTGGAGGGACTGATAGATTAGTTAGGAAAGATCAGGAGTCTGAAAATGGAAATCTGAAAGTTTCTGCTTACTCTAGTGATCACTGTGAAATAAGAGATTGGAACAGGGAAGTGGCAACTCCTTGTTTTCATAGCTAACCTTGACATGTCATCTTTATTAATTGAGTAGTTTTATTGGTAAATGCCCCATTGTTTAAGACAACATGCAGTGCACCTTCTAGAAACATATGCCTGGGGACAGCAGCAACTTTGTTAACTTCTGCAACATGGAATTTCACATGCAAGACAGACAGTAATACTGTGTTTATTTGGGCCTAACAGGAAACATACCCTGGTAAATATTAGCTAAGACATAGTCGGGTTACCTTCGCTGATTTAAACTGAAAGGACTTTAAGTGCTGTATTATATAACTCGCTTTATATAATCTCCTCTAGACAGTCTGTGATATACTCACAGCATGCTTATACAGGAGGGAAATTTTCTCCTGCTGAAGCAAATCAACACACTTCAGTTGTGTGTGGGAGCAAGAAAGATTTGTTGAAGGGAGAATTCCTTTGTCATCCTGCCTGAAGAAGGGTGTAATTCTTCTACTGCTTTGATCTGCTTGGGGGTAGCTTAATCAGGGCTTGTAAAACAGACTCTGAAGAGGGCATGTAAGATTTAAAGAGGCAGGAAAAGAATGGTACAGTTGGGGATCTATTTTCAAGGTTCCAGTCTGATGACCATGCTGATTAGCTTGCTGTCATCTCTTCTGTGATTATCTGTTCAATTTTATGTCCAGATCCTTGGTCAAATTTCCAAAAGTTCCAGTGAAGGCTGAATCAGACCTACCGCAATTGTGATAGCAATTTATCATGACCCCTAGCATGAGAAGATGGGCAGCTTAGAAACCAGACGTTTTCTTCAGTTTTCTCCCCTTCACAGCTGTTCAGTAGGTTAGGAGCACATCTGCTGTAGCTCACCTATGCCAAAGATATGCACATGCAGCTTATGATGGACAGGGTGAGGCATCCAGCATTTCACACTATTCTGGAAATGACAGTCAATGTTCACATTATTGCAGAAAAGGACAAAACAAATGCCGATGACAGCTGAAGCTGCATGATTTTGCACAACAGGGGTGTTAGAAGTTAAATACTGGAAAATTTCTTTTAATAGTGTTGCACAGCAATATTTTAGTTTTGCTCAAACTATGCATTAACATGAATATATTAAAAGTGCATCAGGAAAATAAAATTTGAGGATTGTTTAGAAAGTGACCTAATTCCTGCCTTCCTTGGATATGTGCTTAAAGTTTAACCTTTGTCAGCTACATTTCCAACCAATACATTCAGCAGCAAAAGTTTAAAACAGTGAAAAGCTATATTACAACAAAAGTGACCTTCATTTTTTTCATTGTAATTTTAATAAGCAGAGGAGAAAGGTGATTTCTGTCTAAGTGCAGAAAGAAGGCAACTGTATGAGACACAGAAACAAATTCCTTCTCAGGGCTGTTGCTACAAATAAGGATATCAAATAATAGAATTTACTTCTGGCTTTACAAAATGTAATTCATTTTTACTTAGGCTCCATCACTGATAATTTAGTATTTTCCCTTTGCTATTGATTATGATATCTAAAGGTATTCTCTGGCCCCTGTAACTACGTCTAATGGAAGATTTCTGTTTTAGACAATTAAAAGATTAGGCAGCTTCTCTAAATTAATCTAGATGCCCACAGAGTAAAGGAAAGACTTTGCTAAACAGTTCTTTCCTTCATAAAACAAGTGTGGTGACAAGTGGACCCTCAGAGGGTGCATATGCTTCCTTTAGTGTCAGTTAGGAGTCAGCTACACAACTGTCATAGGCAATTATCTAACATTTAAATGGCTGAAGTTAAATGAGACAGATTTCACACTAAGTAACTCACATCAGTATGTCTAATCCACTACATGCCTATGGATTATCCCCATTTTAGATATATGAAATTAGGGCTTAAGGGAGCAAAACAACTCTTGCACAGATATTTAAGCACATTATTACCCCCTGCAGTCAAGCAAAATTTGGGCAGTCCATTTGACAACCATTTGAGCCTAAGCATTTTGCTCCTAGCCAAAAAGGGAAGCCAGGGTGGGACAGTGATATGATACAGGGTTTCAGGTTAAGTGTTGTAGCGTCTTTAGCTTGCCTCTCAAAAAATCATTCCTAAGCATTGCTTTAGGGTCACCTTCTATTGGGAAGGGTAATGCAGCAGTAAAGTAACAGGAACAAACAATTACAATGGCCCCAGTATCTCCTGCTCAGAGATGCACTCTCCACATCCGGGTCCTTCTAAAGAAAACATCATCCATAGCAGCTGCAGGTCCCCAGAATGTTCAGGTCTCTGTATGGCTGGGGACACTACATCCTCAGAGACACAATTAACTCAGAACATCCTTTGTGTGAGTCAGCATTGAGAATATTTTCCCCTCAAGTTCTTAATTTTTTTCAGTTGTTTTTAAGCTGAAGCATTTTGCCCCCAAGAAATACGATTACAGTACACAGTTAAACTCAGCTACATGAGATGAATTTTGTTTAACAAAGGCTAAATAAATAGGCACACAAGGGTATGCTTTCAGGGTGGGTTAGCACTGTGCACTAATCTAACACATCCTCTCTGGCAACAAAACACATTTTATGCTTGAAGGGTGATCAATTCTGAAATCAATTATTTCTAAGAACATTCCTGAATTTTGGGTCAAAATCAGAGCCTAGATCTGTCTATGAACATAACAGGCAAACTCTAACTCTACAACGGATCAACTGCCTCCCACATTCGCATGTCTGAATAACTCCAAGACTGGGAATTTTCCAAATGTAGGTTGATCCAAATTCCAGTCTGAATACATCTGTAGTATTTTCTCCATCAATGACTCTTGTTGCCTGGGCCTCCTGTTAACACAGACAATCATAAAGGACAAAATTAACAGGGAAGCAGAGCTACCCTTTCCTTTAAGAATGGATTTCTGAACCTGATCCTTTAGTATTAGTATTGCCTTTGTGGTGAGCAAGCATCCAATTCTCCTGCTGCTGAAATTTAATCTTTTCTTTTATTCTCACCTAAGAGTTCTATTTGAGATGCTTTTGGGATTCCAGAGTTTGAAATTCACACCCTCAAACCCAGTCTATAACTATGCTAAAATAACTGCATATCTGGCTTAACTATGCCTTTTGCATCTACTCTCATTTCTTCCTAAATTCACTATCCACATCACACCCGGGTTCTCCTAATGCTGATGTACACACACACACATTTGCATAGACGGGCCGCACTTTATCTTCTAAAAGGCAGAAAAACCTCCTCAAAACCCAGCCACTCCCCACCAGTTTTCCCAACGTATGTCCATGATGAAGTTACCTGCTTCTCTATGCCTCCACTCATTCAACTAAGCAGAGGATAATATTAACAGTTGACTGATTCAAAGTTTACTGAGCAAGCCAAAATGATTATTTTTTGCTGGAATGCTCCTTAGGCAAGAATCTGTTAGTTTCCTCATATACTTACTGGAACTTTTCCCCACCAGCTGAGGGAAAATATGCAAATTATATAACTTTTTCCTAAACAAGTGTCTTGAGACTTCGTCAGAATTTACTTCTTGCCTGCAGGTATAAACAAAACCTGCATTACCCATAATGTTTATTATTTCTTACTCTCCAGAACACTATCAGCAGAGGGAATGTTCAACTACCTCCGGAAACGCTTTACCAGCCACATCAGAGAACGTAGTCGGCGAAGAGCAAGGCTTGTCTCCAAAGATGGAAGGTGTAACATAGAGTTTGGCAATGTAGAACAGTCAAGGTTTGTTTTTTTGATTGATATATGGACAACTATCCTGGATCTCAGATGGAGATACAAAATGACTATCTTCATTTCAGCATTCTTAGGCAGCTGGTTTCTCTTTGGTCTCCTCTGGTATGTTGTGGCATACATACACAAAGATCTTCCAGAATTCAACCCTTCCATAAATCACACCCCCTGTGTTGAGAATATCAACGGCCTGACTTCAGCTTTCCTGTTCTCCTTGGAGACCCAGGTAACCATCGGTTATGGCTTCAGATGTGTCACAGAACAATGTGCCACTGCCATTTTCCTGCTCATCTTCCAGTCTATCTTGGGGGTAATCATCAATTCTTTTATGTGTGGTGCCATCTTGGCCAAGATATCAAGGTCCAAAAACCGGGCTAAGACCATCACCTTCAGCAAGAATGCTGTCATCAGCAAACGTGGTGGGAAGCTCTGTCTCCTTATTCGGGTAGCAAACCTGAGGAAGAGTCTGCTGATTGGGAGTCATATCTATGGAAAACTTCTGAAGACCACCATCACCCCAGAAGGAGAGACAATCATTTTGGACCAGGTCAACATAGAATTTGTGGTTGATGCTGGCAATGAGAATCTCTTCTTCATTTCCCCATTAACTATTTATCATATCATAGATAAGAACAGCCCATTCTTCCACATGGCAGCAGAAACCATTCTGCAGCAAGATTTTGAATTGGTGGTGTTTTTAGATGGCACTGTTGAAGCCACTAGTGCTACTTGTCAAGTGAGGACATCCTACATCCCAGAAGAGGTGCTCTGGGGTTATCGCTTTGCTCCCATTGTGTCCAAGACCAAAGAAGGGAAATACAGAGTAGACTTCCAGAATTTCAGCAAGACAGTGGCTGTGGAGACTCCCCACTGTGCCTTCTGCCTCTGCAATGAGAAAGAAGCTAAAGCCAAAGAGAAGAAAGGTTATGACAATCCTGGTTTTGTCTTGTCAGAAATTAGTGAAACCAGTGACACAAAAATGTAGTTCCAGATATTCATGGGACTATCTTTTTTCATCATTAATTCAATCTTGAGAGGATTAATAACTTAGTAAAACACAAAAAGAAACACAGGTTTGTTAACTCTGAAACAGCATTTATCTTCTCAAAAGCCTCAAATCAAAGAGGAACAGAATACCAGTGATCTCCAGAACACTATTTAACTACACTCTATATATATTTCATAGAACTTATATTTTTATACCTATGGGACATTTTATGAAGCTGCTATGTTGGAATGTCCAACTCACTTAAGTTCCCAGAGGCATGCAAGTCTGTTAAAAAGCCTGAAAAGATGGAGGAAAAACTTCAGGACATGTTGAAGATACAAAGCTGCTGGAATGAGAACATGAAAAGGGGAGACAGAAGGCAAAGCTAAAGAAACCTTAGGAGCCAAAACGTCAAAAAAATGTATGTTTCTGGTTGCCAAAGTCCTCTACGAAAGCAGACGCTCTGGCTCTGGAACACTTGAGCACTTCTGAACATTTTGCAACAATTCTTTCTTTCTTTGAGGCTGGTACTCCTACAGAAATGGAGCATTAAGGGATGGTACGTGCTTAGGAAGCTAGAAAAGACAAAGCTTGGGCCATCCTGCTGCACCTAGAACTCTAAAATACGACTCCTCTGCTGTGAAAGCCTTTGATTCCTTTCAGGGAAAAATAGCCAAATGGGAATGAGAAGTGAAAAACCAAGAAGCAGAGACCCACTATGGGAGAAGAGGAATTTTGCAGCTTATTCCTAACTGTCTCACCCTTCAGATACTCTTCCACTTCCTCAGGAGCTGGCTAACTATAAAATTAGGAAACATCTGAAGACAACTGTCCAGAAAGGTGAGCCACAGTGGGGAGATGAAGAACACATTGATTGATTCACACCTGGCAGAAAAGCAATCCACTGGGAGAAGAGAGGAAATTCCCAGTTCTAGATGTATCCTTCAAAAAATCCACAATGCAAACACAGATTATCTTTTCCTTTGAAGCATGAAGGTCTTTTTAAAACAAAAACACAGCGTAGGAGCCTCCCACCAACAGTGGACTTCAGATTCAGTTCCAAACCGTTCATCTCACCACAGCAAAATGTGCATCCCTACAGGAAACAAGTTCTGCTCAGTGGTAGCTAAGTAGTGGTGAACATTTTCCAGGTATGATTTTTGACATTTAAGTTTAAAATGCAACAAGAAGCTTCAATAACTTTTTGGTGAATTTCCACTTCCTCACAGCCCTCCCCCTGCACCCACCCCCCCCCCCCCCCCCCCAACTAGTTCTTTTGCTGAGAGTTCAAGTGGCAGACCAAAGAGAGGTTTTTGGGGAACTCTTCCCAGTGATGTAATACAGCTCATCTATTTTCAACTCTGGTAAAACGGAAGCATCTTTTTAAAAGCTGCTGGACTGAGCAGTTTTAAAAGAAGGGGAGAATTAAGCAGGTCAAATGATGACAAGACAAAGTTATTTTGCAAATGAACATAATGTCAGTATGGAAATCAAACTCTGGGAATCAAGAGTGTTCAGGTCTCAGTCCCAGTGTAGTATCAACCCCTCTGTTGGTCCAGAACAAATCACTTTAGTATGTATCTCAGATTTGCCATCTGTAACACGGGACCTAAAGTATTTATGCTGTACAAAGAACAATGTTATGAACAATTATGTCACTAAAGCACTTTAAAAGCCAGTTCTCAACTGTCTCAATCTTTCCGCTCTTCAACACACCAC
Source organism: Haliaeetus albicilla (assembly GCF_947461875.1). Lineage (NCBI taxonomy): Eukaryota > Metazoa > Chordata > Aves > Accipitriformes > Accipitridae > Haliaeetus > Haliaeetus albicilla. The sequence continues at coordinate 45,599,344 of NC_091489.1, forward strand.
TGTTATACCCTTCTTCACTTCTAGATGGAAAGGTCAGCACAGAAAGTTCTGTTCTCATCACACATCACAATTACTAAAAACAGCTGCACTGTGGCTAGAACTATGGAATGCTAGAACCACCAGCCAAAACCTTCAAGGTAAAACACTGGGCAATATCGGTGAATTAAGTGCAATGTTTTTGCAACCTTGCAAAATAACATTGTCAATTGTAAAAACATTTTTACAGTCCCAATCAGCACAGCATCTGAGCCCCTCCAACCATTAGTGTGTCTCAGATTGTCTGCTTGGAAGGACAGTTGTTTTATCCTCCACTCTGAATGGCAGACCAAAGCACACACAGCAAATGATTAGTGGTCATCCACAGAAATCCAGGAGGGAGCAGGGAAGTAAAATGAAGTCTCAAGAGTCCCAGGCTTGTCTGAACCAAAAGGCTACTGTGTCGCTCAGCCCTTCCGTAGTTGCTTCTACATTTCCTTTATAGGCTTCCTGGACAGTTGCCCTGTGTGTCATTTCCCTAGAAAGTGGTACTGTCAGTATCCAAGGCTTACAAGTTATACCTCTTACCCCTGGGAGAAGAGATGCACCAAGATGCCCTTAATAGAAGTAGAAAGATAGTCTTCACTGCACAAAAAAAGCAAGTCAATAGGAAATCCATTTAAAAGGTCAAACCCAGCTATGCAATGAGGAGACAGGAAAGATTCCTATTTTGAGTAAAGCTGGTTTGGGATGTTAGTGCTAGGGAGAAAAAAAACCAATCAAATACTACACCAGTGCCTGTCCAAGAGGTGGTGTTCATCCTCCAAAGTTTAAAGGGTCCCTAAAAAATGCACTTTCAGGCAGGCACTGCTCTTGGAAAGCCATCTCAAAATCCTAAACCTCTACGTTCTTCGTGACACAGCTCTTTAAACTTTTGCCCTATGTCTCTACAGCACAAGCGTGAGGAGGCGTTATTCCATGTCTAGAAGTATTAAGTGCTACCACAGATCAAAGATACTTGATCTCACTATAAGGATGATTACCTATTGTTCACTCTATTCTGACAGTTACACTTGCCTCAAAAGCTAGCTATGCTGCCTACAGTAAGGGAAGGGTGATTGTATTCTTCTGCATGTTTTGGTATCAGAGGGGGGACTGGCTACTGCATGAACAGAGAAGATATGAGGGGGACATAGCCAAAGTTGACAGGGCCATGGCTGAGCTATCAAGCTTACTTAGAGGGGGATCATACTGGGACCTAAATGGGAATCTTGGGCTGAAACCCTCCTCCCATGAGCCTTCTGCTGATTGTCACTTCAGGAAACACCTGCCAGTCCCCGCCTGCCAGCCGTGCACCAAGCAGGAGATAGAGCACTGTAGTCAGAGCCCAGCAGCAGGAGAACAATGAGTGGAATTTCCTCTTTCTGTCCAGAGAGGGTTGTTTGTCACCAGAGAGATAAAGGCCCAGGGCAGGGAAAAAAGGGTTATCGGGAGACATGCCACGCACAGTGCCACTCAGGACAGACTCCATAGGAAATCTATTTTGGGGGCTGTCACCCCTACTGCCATTAAAAGAAAGTTCAGTTAAGAGGATGAAAATAAATTTAATCTTGCTGAGCAGAAGTGGCCAGAGGGAACCACAGACCCGATACTGGAAAACAAAGACTGGTTTCTTAACCCATGACACTTTCATTTTTACATCTCCATAGCACTCTTCTCAAGCTTTATGGTTCTCTTCTCTCTCCTCATCTGTCCATCCAGTCTGCAGGCTGCCCATACTGCTGCAGCAACAATTAGTCCTTACCACAAAGTGGAACATGCAACTGAGGCCAACAGCCTAATCAATACAAAGCAAAGGACTGAAGAGAAAGTCTTGTCTCTTCAGGAGAAGGGATCAGACCACGTACTTATTGCTGGATTAAGGCCTAAAGGATTTAGCTGTGAAAGTGTTAGCCAAGCAGCTAGGCTTGGGAATAATATGTCTGCACTAAACTTAATTTATCTTCTCATTTCACAAACAACATGTTTCTTCTACTGTATTTATTTTAAACATTCTTTCAAGCTGTGCATAATATTTCAATCATTTTGAAATAGATTTACCCTCCTGCTGGCAAATGAATAAGGCATCCTGCTGACTGCCGGAGAAAGGGCCATGAATTAAAATAACTGCTTTTAGTAAACTGACATGTGCTAGTTAGCTGTCTCCACACACTCATTGGTAGTAACTGGTGAAAAGAGACCCCTAAATAACAATAATAATAATAAAAAAACAAACGCTGGCAAACTGTTTAGATACTTGTACTGACTTGCATTGTTGGAATGTGGCAGACCACTGCTAACTAGCTCACAGCAACTGCCTGGATAACTTCTGCATGTACACGCTTCCTTGTAAACTCAACTACTCACCCATAAACAAGTCAGCAGTGTGCAAAGCCCCGACACAAGTGAGAGCAGCTGAGGTGTCATATCCTCTTTCCTCTCCCCAGGCAGCAAACTGATGTGGTTAGACTCATGCAAATTCAGCTGGGAAGAGCCTTTATTTCCCCTTCCCTTTTATTTTGCCCCTTTCAATTCACCCCCGCCTTGAACTGTCACGGTGCTGGCCCAATTCCTGTTCCCCAAACAAGCAGGGAGAAACCACAGCACAACGCAAGGAATGTGAGCAGAGCCCCTGCTGCGCCAGGGACGGGGAAAGCTGAGCAAGTTCCTAAAGCCTCTGGTGAATCTGTGTCTACAGCTTCTTGCTGCAGCCTGGGGAACCTCTACGGCAACACCATCACTGGCCCTAAATCACATATAACCCTGTGACGGTGTCACTGGAACAAGAGGGAGAAAGGCTAGAGCCCCCTCTCCATGGCTGCTAGAATACACAATATGTTTCCTGAGGCCAAGTTGACATTCCTGTGGTGGAAGCATCTGTCTGGGGACGCTTACGACTTGCACAAACTCACTGCTGCACAAGACAGACATAAATTCTCCCTGCTCCAGGGAGGTGGACAAGGAATGGGAGGCGGACAAGCAATGGGAGGCTGGAAATGAGACAATCTCACTTCACGTCTCGATTTGCGTGCTGCTGGCCAAAATTAAGTGCGGAAAGTATCAAAGCCCTTGCTCTCCTGGGTGACCGCATCCCAGGCAAGCTCTGCAGAGGCAAAGTTACCGCATTATTCTGTTATGACAACCCACCACAGAGGCAGGCTAAGATGCTAGAGACCACGCAGGGGTGCTGTCGCAGGGATCCGAGCGATCCTCTAAGTGTCTTCTGTTTTGCTGCCGCTGGATGGCACCCCTTACCTCCAGATCAACTGCACAGCCAGCTCCGATCTCCATACAGGCAGCAACCCTAAACTTCGCATTGGCAGTGCAGCAAACTTAACAGCGCGAACTATGGCAATCTTGAAAGCGCAAAGCAAGGTTTTATTGGGACTGTTCCTTATTTTATTACACGAAGTTTAATGCATTTAGTGACTTATTTTTGGCATGAGCTCTGCTAGCTGGATATATTTAGCCACTTCACAGAAGTGTTGGGAGACTTAATTCACTGCAATGAATTCAGAGGTGATGTGTAAGTGGAGGGTTGGGGGCTGTAAACATCACGTCTGCAGTGGCATCTAAAGCACCCTTAACAGAGTCTGCAGTAGGTGGGGTGGGTTAGTAACAGTGAGGCTGGGTCCAGGGAGACCTATATTCCATATGCAACTCTGTGCTGTAACTTCAAGTAAGTCACCACTCCCTGCTTGAGCCTCAGTTTCCCCGGCTGTTAAAGAAAAAAAAAAAAGCAACAACACAGGCCACCTCGGGAAAGCTTTGAGTTCTAGCTCTTTGTTAGTTTTGCAACAGTGCCCAAAAGCGTCTGTTCAGCTGAAGCCCCCCTCCGATTTGGAAGCGTTCCTGGTACATTACAGAGCCTACAGAAACTCACGCAAAGGATTCACTGCCACCGTAGCAGTGTTTGTAAAACCGTTATATCAACTCGACAGCGTCTAGAAGTCCAAATTACAACCCTTTGTGCTCCTGTGCCAGGAGCTCTGCAACCACCACCAAAGGCTCCTTATAGCCCATTAATCCCTACAGGGCTACTCCTCAAGAGGGCAGACCCCCAGCCCAGCGGCTTTTCCACACACGCCCAACCCCGAGCACGCTCGGCCGTGCCGGCACCCTCAGCTGCCCTCCCCCAGCTCCTCCAGCACCCACGCACCGCTTCAGGCACCCGAGACCCGGCGCACAGCCGCAAATCCGTCGCGCCCCACGCCGTCCACAAGCCACCGGCCTGCGGAAGGGCGGTGGGTGGCAGACCCGGGGCAGGGCTCCCTCACCCCGGGGCGGGTGGCTAGAAGGGACCGGTTACCCTCCACGGTGCCTGGGGGGGGGTAAAGGGGAGTGGAAGTGGGGGGGCAAATCCTCCTGGCCGGCGCGGTTCGGGGGTGCAGTACCTGCTCACCGGGGGCGGGGGGCGACGGCGCCTCAGCTCTGAGGGGAGGGCGACCGTTAGCGGCGCGCGGGCGACCGTTAACGGCGCGCGGGCGACCGTTAACGGCGGTGCGCCGCCCCATGGCGGCCGCGGCCAGGGCCGCTCCCTCCTCTTCTCCCTCCCCGGGGACAAGGCTGCTGCTCCTGCGGCCTCCAGCCCCACGCTGCTCCCCAAATTCCCAATCCCCCCACCCCAGCAAGGCGGCGGCTTGCCGATGCCCCTGTGTCCGCAGAGCTGGCTGGGAGGTTTTCGACCACTCAGCTCCGCGTCAGCCCTGAGCTTCAAGAAACAGAGCTTTAGGGAAAGTTTCAAACCCTTTGCAGTAACATCCACCCTAAAGAGAAACCCGACTTGTTCGTTTTAACTTAACGCTGTGGTGTATCAGCCCTACAGGTCTTGAGGGTGACGGAAAACCTAAGGCTGGGGTTCGGGTTATTACAGGTACCATCTGCCACCACTCGCAGCATAACCTCCTCCAAGCAGGCACACGAGGAGACTTGGAAAACCGACCTTGCCATCCCCAAGGGCTGGAGATGCCGTTCATCCCCGCGTGTGACCTGCTGGCAGCAGCCAGCACGGGCCCGTAGCAGAGGAGTCTCCTTTGGCTTGTGCGCAGGGCTTTGCAGCAGCGGGGAAGGTAAAGTAGATCCAGCGTCGGACTTTACAGCTCCAGGAGATAGAAAGTTAAGGAAAAGCCAAAGCAAATAACAAGTTTTCAGCAGTTCCTGGAAAGGAAGAAGCAAGCTCTTGTGTTGAAATAGCTGTGCATCAAACTGCCAGAGTCCCTGGGTCGTTCCTCCTCCTCCTCCAGCAACTACAGCTTCAAATAAGAAATACAGATCTTCATCCTTTCTGCCTGTTCCCAGATAAGGAACAGCTAGGCCCCCCTCATGAAAACCTCCCCTGCCCAAAAAATCTTCCTACTTGTTTGCTGCAGCTATTTATACTGGTTGAAGTGGCTGCTCAGCTGCAAACACCCCTGGCCATCAGTGACACACCTGCTTGCACGGCACCCTGTTAGGAGCAGCTTGTTCCCCGCTGTGGAGGCGCAGTGTTGATGGGGGATATTGCTGTGGTGGCCTCAAAACTGCTTTTCTTTCTTTTTAGTGGGTTTAGTATCAGGGTCTGTTTGCTACTCTTGGAGCCTGAAGAGCAGAATATTACCAAGGATCTCTAATTCTCTTCTGATATGATAGAAGAATCCGAGCATTATGTGCAGGGATTTCTACCTCTGTAGATGAAAAAATCGTAACACACAAGCTAAATTATGTGTTATGTGTCATTCTTAGCATGACCTTAGTTGGAGGTCTCTTAATTCTTTTCTAATAGGATGGAAAAGTCTGCACTTTATTTGCAACGAGTTCTGCTTTTACAGATGAAAATCATAATATATATGTTATGCTAGGTATTGTGCAAAAGTATACAAATAGGGTCTTTGAAGTGAATTTATAAACCCCAGCCCCCGATGTGCCTCTAGACTACAGCTCTAATTAACACCAAATGCAGCAACACTCAGTCTGATGTGGGAGAACCTACTTTGCTAGGAAGCAGGCTGAAGTCTAACAAACTAATTTCACAGAGGTCATTAAAAATACTGTATCAGCACGGCAAAGCAGCCTGTAAAAAATCTATTATTGTAATAGTATAATAAAGTGAAGCTGGCTCCTTTAACCCAGAATTTACAGACCAATGGCTCTTTTCTTCTGACAGTAGGGGTGGGAAACAGCAGCTGGGTTCATCAGTGCTTTTAATATGAAGCTTCAGGCATAGTCATTTACTGTCATTGTGAACAGTTAAGAAGGCATATGAAATATTACCGGGTAAGTCCAGCTTCACAGCAAATATTCGCACCAACAGGAGTTATGGCAAATTTCCCACGTAGTTAATGTCTCATTAGGACTGGAATACGCTTGTTGGGCGGTAGTGTGAGAAATACTTCCTTCTCTTTACTAATGGGAAGGTCTTAGCGTGGGGAAATCCCTCTCCCTTGCAATACTATTAGGTGGGGTGGAAATACAATTCTTAGGTATATAAAAGCAGTAAGACACTTGTGTATACAGAGGATGGGTTCTGGCATATGAGGATTATAGATAGGAGTAATCTCAGATGCTAAAAGGATTTGCCATCTCCTAATTTAGAGCATCTAACAAGTGCTTCAGCTGGGAGGTCCTTCCTCTAGACTCTAAGCAGTGATTTGGTGGGGATAAAAAGCCTTCTTCAAAATATAGTTAAAAGCAGGTTCTAAACCTGACATCTGTAATTAAGCAGTAAGAGTACCTTCTTGTTCTCCCTTTCTCTGAGATGCAGACACTGAGGCAGGTACAACTCAAATAGAGAACATCACAAAGACCCCAGCTAAAGGAGCTGGAGCTCTGAGATTGTAAAGCCGTCACTGATTCTACTTAATAGACAAACTGCAGTATCTATTTATAGAAGGTGAAATGTGAAGCTAATTCTAGTTTGGCATATTTAAGCTAGAGCTCATTCAGTGTTTGAACTGGGGAGTAGAACAGAAATACTGGGTGAATACTAGATCACTAGAAATTAATAGCTAAATTACCACTGATTTCAATGGGAGCTGGGTTTCCTCGTGAGATTTGAATTCTGAACTTTGATGCAGAGAAGATTTTCTGCTATCCCTGTTGACTCACAACTCACAACCATGTGATCCCAACCATCTGTTTGGTAACCTTTCCGATTTCAGCCTGAAATACTTGACTTCCATCTGCCTCGTCCTCCTGGGAAAAGCAAAAAGTAGCATTAGTACTGTCAAATTCCTTGTTTATTTTCTCTCAGTGTATCCCAGAAACTTGGACTGGGAGGGGAGATTCCCCCTGTTATCACCCCTAGAGCTTCCAACATGGCAAAGTCAGGCTGATATTGAGGGGTACAAATGGGCTACTCTGATTTGTATGTTATTACTTGTTCTTTACCCGAGGAATGTAAACTATTAAGATCTCACGAAAATGCTAAAAGGTGCCTGGGAAGTGCCTCACCAGTCCGAGGCTGTCTGACACATTGGTGTGAGTTCTCTTTACTCCGAGATCTCTTTATTCCATGGGAATGCAGCCTGCAGTGGGCGGCAAACTATCTAAAGCTAAATATTACCAAATACTAGCAAAGGTTAATATCAGCATGTACCCCAAAGAGAAGGATGAAAGGAGACAGAAAGGACCTGAGCTGTGGATGCTGCTGATCACCTTCCATCTCAATCTGGGCTCCTTCATGTTGTTGCAAGTTGGACAGCCAGAAACAGATGCTTCTGAAATTGTTGGTTGCTTTCAAAAGCCTTTTTTTCACCAAGGATCCTGCTGGCCGAATTTTGCTATCAAAGACACCTTTGCACTTTGATAACCTTCAGATTCTGCCTTTCGACGTTTTTGTGCAATCTCAGTCTTCAGATTTTCCTATGACTGGCAACTGGGCAGGCACACTGTATTAAATAAAATACTTGATATTTCTATTGATGATGCATAGCCAGAATGAATCTGGATAGCGCTAAAGCGAAAAACAATAGAGATAAGCAACAAAACACTCACTCTTATGACTAAATTGAGCAACTGTGGTTGAATACACAAACGGAACAGCCCTGTTGTGGTTGAACACGCTAACATGGCTCTTTTTCAGAGCCCAGGCTTGCTAATCAAGCTGGTGAAAGCTATTGTACTAGAAACTTTGCAACAAAAGGTTGTGTGTGGAGGAAGGAAATGGTGTACTTGTGCAGTTATGTATTTCTAAGGGTTTATCAAATCGGCAGAAAGATCAAGCTATCTCTGAGGACCACCGTGTGTCTGCAAAAATACAGGAAGTGCCTTTGCCTGACCTTTATACACAATCAGAAGATTCCTTGGCAGTGCTTGTTTTTGCAGCCTCTTACTCCATCTCAGGAATGCTTTGGAGCACTGGCTTTCCCTGGGGTTTGGGGATAGGTGAGAAACATGAGCAGGCAGGCAGGCTGTAATACATACAGCATTGCATATATACATTCTGTCAATGACTTCTCGAGTACCCTAAAGAGCAAAGAGACAGTGATGCCTGTTGGGTCAGTTATGGCCCTCGCGGGGAGGCTGCGTGTCCTGGCACTTGGCATGGTGCTGTGACCCCATCGCTGGGGCACCAAACCAGGGTCTGCTCCCAGCTCGGCCAGCACCCTCATGTGAGACACTTCACCTCCTCAAGCTTTGGCTACTCTACCACTTTCTCTCTCTCTCTCTCCATGGACAAAAGATGGAGCCTAGGTTTCTGATTCAGACACTTCAATAACTAAATTAGATCTGATAAACACTGGCTCCAGAGACACCAATTTTCTGGAATAAGAGGTCAATATCATTTTGTAGTGATAAGGATTGATTGCCACTACTGTGGAGCTGCTTTGTTTTCCTTTTTAGCTAAATTTAATTTAGAGGCAAAGTTCGTGCTTTATCTGCAGGTATGAGAAGGGAGGGAGAGAGTGGGACAATATGATGCCTTAGAGAAGAAAACCACCATTTATTTTGTCACATTTTTTTACATCATTCTCTTCATACAACAGTTTCATTGTAACACTTAATACATTTTTTAAAAAACACCAAGATAGCTTGCAAAATTATATATATTTTAATATCCAAAAAGTACATTGCATATATATAGTAGCAAAAGCCCCATTTCCATGGGTAATTTCTTCATACTTAAATTTTGCGATTATTGCAGTAATGTTACTTATAAACATCCCAAAAGCACTAAGACCTAAACTGATTAGCTTGATCTTGTTTTTCCATTTTGTTAAATAATGGCATCAGTGCTTCTGTTTAAAGTTATGAGCAGACTATAATGTTCTGGTTTCAGGCTCTCATCCTGCAATCGGATGCACATGGACCAAATCTTGCACCCACACAGAGTCCCAGAGGTTATGTCTAGACTAGATATTTGTGATCCCGTTAATTGGTTGCCAGTTAATACAAGTTAGCTAATAGGTTGTACATGTAAGTCTCACCCCCCCCCCTCAGACATGTGTTCTAAAATATAAATGCTTGTGGTTTACCCTTCTGTTTATGGCACCAAACCACCATTTGTGGATCATCAAATTAACATGTGCAAAATTAGAGATGGCTGAGAATTTTTGGACGTTTAAAATTTAAATGAAACTCCCCAGCAAAAGTTTTCAAAAAGATGTTATGAGAAGTGTTTGATAATTTTATCTATGAAGTGGTTAAGATCTTTCCAAAGTTCAAGATTTTGGTGAAAAATAATCACAAAATATTTAAATAGTTGCTTTAAAATGCTGGTGCATGTTTTAAATCAGCTTCAATGCAAACATGTTAGCTAAGTGGAGTTAATTTGCAGACAACTATGACAGGCTTATAGAAGCAAAAACTCTACTCTAGACAAACCCAGGGAAATCTGGAAGGTTCCTGGCTACTTTGGGGGTCAATTATGGATCCAATTGCAGGACCAAGGCTACCTCCAACACATACATTACTCATGTCTTATTTTTTATTTTTTTCTAGCAAAAAGTACAAAGCTACAGCCCAAATGTACAGATTGAAAAGATGTACAAATTATATTAAAAAAACAAAAACAACCCACAAACAACTGAGCTGATAGTAAAAAACAAACCTGCATTTGTGACCGAGGTCAACTCGTTTTATTTAATCTTTCTTTTAAAACTGTGAGATATAGGGAAAAATAACTCTGCATAATTTATACAGTAATTTGCCTTCTGATTTGTTGACCCTTTGGATGACGGTCTGACAAACGCACAGCGTTCGCGAATCGGTAGCATTTAGAGATCCCTAAGACTCTGGCAGAGCTCAGGGGCCTGCTGTCATTTATTTTACTTCACTTTTGCTTTCAAGGAATGTCTGTGCTTGATATTAGGTTACTTTTTGTTCTGGTTTCTGATGTTTCTGGAGTTAATACACAGTCTAATGAAGTTGTACACTCTAGAAAAGTTCCTTCAATGCCCTTTACTTCTTAAAATATACAAGTACATATATATATATGAATATATATATATATATATATATTTAATTTCCAGTTGGGTGAAAATCCTCATCTGCCTTAAAGCTAAGATTCCAGTTGCGGTCCCCTGCAGCCCAACGTCCTCCACTTAATGGTCAAATTGCCTACCCTCTCCACAGCAAAAAAAACCCCCATGTCATTTTTTCCTACGACCCACAGTTGGATCTATGTCTTGTTAAAAGCCTTTGAATCCTTAAAAATTTCTCTCATGAAAAAGCTAATAATAATTCCAGGTAACGGTGAACAATCTTCATAGTCAATTCCTACAGAGGACATAAGCGTTAAAAACCAAAGAAAATGCAGAGTACTGGCCCAAAGAAGCATCCATCTCTCAGTTCAAGACACAAGAGGCAAAGTTACAAAAGTAAAAGGTTTGATCCAGGAATAGCCAATATCCAGTTTTAATTCTTCCCCAGAAAGGCCACAATTATCCATTAAGGGTCCCCCAAAAAACCATAAAAATCCCAGAAGTAAAGAAAAAGTCCAACCAGACTGATAAAGGCCACTTGAAGATAAAAGCATCTAGTAATAGCTGCCCAAGTGTGGTGATACATGGGCGTTGGGATGGCGAGGGACATTGGGGTTTGGGTAAATGCTTCCTGCAGGGGAGGTCCAATAAGGTGAGGCTGCTCCAAAGAAACTGGATGATGTGACAGGCATAGAAGAAGGGTGCGGGGGTACAAAGTTCACCTTCTGCTGATGGGCATGGTAAGACGGCATGTAGGAGAGATCTGATGGATACTTGTACATTGATGATTCAGTGGGATGAGGTTGAAGAGCCTGGGCAATGCCATGAAAGTCAAATTTGTAGGCATACCTTTTGCCATGCACTTTGGTCATAATGTTCTTATCATAGTAGTATCGGAGGGCTCGGCTCAGCTTGTCATAATTCATGTTGGGCTTGCTTTTGCGTTCTCCCCAGCGCCGTGCCACTTCATCAGGGTCCGTCATCTTGAATTCCCCATTGGTCCCTTCCCACGTGATACAGCTGGCGTTGGAACTGTCCGACAGCAACTCGAGGAGGAACTGCCACAGTTGGATCTGCCCGCTCCCTGCGAGAAGCAAGCCAAAGAGGAAAGGAAATGACATTGTGTTTCCTGCTTAAAAGCAAAGACAAAGGCAGGAAACAGAAGGACTATCTCGATCTTTACTGGGAACTGCTCCTTCAAGCCTTAGAAAGTCTTATGTAGGAATGGATAAACTGTTCCCAGCAAACAAGTTAGTCAACCCTTTGTTCTGTTCATGAGTTTGAGGTCAGATTAGATTTCATAATGGTCGCCTTTGGCCTTAAAATCTTCGGGCTATTCATAAACAGGCTTTTCCCTGAGCATACTGTTCTGCAAAATTTTTCACTGCATAGTTAACACAGTATATTTCAACTCTCATTTCCTTACTGTTTACCATGGATATTGTTTTGGATACCTACAGTTTTCTTTCCAGTTGGTGATCTGAGTTACATAAGATTGTTTCTTCACCAGACTAGATGACTCCTAGTTTTATTCAGTGTGGTTATACTAATGGTGAAGAGCCTTATGAGGATGTTTCCTTACAAGCTTTCAATGTACACAAGTTTGTTTAGTTCAAGCAAGATTTACTCCCAGTCTTATTCCCCAAAGTCAGGGATTGTTTTCTGCAGGTGACACGCTAGGGACAGTTATTAGGTGGTGACTTTCAGAGAAGTTTTATGCCTTTCATTTAGCTAATCCATAGCAGACAGTGAAAAACCAACCTGTACTGCAAATGTGAGAGACCAGCATTTAAGTCCCATATAAAACTCTTCTTAGGGAATTCTGGTTTTGGGTAAGAACATTCAGGATGGTGATTTTGTCCTGGCAAAGATGATGTTGCACCACTTCCCTCACTTTCCGGTATGCATTTTTGCAAAAGCACTTGTGAGAGCACAGCTGCTACGGTCAATGGCTCTCACAGCCTACCCCAATGGTAGAGGACAGCAGCTCCTCATCCAGTACAGACTGGAGCACTAGATCAGAAGGAAAGCTAACACCTTTGATAATGGCGGTCAGAAATTTAAAGATGAACTCACCTGGATTGGCAAGACGGCTACTAGTTGGCCCCAGGATTTGATAGGGATCTAAAAAAAAAAACCCACCCAACAAAAGATATTTTTAAAAAATGTTTCATCAAAAAAGAAACAACAGTTCATTATTGTTTATTCTAGAAACCAGTTCAGATCTTCATTTTCTTTCTTTACTGCCTCTTCTCCTAGGGCCTGGAACAGACGTGATGTGTTTCATATTTCTTTTTTAGCAAACAACCACCAATTATTTATGGAATCCAAAATGGCACAGTGTTTCTGGCATTGGTTTCAGACTTGCCTGCTTTCACAGTCTGTAATCTCTTTGGACATACCATACACTTATGTGTCAACTAGAAAACATGAGACATGAAAAAAAGCAGTGTGGGATAGTAGACCAGTAACAAATCAGGAGCAAATATATTTCTCCTAATAAAAAGAGCTGGACAGCAGATGAGATTTTCAAATTCACTTGTTAGCAGTTGAGCTTGCTTCCCTCTGAGGTCAATGAAATGTTCGCCCAACTCTCTCTTACTGAAGCAAACAGAGCATTAGACAAATGAGAGTAACAGGAGTTTTGTCACTGGCTCCAATGAGGCTGAATGTTTCTTGAAAACTCCACAATGTATTTATTAGGAATGAATTCCTTCCCTTTTTGTGGGGCCTCCTCAGCCCTAATCTCTACACTTCTCCTTTGCTTCTCTCTGGTTTTGGTGATTTGGATCTATAGCATTTGCTCGTGGATTGAATCGATGCCAAAAGAACCAAACCCTTAAAAAAAAAAAAGGGGGGGGGGGGGGGGATAGAAAGCAGCTGTGCAAAGCAGAAAAGGTGGTATTTAGCTTTTCAAAGGCCCCTTGGGAAACTAGCAGGAAACACTACTGCTTGATGCCCAACAGGGTTTGCCTTTCTTATTTGGTTTTCTCTGACGCAGGGGAAGCCCTGTTGATTCTGTTTGGAGATACATCCATTGAACATCACTGCAGCAGAGGTGAAGAGGTAACAAGCAGACACTCCACTGCTGCAGCATAAACAGCTCCGTGCCCCTAACTGCTTCAAGACCTATTACATGGCATGTCATGATGCTTCAAAGGAGATGTAACTGATGCTAGGCACTGCATGTGACTCAGCTGAAACAAGGATGTTTCTTTTGAATGGGGAAGGACAATGCAGTAAAATAGAAACAGTTTGGAACAATTACTGTCACTGCTCGGTCACAGTTGACTCATTATTCTGAGACTCTCCTGTAAGGCTCTGCCTGTTTGTCCTGTGCCTGTGGTTGGTGCTGCTTGATGCATTTATTCACCCAATCTAGCACAAATCTAATTACTTAGCAAATGCAGCAGTGACAAAATCAACAGTTACCTGGCTGGGGACGTTGCTGTTCTGTTGTCTTATTCACATTTTGCGTGCTTGCAACAGGAGGGCCTGTAAAGACAGAGAAAGATCTTATAGGTACTAGAACAGAAGAGGAGGAATGAACAGAGAACAAGGCAAATACAAGACACATTGAACAGGAACAATAGCAACTGGGGTGGGAAAAGTTTTCTGATCCTAGGAGCTGATATTTTTGAAATTGCTCTATAAAATTAAAAGATCTCACTAGAAATTAAAACTTTCACTGTAAAACGAAAATATGCAGATGAGGCAAGAAAAAAATGTTATGTAGATTCTTTATTAATTTTCTGTCTTTTATTGCAACTTAACTTCCATTCTAGTTTACATCCATGTTTTGAACAGAAAATTGGATTATTTAAAATGTATACATTCTGACCTTCTTCCATGTTGGAACTATTTTCAATATTTTTTGGAAATGTAAATTCTTTTCTAAAGCATCCTTTTTATGCAAAAACTTTTGCGTTTATCAAATCAAACATTTTGTTGAAAGTATCATGGCCATTTCTATGAATCACTTCAACTTAAACAGCTGTTACTCTTCTTCATATAATTTCTCATAACAGAAAACTATAACTCAAAGAATAGTCTTCACATTTAGAGTGCGCATAGCTCAGAAAGCTGCAAAGCAGAGGAAGTGTAATCTGACAGCCAGGTTCTGCACCCAGTAGTATTGTTTTGAGAGTCAAATGTGCCCATCTTGCACAGCTGCACAGGGATATGCCCCAGCAGTGGAATCAGGGGAGAGTGGGGCTCAGTATCAGCTGGTTATGTTAGCCAGAATACAGTCTTTAGGGACAGGGAACTGACATTTCTAACGAGATGTCACCCAGAGTGTACTGTGAATTCAAGGACACTATAAAACCAGTAAGAAACAAGAACAGTTGCATGAGTAGGGCTCATGCAGTAGGGGCCCTATCTGCCTGCTACACTTTGTGTAGAATCTTACTTTCTGAAAAGTAGTAAGAAACTCTCAGAATCTGCCTAAGGTGTCTATATCTGTCCCTACAAAAATGACACCGGACTAGGACTCCAGGCATGTGGTTAACATGGAGTCTATGTTTGCATGGAGAATCTGCTCCTGGCCCCTTAATCAAATCCTGAAAGTATTAGAGATTCATGCCGTCATCTTCAGTACATGATTCAATAATAAAAATATTTGTGTCAATTTCTATTTCTTTTCATAACATAATTCTAGCTCTTATCTTAATGACTATCCCCAAATCTTCCGCCCTTCTGATGCTCATAACACAAGCCAGCCATGCCTGTCTTTTCCCACAGTCTCATTTTGATCTTCCTTTGCAGAATTTGTGATTCCCATTGGGAAAACTTACTTCTGGTGAGGCCAGAATTCATATTACTGCCCCATCCTGTTCTCCTGACTGCATCATAGGAGGAATCTAATGACAAAAGACAACAGGCACAGAGGGGTTGAAATCAACTCTTCCCAGAAAAAACTTGCAAGAATCTAGCTTTGTATCTCGGTCCCAGCTAGCTTGGTATTATGCACATCTATTATTTTTCCTCCCCCATATCTCCTATGCTCCCTTGGCCCTCTCACAAAGGCAAGAGGGTGTAAATACAGCAGTTGGGACTAGCTGTTTGGGCAACGCTTGAGCTTGACACATTCTGATCATGAAGTATAGTCATTGCACTCAATGGGGTTTAGAGTGCAACTCATCCCATCCAAAAGGAGACCCCCTTTCTCTTATCCCAAGATGACAGAAGACCATGGGCAGAAAAGCAGGATGAGATGAACCCTTTTGTTATTTCACAGAAAACAAATGGCGACTTTAAAACCCAGGGAGGCCAAGGACTTGACATGCACAATAAGGAAGCTATTTTAAGGAGGGGGAAAAGGGGAGAAAGCACCCACTCAAGTGAAATTCAGAATGCTCCTCTGACCATGCCGCTGGAAAGGAGCGAGCACTGCCTCGTGCCCCATTGGGCTGCACAGCACAGCGGGGCTGTGCAGCTCCCTGCGGAAACATCCCAGGCACTTGCACATTCCTCCCGGTGCTGGGAAAGCCGCTGCAGCTTTGAAATTACAGCCTTCTAGTTATTGGCATGAAAAGGAAAACAGAGAAGGGACGGGAGAGGGAAGGGGAGGGGAAGAGAGGGAGAGAAAGAGGAGGAGGGAAGAGAGGGGAATGGGGGGAAAACAGAGCTCATGTAATCTGTATGTTTTTATTTTTATTTTACTTATTTGTTTTTTCCCTTTTTACTAGAAACCGCAAACCCCACTGCAAATAGATCAGACTGGAAAACAAACCACTACGGTTTCAGCCTGGTACAAAGAGTGCAAGGGGACATCTCTGAAAGAGGGAGGTGGCAGCCCCAGCCATGCTGTCCCCAGAAGGGAGCCCTGTCCCCATTCCCATGGCTGGGCAAGGAGCAGCAGAGCTGGAAACTGGCTTGCAACCTGGTGCTGCCAGGGAACTTTAAACCCAAGCTCAGTCCTCAGCAGTTGTCATCGTTGTAAATAAGATGTTATTTGCACGGGTGGCATTTTCCTTGCTGGAAACCCGTCATGCAAATCCTAACTTCAGCTGAGTGCACCCAGAGCTTGGGCTGCTGCTCTATCAGTGACTGAAATCAGGAGAGCAAAGATGAGGTCTGAAGTAACCACTGGCTTTTCCCATGTCCTCTTTGCAGCCAGTCTCTGACTTTCATTTCTCCCCTGGGATATCCTTCAGAAGTATTACAACTAGAGCTAGAGCAATGTTTTGAGAAATATTTTGAAAAAAACATGAGAGTTCTGCACTGAGAGAGAAAGGCAAAACCTCAGAAATTTCCACCAATGGAGATGCTAATGTACATTTTGGTTAGCCCAATCAGAAACAGTTTTGCCATTATGTAATTTTAATGGAAATGTCATTTACATGTTGAGCCTGTTAAAAAGAAAGGTAGCAATTAATTTTCCAACAGAAAAATTATTTTCAAATTAGAGAAAAAATTCCTTTCCAAAAAGTAGCAGAACTCATTGAAAATTTTCAATTTTCTCTGATTCTTTTGGATCAGATAATTGACCAAAGTGAATCAATGCTACAAATGGGTTGGTTGATTCAGATGCATCAGCATGTTTTGAGTAAACAAATAGGCCGTCATCTGGATAGATGATCATCCTCCTCCTCCAGATGGAGAAACTTTGTCACAGAGGAGGAGCCTGCTCTTCTCACAGTGTCACAGAAAGAGTGTAAAATGCATCTCCTGAGGGTTTTTTTAACCAATAAGTGATACTATTACAATCACATGTGCTGACCAGGCGTGTATTGCTATGGCTGCTTGGGCTTTACAGAATCAAGGCTTGGTTCTCCAGATAACTTTGGCTAAGCCTGGTCAAAATTATTGTTCAAACCCTCTCTGAATGGACTTCCTTGTAGCATACATTTTAGGATGTAAAATGTCAGCTTGGAAGGGCAGTGTACATGTGACAGCCCAGGTTTAATCCAGGTTTAGCGTACCTCAGATGAGTCCCTTTGCCTCAGTTTCCCCTATATAGTATGGATTATGGAGTAAAGTGTGGGCATATATAGAGGCAGCCACACTTGTGTTTAGGATGAGACTTAGCTCTGAGCGTGACTTTGCAATGGTAAGAAGGGTTAAATATGATAGTTAGCAATACAGGCATTGCTATTGAAATATGTTCACTCAGCTAGTGCAAATTTCCAACTCTTTCTCTCCCTCTCAAAACCCCCCAAAAGTCCAAATCCACTAAGCTATTTTTGTTTTGTTTTCACAAAAATCCGTGCAACGTGAAAGAACCACACTAGCCCTCCCAGCTTACAGGCCCAGACTCTAAAGCTGAACGTGTTTAAAACAAAATGGAAAACACAGAGCCAGGGAACCCATCCAGAGACTCGAGTTTCTGCAAAAACAATATCATTCCCAGGACCTGACGCCCAGTGGCTCGAAGAGATCCTACAGAACTCCAGCCAGACGGTTAGTTACAGGGAGAGTCTTATCTGTCATTAAAACCACTTGGATTTTACACCCAAACTTGCCATGCTATGGAAATTCAATTAAAAACCTTGGACTGGGGTCCTATTCTGGTGTAAATCAGCAAATAGGTACAGTGAAGTTAGGGGCAAATTTATACCAGGTAAAGATCAGGTCCCCAAGTCTGTTTTAGACTTAAAAGGCCCAGTGAAACAACAGTCCTATGACAAATGTGTGTTCAATACAAAATGGAATTAAAGAGCAGAAAATAAATCATAGATGCTTTCAAGAAATGTCATTCTGCAGCTGTCTGGTTTATGTCCAGAAATTCCCCAGAATGAATGCATACTCTATTATGAGTAAGGTAAAGGATATTAATAATGCTTTGCACTTTCACAGCACCTTTCAACTAAGGATCTCACAGCTTTGCAAACATTCACACTCACAGCACGCCTGGGAAGAAGGTTAAATATAATTTTATTTATTTACATGCATAAACACATGTTCCTTGGGCTTTAGCTGCCTTTTCCAGATGAAGTGCCTTTCCCAGAAATCAGGCTATGTGGAACAGACTGCATAGTATTGGTCTCTGCACCCTTTCTATCCTTGGTCTATACTTTCTCACCTCAAATCTCCCTCAGCTCCTACCTCTCCACCCTCTGTGTCATTTGGAAGTTCTCATTCTCTGCTCTGCAACTCCCCTTTCAAAGTCTATTGATTCCTCTGGAATTAGATGTAAATCAGAATTAACACAGTAATGAAACAACCTCCTACGCTATGTAGAAGGCTGAGAAAAGGATTAGAACATGGCAAAATTAGCAAGATCAAGACTGGGCATTAGGCAAGCTGTCGAGTAAAGTTCAAGAGAATGAGCTAAGTTATCCAAACCTCTGCAGTTTCTTCTGGTCAGACTGGTGCAACAAAGGAAGGACTTGTGAGGAAGAAACAGAGGAGTGTGTCCCAGGGATCCCCTGGATGAGACTATGGGACATGGAGGAGGAGAACGGCTGCACACTGTACTTTGTAAGTGTAGGAGGCATGGCATTACAGTCAGGAAGATAAGGCAGGCTCCGCTAAACCACCAGCCCACCTTTACAGACAGCCCCCACCCCCCTCATCTCACAGCTTGAGTGCTACTTCACTCCTGTTCCTCATACCTCTGGATCATACTTAGTCTAAACAGACTAATAGGCTCAAGTATTGCTATGGGCTAGGGGCAGATGGACAGACATGCACAGACTCATTTCCCTAGGAAATCGGGCTTAAAATCCCCAAGCAGATTTCCACACCAAGATGATCCCAGATGCCTCACAGTCCTTTCAGCTTGAATGCAGTCCAATGAACAAGCCATTAGGGAATCTGTGTTTAAGGTATGATGTATTAGAGAGCAAACCCTCTCTGATAAGCTTTAAAAAGTTCTTAAAAAATTTTTTTTTAAATGGTGTTTTATAAATCTGAGAGCTTGGGACAGAGGGGAGAAGCAAAGGGGGGGGATTTCAACTGAACAATAGGCTCACAGTCCCTGTGCTTCCTGAGCTGCTCGGTGAGTGCTGACAGCCCCTTCATCCTGCTCTCTCTGTAGGAGCTTTTTCAGTGAAACCAGATTCAGGCACAGTTTTGTGCTACCAGCCTTGATAAGGCTTTCCAGGAGAAGGATGGGCACTGGGCCTGCAATATCCTCATTTTTCAGGCCTTTTGGTTCTAGGATGGATGCAGTGGGGCTGGGTCATTTATGGACTAAATGCTTTATAGGCACTATGGGGGAATCTTACCTGAAATGCCATCTATGCTTAATTGCAAGCAAGGCTGGGAAGGAATAGCATGGCATATTTATCGTATTCATGGCATCATTGGGAGCAGTAGCAGCTCTTTTCCAGCCAGGCACTGTCTGCTTTATGAACTGTTGGGGCTCACTGTCAAGGTGCAGAGTGACGTTAGCTCTCCCTGTCAGACCCGTGGGCAGTGTCATGCCTGGGTTAACACAATAGCCATGGGACTGCGTGTCCGAATTGAACAGCATCCTGAAATGTAATACTATACATAACACAGAAGCATCCAAACGCTGAGCTCTGCCTGAGCGAATTGCTATCCCCACCATATTTCCCTTGTGAGGAGCCCTGTCGCAGAGCTGAGCGTGGCTTGAAACCTCCCAAGAAGCTTTCATCCCCTGAGATGTGATTTCTTGCTGCAGTCAGCTTTTGTAGAAGATGTCTGGAGAAACATACGTGCAGCAAACTTGTGGAGGCATCTAGATTCCCCAGCATGGTAGGCGCTAAGCAATAGAAAGAGCCCCCCAATCTCTGCCTACTGGAGCTGATACCTCCAAGGAGATTAGGCAGCCAGAGGATGGAAAGTGGCTTGTCCTAAGGCTATGGGCTATGAGATCCATGGGATTATCCACGCAGAACATAGTCTGGTTTTAGCAATGAGTCCTTCTGCTTCAGTAGGAAGAAAGGATCCTGGCTTGGTCGCTGGAATTTAAATTAGCTTCTCTAAATGGGGAAAGCAGAACCAGGTGTCCTAGGGGATCCAGACTTGTGATTAATCTAAGTGGTCACTTGGGGTCTATTTTGTGGCAACTACTTTATAGGGAGAGAGAGAAAGGAGGGCATAGGACCTCACCGCTTCTCCTCCCAAAGTGAGGTTGTGTGTGGTGGCACTATTCTGGTATCTTGGAAAAGTCCCAACGTAGGCGCATGGGAACAAAAAACACTGCTGCTGCAAACCAAACATGTAAGCAAGGCCTGCCAAGCGGCTGAGTGTCCAGCCCTCACACTCCTGTCATTTAACCTCCTGGAGATCGCATTGAAGAGGTGGGGTTGTGTTTAAAGCCAGTTGGAGAGAAGAAACCTAGACTGTGGGTTTCTGGAGGAGCAAGGAAGCCAAAAACACCTCCAGCTCCTCCTAGAAACATTAGATGCATTGTTTTAAATGATGGCAGCAAACATAAAGGTTGTAGAGTCTGTAAGGTTCTTCCCAGGCCCACTCTGGCTCCAAGTATACATACTAAATGCTCAATATATACGGTGCAAAACCTTACAAAGTCAGCAGCAAGAAATTTGCTTAGATACAGTTTTTCTTAGCACAAAGCTGTGAAGGCTCTGGATGCTACCATTTGTCTGCAGGAGGATTTACAGTGTGTGGCAGAGATAGTGGAACAGGACTAGGAAGCAGAGCAGAGTATGAGGAGTCCTCCGGCCTTTTCAAACCACTACAAGAGGTGGTTCATGCTAGCTGGCAATTAGCTTCCCTTAACATTTAGCCCTATGGCACGCACCCAGGTATGACTTACATGGGTGTCATAATTGTGTACACTGAGGCCTCGAAATCTCACCCACAGTATCATTTGGTTTGCAACGAATTACTTTTCAATTTACTATTTCTGCTAATTAAAACAATTACTTAGCATGTATGCCATATGTCATGCTGTACGTCATTCATGGCCAGTATTACTATGACCATTCTCATGATTATGTAAGACTTTCCAGTGCCTTCAAGCACTAAACTCATTCATTTCTGCTTCAAGACCACAGTGTCCTGCTCCTTGCGCTAAAAAATCACCAGTCCAGGGATCATATGTGGAATTAAGTAATTCTGTCTCTCCACTAAAAGGAAGCAATCAGCTGAGCGCAGAATAATTTCAAAGTAACTTCTACTCTACATTATCAGACTATTTGATTATTTCACAATATAAAAAAAAAAAAAATTGTCAAACATCTCTGCATTGCTATTAACCTGTTTTACAGATGAGGAACTGACACAAAGAGCAAAGTCCAGGCTTGGAACAACATTGGTTTTTGACTTGAAGTCAACTCACACCAAGTGAGAAGGGACTGACTGCTGGGTTTACATAAGAAATCTGTTGCAGAACATGGACATGAAGAACAGGTTTAACTTGGGAAATCTCTGAAAGTAGCTGAGAGTCCGGTTATGCATTGCTATCCTTATGGACACACAGATCAGAGCAATCAAACATTTCCGATTTAACTCCTACTCTAGATCCAGTGTTGGATTAAAGTACTGTGGCCAAAGCCCACTTATTTCCAGCACCAGACACAATGTGGAGCGTAACATAGTGCATGCACAGAACTAGGATTCAGGATTTTAAAAGGGGACTCATTCAGTTTGCACAGACGGGGCGTGCTTAGGGTAGTCCTGGTCCCTTCTGAAGCAGGTCACTCCAGCTTGAGACCTCCGTTCCCTCTCCCTCATTAGACTTAGCCTGGCAGTGTGAGATGAAGGAGCTCCTATGCTCCACAGCTCTAGAGCCTGGAGCTCTGCTCCCTGACTCAGAGGGGGCTCTGGCCCCCAAAATTTGGAGTCACTCCGTGTTTGCTTTGAGCCATAGGCGACAGCCCCCAGTTGTGCGAGAGTGGCTGGAAAAACATCCCAGAGCCATGCAGCGGTGGAACTTCCTGATTCATGTCTGAGTTACCCTGTGCAACGCTTACAAAGACACATTATGAAGAAAAGGAGGAAGTAATGAGAATTTTTTTTGTTGTTGCTTTTTTTAATATCAGCAGCAGAAGTTCCAATGCACAGTGCATGAAGAGTGAAGTATGTGTCCTAAGAATCCCTCGCAGAGCCAGCTTTGAAAAGTAGTCACTTTCCAGTCAACATACATGTTACTGGCAGGGCTGCAAATACAAACAGCCACATGCAGACAGGCATGCTACTGAGCAAAAAAGCAGACACACAATTGCATACTCCAAAAGGCACGTTTCTGAGCACCCTTCGCCCACATATATCACATTCATCCAAAGCACATATACGAGTGTGCACAAATATGCAAACAGCACTGTGCATATTTTACCCCCCAGCACACAGGGCGGTAAAACCAAACAGTAATGTGCTTGCAGTTTGCACTTATTGAAAAATACGCAAATGCAGAAGTAAAGAAAAAGAAACGCATATTCATGGAGAAAAAATCTAGACGCAGCAATATACACATATGAGAAAAGGGAAGGGAAGACACACATGCGCAGACATTGCAGCTAGCATTTTTAGAGCATTTGCCCATTTAACACATTACTAGGAAACAAATTTACTCTTGTCTTAGGAAACGGCCAAAGTGCTTCCAAGAGCTTTTCACAGGAGGGACTGCACCCCGGCAAACGTGTAACCCCCCCACATGTGCAATAACATTGCTTGCAGTGCACCCTAGGCAAAAAAATAATAGCTCTTTTGCTGGGAGAAAAGGAAGGATAATGGTTACTTAGAAAGTGCTCCAGACAAGCTGTCAGGTTGAATTCAGAGAACTGGAGTCTACTCTGGGACAGCGCTGGCTCAGTGTGATCCCTTGTGAGTTGGGTTTCCTGCCTGCTACAGCTTAAAGACAACGATTCTTTGTTTCCAGTTTTTCTGGTGAAAAAACACGCGCCTGCCTCCGAAGAGGGTCAGGGAGAAAGCAGACAAAACACTAACTCTGGAATTTCAAAGGAAAACAATTTAAAAAAAAAGAAAGAAAAAAAGAAAAATCCAAGAGCGCTAGCTACTGTCTCTCCTGAAATCGTAAATCCCTGGTTTGGCCACACAGTTGAAATAAAAGCAGCACCAAAAAAGCCTCCCCTTTTTCTGCTACAGAGCTAAAAATGGGATATTTCATCACCAGGCACACAAATATCATCGACAAATGTTTTAGCATGTACAGACAATTAAGAGGGCATGAAGCTGCAACTGCTTTTTCTCTGACACGACTAAGACTGGAGGGTTTATAACCTTTGCTGTGAACAAGGGGCCTTACTGACACACTCAGAAGAAGAGTTGACTGAAACTGGTCAATATTTTTCACATGACAACCTTTTAGACCTGAAAAATAGCCTTTTCAAGAGAAGAATTTTATGCAGGAATTGGAGACCATTTTCCTGTGGGAACCATGCTTATGCAGCCACGCTCCCTGTGGTCTCTTTGCCCCCCTCTCTCCAGTCCCTAAAACTTTTGAACCTGTCACCCCAAATTGTCACCGAATTTGACAAGTGGGAGAGGTGAGTTTTAAAGTGTTCCTACCAATTTAAAGGAAACTGCTAGGGAAAGAGGAGAGAGATTGCAGTCCTGACGGCAAGAAAAGCAGCTGCACGGACTCGTATTTTGTTAGGTACCAGGGAATCTGTGTGAGAGAGATCTTATTAATGCTCTAAAATCAGGTAACTCTTCCTTAGGGGCTCACAATGAACATGGGTACAAACCCACGGGAAACACGCTGTGTGCGTTTCAGAGCTCACTGATTTGCTTATCTTCTTAAATTTGCCAACAAGTGAACAAAACATAAAGGCAAACACACCTGATACCCAAACATCCTTATTGTTCACACAAACACTTCTATAATGTAAACATAAAAATGGGATAGCCACAGACTACATTCTTAAAATTCACCTCCTATATGCATATTCATGTATTCACATACAAACTTATTCCCCCTTTGAAAATGCAGGTAGCACATCAGCTTTTCCGGTGTTCTGCTTGAATTTACATTGGATTTGTGAGACTTTGGGCTAGTGCTGGTTTACCACTATTCTAAGCTAACTATATTGCCTTAGGCTGAGCCTGACATATGCAGAGGACAGTGCTGGAGGATAAAAACCCATGCTGAATCCAGCCTTTTAGTCAAGATCATACATAACCTGTAACATGGAGGCAAACAGCCACACAAAATCGCTCCACTAAATTCTCAGGCGTGATGTGCGGGTGTAGCCCTTATCAGCTGAGCCTGCCTTCATCCCACTCTGCCACCTCACTGCACAAATACCCACTTTACTGTGTATCGGCACATACTGCAAAGCACGACATATACCACACCAGACACTCCTACATGCCTGTTTAGACACATGTAATTTTACACATCAACACATCCCGATTCTGCCTCTTTGGAAACTGCCAGCACTGTCCTGCTTGGGTTCAAATCCTTCACAGGATTCAGGCCTGTATATTAAACATGTGAGTTATGCAGACCCCAACATACTTAAAAGTAAGCATGGACTTCAAAAATGTGTTGGATTGAGGCCAGGATGCTCACAACCACATGGGACACAGCCCTTTGGCCTCCTAAATGTTGTTGTATGTGAATATACTTTCCCTTTCCCTATGGAAACCTACTTAAATGACAGCATTCTGAAGGCAAGCAATTTAAAATCTCCACGGACTTGGGCAGATAATGTGGTCTCAGATTCTTCTCCCATGTCTCCGGTACCTACAGTAGGTCAGTCATTGCTCCAAACAGTCACGGAAAATGAAACAGACCGTCTCTCCAGCGGAGTGCTGGGAGTGGGACACAAATCTTTCCATTCAGCAATGAGAGCAACCTCGTTTCATTTTCCAGAAAATTGTTCTCTAGCCAAAAAATACTGGTGATTTTCATTAGAGCAATTTATTTCTCAAAGGCAGCTGAAGACAATTTGTACCAATGACGCTAAATACCATACTTTTGAGTGTTTATGAGGCTGAGAAGCAAAGAAGCTCAGGCAACAAGAGTCCTTTGAACACGACAAGGTTTCTACCTATCTCATCTGAGAACAAAATGCATATGCTTTGTGCACCAGCTGTATCAGTTTACAGTATCTGTTTCTCCTACGAAAGTAGTTTAACTCTCCTAAAGCAGTGCTACAGGTTCTTCTGTGTGCAGAGCTGGCACTGCAGAAGAGAAGTGAGAGGGCAGAAAATAGAAGGGAAAAAGGGAGTAAAGTCTGCAGCTGCAACCAGCCAAGGCAGTTCTGTCTCCAGAGCCATGGCACGAAACCCAGTCCTGTGACACCAGTGCTGCCCTTGCCAGCGTGGGCCACAGGTCAAGTGGTGCCCTGTGCTCCTGCGTGACATCGTCCTTGCTGTGGCTACAGAGCATGCCCTGCTATGTCTGTAAAGGTTCGGGACAGAGCAGAGCCGTATGCTGCATCTGAAATATCTGCATCTCGCTCTGTTGCAGCTGTACCTTTTTTTGCCATGTAGGTTCTTTTTTACAGTATGTGGATGGAATACATTGTATAAAGCATGGTGTAAGCGTATACAAAGAGCATGCATTTCTCCCTGAGAATTTGCATAAGCAGGTTATTTGCATTAGCTATGTCATCTTGGAGAACGTGCAAGAAAAAATACAGGAGTGAAGAAAATAGTGGGTTTTTCCTATCTCTGACATGTATTGTACTATTTCATCACCTCCTCCTGCTTTTGAATCCTCAAGGGAAGGTGGTTAGAAAAATTTGTTTGTATGTTTTTATTCACAGGCATAGAGAGAAGAAATGTTTACAGGATTAGTAGATTCAAGATGCATTAACATAAAGAAAAATGTTTCATCTTTTGAGAAGTTAAGGAGACAAGAAAATACGTATAAAAAATCATTATTTTTAACCTGAAATTCCTTTTCCAAAAGAATATCATCACCTTGAAGCGAGCCCATTAAAAAGCCTTAAAAGGAAGCAAGGAAAATCTTGTTGCCTAACAGGCTAGACCGAGGTTGAGGAATTCCAAGTCCAGTTTTATGTCCATCAGGAGTTTCTTCTGTGATATTGGACAAGACACTTCACTCTGCTCCTCCAATTCCTTATCAGTCAGCCTGTCATGTTCACATGTCTCTTATCCTGTCATCTTATCTCACGAATAATATTTGGCACATGAATCAGTTACAGTAGGTTGAAGTGGGTTGGTTTATCCTAGAACAGTATTCAGACATCAAATGCATGCAGAGGAAATTTATGCATTGTAGGAAGAAATGTAAGGGGAATAGATGGGATTTCAACATTTCTATGCTAGTTCTTAATTTTTATTTGACTATCCCATGGGTGTGTTTAGTCCTTTATTGACACATGATGAAAGTACCATGTAAAATTAAAAACGCCTAGCTGACAGAAATCAAAGCAAACTTCTGTCAGCTGCACTAAAGAAACACACTTGAGGGCAGTAAAAATGGAGGGGGAGGAACATTTTTTCCCTCAAATTTCTTTCTGCCTGAGTGACTCTAGGCCCAACTTGCAAAGATATAGGGTGCAAAAAATTCAGAGGAGTTCAATTTTACACAGAGCATTTCTCTTTAATAAAAAAAATTGCAGCTTTCTTCCCTTTATTTTTAGCAACCACCTGGCCTGAGACAGAAAGAGCACAGTCTTGGATGTGCATGTATGTTTATGGGGGAAATTGTGGAGGAACACGTGTATGTGTGTCTGCTTTATTCAAATAGGAGCAAGCCTAGCTTTTATTAATTTTAAATAGATGGCTGTTAGTATCAAAGTAGTCAGTCACAGAAAAGCCTGAATGGCTTTGTCTCTGTAATTTACCATGTTTTATCAACTAATGCCTGTCTCATAAAGAGAGAGCAGCATGCTAGGGAACAGGCAGCTCAAACAGATAGTTATATGCTGGACAAAAGAAGCTGCTGTAAAAAACAGCACCGATATTGTGTCCAGGGTCCAAGACAGATGTTGGAGATGAAATGCAGCATGGTGCAACGAGAAAGAAGTGCTGGCTCTAAGAGCAGTGCTAGTCAATGAAGCAGCCAGACACACCATGCAGAAGCTTGTTAAACGTGTGATCTCAGTTTGCTGTAGCCTTTCAGTGAAATGGGGGGTTCTGTCTCTCTCTCCCCAGCTGCTTAAATAAAAGACTTTCTGCCTTTCCCCACTATTTGAAATGCAAACTTGTGGCTCATCAATGAAGCCATGTTCTCCTGAAAAGCATAGAGATGTTTATATATGAGGTGAGGAAACTATCTCAGCATGAGAGCAGGCTGCTTCTAGGTGTGTTATCTCATATGACAGACATGAGATTTCACACTTTTCCCAGAAGTTTTTCAAATGGAGGAGCTGAACATAGTTCGCTGAACGAAACCAATGTTCCTGCAGTTACACAAAGGGAAAGGAAGACCAAACTCAAGGCTACTAGTCCTACACAGTAAGTTATAGAGCACTTCAAGGTTTCTAAGCTCTAAATATATGACTAGAATTTCTAATAGATTAAAAATTTGGGGTTATTTGAAAAAGAAAATCAAAATGTTCCAAAATGAAAGTGTCAAAAAGATACACTTGGTTTTCCTTGCTGGTTGAAACTAGCTAAAAGATTCACGAATGGTTTTGGAAGACCTGACTGGCCTTTATTCAGTAATGGAATTTATTGTGAGAAAATTTTATCTTTCAACTATGAACTAACTCAGAGAGAAATAGTGTCTCAGTCCTTGCTATATAACTGAGATTTCAAACTGTTTCACATAAAGAACAGAAAATATGCCATCAGTTCATCAACTCAGTAATACACAAGTGTGAAAAGGACAGATACACATTTTATGCCACAATGTTGGCTGGACAAGCGGAGATGTGATTTTCAGCATGGATGGGGCTGCAAATTGTGAATTATTCTACTTTAACCATGCTATGCATGCATAGCAGATCAGAACATTTTCATTCCAAAGATATTACATAAAAGGTTGAGTTTTAACCCAATCAAAAACATTGTGAGAGCACTGGAAGCCAGGACATTTATATGCAAAAGACTTACCTTCTTTGGTGGCAAGACGTGAGGAAGCTTCTGTGTGGGATGGAGTATTGTAGACCAGCAGTGAGCTACCTATAATGAAAAGAAAAGGAGTTATTGCAGTTTGAATTTGCTCTGCCAGTGGGGAACCATGCAGGCAAGTAGAAAACGCTATCGCTAGGATCTAAAGATCAAATTTTTCAGACAATTAGGTACACGTTTTCTATGATGGATATGAAATTCTTCTAATAGCTTGCTAGCTGTATGTCACACATGTGCTACTGTTTCTATGCTTGCAAACCAAAATAAAGACATTTGCTTCCTTCACTGAGTGCCTTGATGTCCTCCATTGAAAACTGCAATAAAAGGGTGAGGTTGTATAGTACAATTATACAGGTACAATATCTACCACAGCAGAGCCTCTAGAAGTTATTACGGCACAGACTGTATTACAGGATAAGGAAGAAACTTTTCTCTCTCTAGCTGTAATAGAGAAATTTCCTGTTTGAGGAACAGCGTACAGTAGAAGTGACATGAATTGCACTGTCAGGATCTGAACATTTTTAGAGTGTCACATGCTTGGGTTTGGGCCAAGAGCTGCAAAAATCTCACTGGTATTCCAGCATCTCCCATGCTTTGTGGCATTTAAAAGTGGCTTTCTTGGTTCCGAGTGGCCTTTCCATCCAGCCCCACTTGAAACAAAACTATTCAAGAGAAGCACGAAAAAGACCCCATTGGAAGGGTATTTGTTTTGCACAGTCTACAGTGGAAATGTTCCTTTCTAAGCATTTTACTTTGGTTCTCCTGTAAACTCTTCTGGAAAGGGAGGAAGAGGCCCTGTGAACTCTTGGAAGCCAGCATGTAATACACATTTCATGGTTGTCTAGTTATATGTATTTATCCTACATAATCTTCCAGGCTCACCTTTCCAATAGCTCTTTGAAAAAGTTTCTACTGCATCAGGTGGTGACATTCCTAACAAAGTAGAGGGCCCTTCTTCGTAGGGACCGAGGATGTGAACTGAAGCAGGGCACCAAGCTTGCCATGGAGGGATATGGATGAAAAGTGCTTTTACAGACACTTACTGCTATTTATACCTACACAGCCCTCTATTCAGTGAGATTCTGTCCCATTTAAGGTACTTGGTCCTAAGCAACACACAGCAAACAGTACAGATTTCTGCATATGCTATGCTGCCCCTGAGCATCCCCAGATTCTTTGGCAGGGCTAAGAATACCTCTTTTGCAGGTACTATAATACTAACTGATTAGGATCTTGTGACTAAGCCATGCAGTCTCCACATTCCTCTAATCCACATGATCCCAAATAACACTGACCTCACTTGCCCCTCAGTAGTACTCATAGTATGTCTCGCTTTCCTGTGAGAGCTGAGGATTAGGCAGTTCACTGCCAGAAGTAATAGCCATTGCAGGTGCTGGATCTTATTGGCCCTGTGTTCCTATGGATTTCTTTTCTTCCCCAAATGCAAACAAAGCCAAAGACGTGCACAAGCCAGCATGTACACAGAGGTAGAAGGTGTTGGAAAACAAAGCCTGCTCACAGGGAGTGGAGGATGGATGCTACCAGATGCTGCAAGACGGGATGTTTCAAAAGACCAGGATGGATAATCTGGTAAAACTAGGAGGCAAAGAGTTCAAAGAGATCCCAAGGGTACCTTGACTGTGAAAGCTGCAGGTAGCCAAAGTGATTGGCTCAAATATTTAGAGAGATTGGCTGGTCTTTTGCTGCTGCTGGAGGAGGAATTACTACAGCTTTGTCCACCTAACTCATGTTTTCATCAGATGGTTTCTGGCTTTGGCATTTCTCTCTCGAATATCTGTGGGGAAACTCCTGTCCGCCACTCTCTCCTTTTCAGGTTATTTGAAGTAGATCCTGAATGCAACGCCCAGCCTAGCTTGCCCCTGCCAGACAGGAAGTGCTGGGAATTCAGAAACACAGTTTTCTATGACTAAATAGGCTGCAAATGCCTGTTTGCACTGACTGCTGAGGAGGTGGGGGTGGTGGGGTGATGAATAGCACTGACAAGCCTGTATGATCAACCTATAGCTACTTGATGCTAAAAAATGCAGCCCAAGCCACTGGAAAGGGACGGCGCCTCCCCCAGTTTAATTGCTAAAAGTTCTCACCTTTGCCCGACAGTCTGAGGTTTCTGGTGGGAACACCACAGAAAAGGAAATGTGTTTCCTATTAAGGGTTTTCAATG